>NC_135892.1:95386570-95926913 GCF_964194155.1 Cetorhinus maximus
TCCGGATATTTTAACTTTTACAGCTACCTGGAAATCCTGTGTTCAATTTCCTTTGTTCAGCAGTGAACCTTAAGAAACTGAGGAAAATAAACCAAAGCTCATGGGGAAATCCCTTCATTTCTACCGTATCTCACTTGAAAAATGAGTGGCACAGGACAATCTGGTGTAAGCAGTGGCTCAGTGGTATAACTGGTCATTCATTTAGTGAATACATGAGTCAGCTTTGCAATGGAAAAAGTTGAAATCTCTGCTTTTACTCAAACAAGATGATTGTCTGAATAGTGAAACCTTAGCTGAGAAGCATTTGCTTTATAATGATAATGAGCACTAAATGCAACATGTCTAATGCTAATAGGTGTAAGATATTGATCACAATAAGTAGCAGAGCATTATTATACAAGAATTAACTTATATTACAGGCCTGTCACTATAGTGATATTGTTAGAAGGTAAGGAGTACACCACATAGACCAGTGATCCTGCTCCAACATTTTAGCTGATCATCTACATCACTTTCCTGCCCTATTCTCATATCTCATGATTCCCTGAGTGTCCAAAAATCTATTGATCTCAATCTTGAATATACTCAACAATTGAGCATCCATTGCTGTCTGGGGTAGAGAATTCCAAAGGTTCACAATTCTCAGAGTGAAGAAATTTCTCCTCATCTCAGTTCTAAATGGCTGACCATTTATTCTGAGACCATGACCCCAATTCTAGCTAGGGGGAAACATCCTCCCACCATCTACCCTGTCAAGCCCTTCAAAAATGTTATCTGTTTCAATGAAAGCACCTTTCAATCTCCTAAAAAGGGCCACTCCCCTCAAATCTTTCTTCAGATGATGGCCCTCCCATCACTAGAATCAATCACGTCAACCTTTGTTGTAACCCCTCTATAAGGCAAGGGCATTCTTCTTTAGGTAAAGAGACTAACACTGTACACAGTATTCCAAGCATGGCCACACCAAAACCATGTATAACTGCAGCATGACCTCCTTACTCTTATATTCCAAACTACTTGTCATAAAGAATGGCATAGCATTTGCCTTCCTAAATGCTTGCCATACCTGCTATGAAGAACATTACTTGTATTATTACGGTGCATTTTTATATATTGTTAGCATCATAATTTGATAGGCAACTACACCATCTATTTGAAGAAAAACATACTCGTATGCAGCCAATTGAAGTAGAAAGTAAACTTGAGACCCAAAGGGTTTAACCTCCAAATGTAAGATGATTAGATCAAGTGAAAAGGAAAAGAGTGCAAATCCTAGATAAGTGGTACAACAGGCAGAATTTAAAGGCATCCCCTGTGGCAGGTTTGGTGGTGGACCCCACCGCCTTCCTGCCTCTGCCCCGATAAATTGCCTTATTAAATGCTTCGTTTAAGGGCCACAGTCTGCTGATGCTGGTATCTGTAGTATAAGGGTAGCTGGTTAATGTGGGACTGGGAAACAGTACCTCCCACAGTGACACGTTACCTGAGACTAGAGTCAGTTGTGGACTTTCTTTTGTTTGTTCATGGGATGTGGGTGGCGCTGGCTGGGCCAGCATTAATCGCCCATCCCTTATTGCCTTTGAGAACTGAGTGGCTTGCTAGGCCATTTCAGAGGGCAGTTAAGAGTCAACCACATTGCTGTGGGTCTGGAGTCACATGTATGCCAGACCAGGTAAGGATGGCAGATTTCCTTCCCTAAAGGGAATTAGCGAACCAGATGGTTTTTTACGACAATCGACAATGGTTTCATGGTCATCATTAGACTTAAAAGTCCAGATTTTTTATTGAATTCAAATTCACCATCTGCTGTGGTGGGATTTGAACCTGGGTTCCCAGAGAATTACCTTGGATACACTGCAGTACTAGTTCAGTGACAATACCACTACACCAATGCCTTCCCAACAGGGACAGAGACCTCTGTAGAAGCAAGCAGTGAGTTAGCTCATAGCTTGGGCTATGCCTTATATATATGTGTGCATAGTTATGTGTTATTAACCAGACAAGATTCAGAACCTCTATGAGACTTATTGAACATGCAGCAGACACCATGGTGGCAGCTAAAGGAAAAACCTGGAACCTCAGAGAAGCTGGAGAAGAAATCCTCTGATATTGAAGGGAAGCCCCAGAATAGATGATTGAACAAATTGCGGAAAAACTGGGTTCACACCAGGAACACTCTTTCCGGAAAGACTTGCACAAGCCAGTGGGCCCTGAGCAGAGCAGATAGGGAGTTGACAAAGAGAAGTTCAACTCCTAGGAGTAGAAAAAGCGTATCAGAGGAAGACAAGAAAGTGCCAGAAACACAAACTGCAACTCAAACTCGGAATCAACAAAGATTGCCCAAATCAACAGAGCCTACCACCCCGCGAATGTGACCAGAACGAGATCTGCAAGAATTGTCAAGCATCCAGATCGTCTGAATTTATAAAGTCAGAGGCTTGAGGGTGGGCAGAAGGGGAAGCACGATTGTAAGGTAAATACATTAAGTAAAGACTGGGGGGGGGGGGAGGTGTAGTATAAGGCTATCTGGCATAGCATAAGAGCCATAAGACATAGGAGCAGAAATTAGGCCATTCGGCCCATCGAGTCTGCTCCGCCATTCAATCATGGCTGATAAGTTTCTCAAACCCATTCTCCCGCCTTCTCCCCGTAACCTTTGATCCCCTTACCAATCAAGCACCTATCTACCTCGGTCTTAAGTACACTCAATGACCTGGCCTCCACAGCCTTCTGTGGCAATGAATTCCATAGGTTCACCACTCTCTGGCTAAAGAAGTTTCTCCTCATCTCTGTTCTAAAAGGTCTTCCCTTTACTCTGAGGTTGTGCCCTCAGGTCCTAGTCTCTCCTACTAATGGAAACATCTTCCCCACGTCCACTCTATCCAGGCCTTTCACTATTCTGTAAGTTTCAATCAGATCCCCCCTCATCCTTCTAAACTCCATCAAGTATAGACCCAGAGTTCTCAAATGTTCCTCATATGTTAAGCCTTTCATTCCTGGGATCATTCTTGTGAACCTCCTCTGGACCCTCTCCAGGGCCAGCACATCCTTCTTGAGATACGGGGCCCAAAATTGCTCACAATATTCTAAATGTGGTCTGACCAGAGCCTTATAAAGCCTCAGCAGCACATCCCTGCTTTTATATTCTAGTCCTCTCAAAATAAATGCCAACATTGCATTTGCCTTCCTAACTACCGACTCAACCTGCAAGTTAACCTTAAGAGAATCCTGGACTAGAACTCCCAAGTCCCTTTGCACTACAGATTTCTGAATACTCTCCCCATTTAGAAAATAGTCTATGCCTCTATTCTTCCTACCTCACACTTGCCCACGTTGTATTCCATCTGCCACTTCTTTGCCCATTCTCCTAATCTGTCCAAATCCTTCTGCAGCCTCCCCGCCTCCTCAATACTACCTGTCCCTCCACCTATAGCAAGGGTTAATGTGGGCCTGGGAAACAGCATCGCCCACGGTGTGATGTAAAGAGGCACATGACCTGAGACGAGTGTCAGTTGTGGACTGAACAAAGACCTGTGTAGAAGCAAGTATGAAGTTAGCTCATAGCTTAGGCTATGTATAGGATATATGTACATAGTTATGTGTTATCAATGAACACTTAATGATCAACCATAAAAGACTCAGAACCTCTTCAGGAGAACTACTGAACATGCAACATACAACAGTATTCACCGAGCAGCAGGCAGGGGATTCACCCTGCAGGATGTCCAAAAATCGAACCCAGTTGGAGTTGCCTGTGGGCTTCCAGGGGAGGGCTCTTGTTTGAAGGCACTCTGAGTCTGATCGAGGGATCTGGCATCGGGAAGGGGGGGTACCACGGAGAGCCACCTCACCTGCCCTTGCTGCCGATCTCCCTTCCCCACAACCCCAACCAGCAATGCTGCTGAGCAATGCACAGCTCTTGGCGGAGTGGGTGGGACAGGATTTCTGCCCCCTCAACGTCCTTGATCCTGGGAAAGGCCCGCCAATTCCCCCAAAAGTGCTTTAATGCAGTGGGCCTTCCCGAAAGTGGGTGACACGGGGCTCTTGCTGAATCTCCATCCTAAGGACAAGACGCCCGTTGCCTATGTTGAATACTGCCCAATGTCTTTTCATAATATTGTGCATCTTTACCAGTTCGCTTGTCAGTGATTATGTCGCTTTGATATGATTATTGTAGTTTAAATGATAAGTAACACTGAGAAAAAACAAGAACACACAGAATGAAACGAAAACCATTTATCATACCATAGCTAATTGCTGATAGCAGTGATTTTGCCACAGTCAAACATGCGATGGAGAATGTGGCTTACTACTACTGCTCTTAAAGCAAGCTGTCCTGCAGGGTCCTCGAATGAACTGACCACTCACCTAACATGTTTGGGTAGCTTTGATCCAGGACACATTCCCTGTGGCAGAGATTGAAAATTAATAGTCCTTGAAATAGATGAGTAAAGTTTAGTCACATGCAGCTTCCTTCAGCTTCAGGTGATACCTGGAGCCTATGTCCGTCCAGGAGGATGGGCTGGGGTTGAGTTGCCACCAGTTCCGGGTGCCTCCCCTGAAATACAAGGCTAAGGTAGTGTAAAGAAAAGCAGAACATGTTTAGATATTGTGGCTTTTCTTCAACATTGGGGTAAAAATAATTTCACTGTAAACTTCAGTGGATTACTTTCCCAAGTGCCGATCTGGGGCTGTTGAATAACATGTTTTTTTTTTAACTACGTGCAATTGTACATGTGAGAAAACAGGAATGAGTTTTCTTTGCATCATATCATGGTCTGCTGCACACATTTCAACCTCTCCTCACTGCAGTCGCATCCCCAGCATCCTAGCAACGCCATAGCTACTGATTTTTAAAAAATCATTCATGGGATATGGGCTTCGCTGGCTGGGCCAGCATTTATTTCCATCCCTAGTTGCCCTTGAGAAGGTGGTGGTGAGCTGCCTTCTTGAACCACTGCAGTCCATGTGGTGTAGGTACACCCACAGTGCTGTTAGGGAGGGAGTTCCAGGATTTTGACACAGCCACAGTGAAGGAACAGCGATATATTTCCAAGTCAAGATGGTGAGTGGCTTGGAGGGGATCTTCCAGGTGGTGGCGTTCCCATGTGGCTGCTGCCCTTGTCCTTCTAGATGGTAGTGGTTGTGGGATTGGAAGGTGCTGTCGAAGGAGCCTTGCTGAATTGCTGCAGTGCATCTTGCAGATGGTACACACTGCTGCCACTGTGCATTCCTGGAGGAAGGAGTGAACATTTGTGGATTGGGGGGCGGGGGGCAATCGAGCAGGGCTTGATTTCCAAGGTCACCTCTTGACAACCTGCTACCCCTATGCAAACAATCTTCCTCCATTTGATACTTAAGGCTGAAGGTGCCACAAAGTTATTTTCTTAAGTGACTTTAGTCAAAGGCTCAAGTTGAAGCTGCTCCTCCTGCCTCTCAACATTCACCTCCTAAGCCTTTGTGCGTAGTGACGGTTCAGGCGGGGGTAGCAACGAGCGGGGGCATTTTTCAAAAATCATCGATTATCACACCTCTGCTTGGCATTTCTGCACCATTGGGACCTGCACTTTCACAAGCCCGGAGCTCCGACATCAGATCGGATCGGAATCTGGACCTAGGACCTTCCTTGAACAGGAACGCAAGTTTAGGAGAAGGGAGAGGCGAGCGGAAGATTTGGGGAGCGGGAGGTTCAGTGAAAACAAGGATCAGTGAGATATTGAGTCAGGGAGCGGGGAAACATGCAAGCCGGAGGGTCGGCAACAGAAGGGTGGGTTAGGGAGTGGGAGAGGCAGTGAACCCGAGGGTCAGCGAGAGGAAGGGTCTGTATCGACTGAGAGCAGTTGTGTGGTGAGTGGGAGGTTCTGGAAGCAGGATTGGCACGAGTGAAAGGGAAGTAGAAAGTTACCATATTTCTTCCATATTTTTAAATTTATTTTATTTTATAAGTTATTTCATTTAATATAGGAATTTAGCAATGTAAAGTATTTCATCAAGGCCGCATTTGACCGAGTGTGGCATCAAGGAGCCCTAGCAAAACTGGAGTCAATGGGAATCAGGGAGAAAACTCTCCCCTGCATGTAGTCATACCTAGCACAAAGGAAGGTGGATGTGGTTGTTGGAGGTCAGTCATCTCAGCTCCAGGACATCACTGCAGGAGTGCCTCAGGGCAGTGTCCTCAGCCCAACCACCTTCAGCTGTTTCATCAATGACCTTCCTTCCATCATAAGGTCAGAAGTGGGGATGTTCACTGATGATTGCACAATGTTCAGCACCATTCGTGACAACTCAGGTACTGAAGCAGTCCATGTCTAAATGCAGCAAGACCTGAACAATATCCAGGCTTGGGCTGACAAGTGGCAAGTAACCTTTGCACCACACAAGTGCCAGGCTATGACCATCTCCAACACGAGAGAATCCAACCATCGCCCTTTGATGTTCAATGGCATTACCATCACTGAATCCCCCACTATCAACATCCTGGGGGTTACCATTGACCTGAAACTGAACTGGACTAGCCAAATAAATACTGTGGCTACAAGGGCAGGTCAGAGACTAGAAATCCTGTGATGAGTAATTCACCTCCGGACTCCCCAAAGCCTGTCCACCATCTACAAAGCACAGGTCAGGAGTGTGATGGAATACTCTCCACTTGCCTGGATGGGTGCAGCTCCCACAACACTCAAGAAGCTGGACACCATCCAGGACAAAGCAGCCACTTGATTGGTACCATATCTACAAACATTCACCCCCCCCCCACCAATGTCGCACAGTAGCAGCAGTGTGTACCATCTACAAGATGCACTGCAGGACTTCACCAAGGCTCCTTCAACAGCACCTTCCAAACCCATGACCACTACCATCTAAAAGGACAAGAGCAGCAGATAGATAGGAACACCACCACCTGGAAGTTCCCCTCCAAGTCACTCACCATCCTGACTTGGAAATATATTGTCATTCCTTCACAGTCGCTGGGTCGAAATCCTGGAGCTTCCTTCCTAACAGCACTGTGGATGTACCTACACCACATGGACTGCAGTGGTTCGAGAAGGCAGCTCACCACCACCTTCTCAAGGGCAACTAGGGATGGGCAATAAATGCTGGCCCAGCCAGCGAAGGCCACGTCCCATGAATGAATAAAAAAAAAACTTAGAGGACATAATGTTTTACTGTTTTTTTTCTGATGAGAAAGGTCCTACAGAAACTAACTACAGATTTTACATTGGTTTTAATGTCAAATATAATTTACCTAAAGTTGTTACACTTAAAGCCACAATTTTCAGGAATGCAACCACAACTTTGGAAGACTTACCTTCAGCATGTTGTGGCTGAAAGTTGGTTGACTTAGATGCTACGTATATGCAAAAACAAGATGTTTTGGTGCAGGAAAAAGGTGTGATGTGGGCCTTGAGAGCGAAGATGTTGTTTAATGGTGGATGAAAGTCATAGACTCATGAGACCTCCACACACCAGGGCTGAGATTTTACCTTCGGCTGGAGTGGCCACCAGTGCCCCACAACCTGTGTAAATGTCGATGCCGAGCCTGCCCGAGCTCTGGTGATTTGTCCCACAGCCTTTTAATGGCCATCAGGCCAATATGTGGCTTGAGACAAGACTCACAGCTCCATCTGGGCCAATCAAATGGCCAGCAGCTCTCTCGTCCCAACAGCGCCACTCCTGGAACTGTATCCAGTCCCCACCAATGATGGTGAATGGAGCTGAATGCAAATTTAATTGGCGGGGGGATGGGGAGGAAGGGTTGGGTATTGTCAGTACAAGCCCCCAGTGAGAGGGGAAAATGGAAAGGACTAAATAGGTTGGAGGGGGTGGGGGGAAGCACAAGGAGGACCTCCGATGGACCCAGAGGGATTGTAAAGGAGTTATCCCTGCCTTTTCCATGAATCAGCCCATATAGTGAAAGCTGCTAGGCTTCACATTGGGTGCTGGCCTGCAACCATCACACAAATTGTTGAAGCTAGGGAGGGAAAATGCCCAATAATTGGCCACTTAAGGGCCACGATTGGCTCATGGATGGTTGGGCCACACAATGCCTCCCCTGCCATTTGTAAAATTGTGCCAGGGGAGTGTCTTCCAGATAGGTACTGGGCTCAGCGCCCATGCCATGACACCTAATATGATGCCCCCTGTCAGTGTGCTAACCAGCCTCCAAGGGAGCATAAAATTCAGCCCACGACCTTCTGGTAGGAGTGGATAGAGCTTAAGAGTATGGCTGTTGGCAAGTTTTCCTTTCCTTCTATTCGGACCACTGAGCGCAATTATAATAGGTCTAGCGCCACCCTACCGAGATCAGATCAGGGAGCAAATCTCAAGCCACTCACTGAAACCCAACTTCTCACTACCTTAACCAGCTGAGGCACTGGAGTGCCCCACTTAAATGATTGCATGTTAAAAGATGAACTCACTGAATACTCAACTTTCCTAATGCCACAGGACCAGGACCAGGACCAATATCCTCCCAAGGGTATTCACTTGTACTGTGAGGGATGGGAACATGAGCGGGGAGACTCAAGAGAGGGAAACAAAGATAGAAATGAAAGACAGAAAAGTGGAAAGCAAAAGTGGAAGGCAGAGGAGACAAGGGCTAGCAGCAAATAGGGCCATAGTACAAAAAGATGTGTAAAAATGTTAAAAAGACAGGTCTAAAGACACTGTACCTGAATACATGGAGCATTCACAATAAGATAGATGAATTAATTGTGCAAATAGATGTTAACAGGTATGATGTGATTGCAATTATGGAGAAATGGCTGCAGGGTGACCAAGGCTGGGAACTGAATATTCAGGGGTATCGATATTTAGGACAGACAAGCAAAAAGGAAAAGGAGGTTGGGTGGTGTTGTTAGTAAGGATGAAATCAGTGCGATAGTGAGAAAGGATATTGGCTCAGAAAATCTATATGTAGAAGCAGACTCTGTGGAGCTAAGAAGCAACAAGGGGTGGAAAACATTCATGAGAGTTGTCTATAGGCGTCCAAACTCCAAACATGTTGTAAGGTAGGGGACGGCATTAAACAGGAAATTAGAGATGCATGTAACAAGGGAGCTACAATAATCATGGGTGACTTTTAATCTACATATAGACTGGGCAAACCAAATTAACAATAATACTGTGGTGGATGAATTCCTGGAGTGTGTATGAGATGGTTGTTTAGACCAGTTCATCAAGGAACCAAGAAGGGGAGAAGCTGTTGTAGATTTGGTATTGTGCAATGAGAAGGGGTTAATTAATAATCTTGTTGTGCAGTGTCCTTTAGGGAACAGTGACTATAACACGATAGAACTCTTCATTAGGATGGAAAGTGAAGTAGTCCAATCCAAAACTAGGATCCTAAATCTAAACAAAGGAAACTACGAAGGTATGAGGGGTGAGTTGGCTACGATAGATTGGGGAACTTCATTAAAAGGCATGACAGTAGATAGGCAATGGGTTATATTTAAGAATGAATGCATGCATTGCAACTGTTATACATTCCTTTCTGGTGCAAAAAACACAACAGGAAAAGTGGCCCAACCATCGTTAACAAAAGAAATTAAGGATAGTATTAGATCCAAGGAGGAGTCCTATAAAGTTGCTAGAAAGAGTAGGAAGCCTGAGGATTGGGAGCAGTTTAGAATTCAGTAAAGGAGGACCAAGAGATTGATTAAGAGGGGAAAAATAGAGTATGAGAGTAAACTTGCAAGGAACATAAAAGCAGGCTGTAAATGCTTCTATAAATATGTAAAAAGAAAAAGATTAATGAAGACAAATGTAGGTCCCTTACAGTCTGAAATGGGAGAATTTATAATAGAGAACAAGGAAATGGCAGAGAAATTGTCAACTATTTCAGTTCTGCCTTCATGGAGGAAGCCACAAAGAACTTTCCACAAATACCAGGGAGCCAAGGGTCTAGTGAAAAGGAGGCATTGAAGGAAATTGGTATTCCTAAAAAAATAGTGCTAGAGAAATTAATGGGGTTGAAAGCAAATAAATGCCCAGGACCTGATAATCTACACCCCAGGGTACTAAAGAAGGTTGCCATGGAAAGAATGGATGCTTTGGTTGTCATCTTCCAAAATTCTGTAGATTCTGGAAGAGCCCCAGCAGATTGAAGGGTGGCAAATGTGACCTCACTATTTAGATAAGGAGGGAGGAAGAAAACAGGGAATTAAAGGCCAGTTAACCTAACATCAGTAGTAGGGAAAATGCTAGAATCTATTATAAAGGATGTGATAACAGGACACTTAGACAATATGAACGGGATTAGACAAAGAATTATGAAAGGGAAATCATGTTTGCGAAGCCTACTGGAGTTTTTTGAGGACATAATGAGCAGAATAGATAAGGCAGAACCAGTTGAATGTGGTGTATTTGGATTTTCAGAAAGCTTTTGATAAATTCCTACATAAGAGGTTAGTGTGCAAGATTAAAATGCATGGGATTGGGGGTAATACATTGGCACAGATTGAGAATTGGTTAACAGACAGGAAACAGGGAGTGGGAATAAATGGGTCTTATTCGGAATGGCAGGCGGTGACTGGTGGGGAACTGCAGGGATCAGTGCTTGGGCCCCAGCTATTGATAATATATATCAATGATTTGGATGAGGGAACCAAATGTCATATTTCTAAGTTTGCTGATCACATGAAACTTGGTGGGAATGTAAGTGGTGAGGAGGATGTTAAGAGGCTTCAAGGCAATTTAGACAAGTTGAGTGAGTGGACAAATACATGGAAGATGCAGTATAATATAGATAAGTGTGAAGTTATCCACTTCTGTAGGAAAATCAGAATGACAGAGCATTATTTAAATGTTGATAGATTGGGAAATGTTGATGTACAAAGGGACCTGGGTGTCTTTGTACACCAGTCACTGAAAGCAAGCATGCAGGTGCAGCAAGCAGTTAGGAAGGCAAATGTTATGTTAGCCTTCATTGCGAGAGGACTTGAGTACAGGAGCAAAGGTGTCTTACTGCAGCTGTACAGGGTCTTGGTGAGACCACACCTAGAGTATTTTGTACAGCATTGGTTTCTTTACCAAAGAAAGGATATACTTGCCATAAAGGGAGTGCAGCGAAGGTTCACCAGACTGATATCTGGAATGGCAGGATTGTTGTATGAAGACAGTTGGGCTAACTAGGCCTGTATTCACTGGAGTTTAGGAGAATGAGGGGATCTCATTGAAACATATAAAATTCTGACAGGGCTGGAGACACTGGATGCAGGGATGACGTTTCCTCTGGCTGGGGGGGTCTAGAACAAGGGGTCACAATCTAAGGACTCGGGGTAGGCCATTTAGGACTAAGATGAGAAGAAATTTCTTCACTCAGAGGGTGGTGAACCTGTGGAATTGTCTACCCCACATGGCTGCGGAGGCGAAGTCACTGAAGATATCTAAGAAAGAAATAGATAGATTTCTGGACTCTAAAGGCGTCAAGAGGTACGGGGAGAGTGCGGGAATATGGCATTGAGATAGAGGATCAGCCATGATCATATTGAATGGCAGAGCAAGTTCGAGGGGCTGAATGACCTACTCCTGCTCCTATTTTCTATGTTTTTTTTTAAGGCTAATAGTAGCCCTCTGCAGCAAGTACATAACATATGAATTTCCATCTTACGGTTAGCAGGCTGCACACATAATGATGGCAAATGACAAGGAATGGGAATGGTACACTGTAAGCATTTCACTAGTACATTAAAGGTAATAGACGGATAATTATCTAAATTATCTTTGCATTCAAGTGGTATTCAGAGGATACTTGAACTGTAAGGATCATTATCAAATGCAAGTTATAATGTGTTATTACCCAAACATTTGCATGTATAATTAACTTCCTAAATACAAGACTATCCATTTTAATTAATATTGCATTTAATTTGTATTCAAAACATGCACTCATGAGAACCAGCACCTGATACTTGTTAAACTCCTTCGGTATATATTATATTTATCTCTTTTGATGGATTGTTAAAACTCTTGCCTCCAAAACTGCTTCTGGCAAGTGCACTGTGTTGAATCACATTCAGCAGAAAGGTCCCAACCTTTAATCTCCATTCTGTGCTAAAACAGCTAACCCCAGCTGGAGTGATGGAGGGCTCAAAATGGGCTTCAGTCAACAATATAGTGGAAAAAATGATATAGACTTTACAATTTTGATTGCTATCCAATTACCACTTCTAGGAAGTGCATGTATGGACACTGAGTATCTTATGGTTCAATAGCTTACCAAAACCCACTGCCTATATGTGAGGAATGGGCACTTGAATTGAGGTGCCAGGGGACAGAAGCTACCAGTGGAACTCTGCATCAAATTAAGCAAGCATTTCGAAAAGGGAGAAAGTGAAGAAAACTGGGAAAGAAGGAATGCTGATCTGCCCCTGGAGAAGCCAGAAGTGATAGGCAGCCCAATATTCAAGCTTTAAATGCTAATAAAATGTTCTAGCTGCCTGCTTCCCTAGCGGTGCTCTGTAGATACACATGGCTATAAGCAGATAAAGCGTGCTGTGCCTTCCTCCTGCTTGCTCCACACAAGTTCGTTGTGGCAGTCCAACTGTATCTCCATTTGCGAAACTGTTAAAGTCTCATTAGTGTTGCATTGATTGATTCCGGCTAAGTGGAACAAACGGAATCATTTGCAACACACGGAAATCAATGCAGATACATTAGATTGTGGAGGAGTTATTTACCTATGAAAATCTTTCTTGCGTAACAATTTTAACCTATGTAGTTGCTCACAGTTAAGGTGAGCTACATTTTAATTGAGAATGTGTAGGGTTAATTTAACCTACTCACTCCGTTAAGTGTGATTGCCTAAGATGTCTTACCACAAGCAGGGATCGAAATGAGGTTAAGACCCAGTTTTGAAGTGAATGACTCCATTGAATTAAGATGTTCATAAAATGTAAAACTTTATAATTGCTGAAATACAAGGGGCTTCTTGGCTCCATTCCACCCCCTCCATCTTAATTCTCAGAGCTTGGATTGTATCACTGGCTCAGGTCATATTAATCCAGGTTAGGAGCTATCAGTGAAATTCAGTCCCATTGCTCTGCTGATTTTATATAAAGGTAAGAGTCACCATCAAACTTCCTGATAGAAAAGGTAATTATTTGGGCCGATTGCTTAAGAGAAGATAGTATAGCTTGATCTAGCAGAGTAAGACATTTGATTTTGACAACAGCTGGTGCTGGCTGATGGTGGCTCATTGGGGATTGTATATATGTATGAAGAAGCATGGCCCTTTTCAAGTGTATTTTCCTGATGTGCTCTTTCATAATATTTTTATATATTTTATGTGCAGCTATTCTAATGCAAATGACATTTTGTTTTGACCACGGTTCCTCCACAGCTCCCACTCTCTTGCCGTTAAGAAAAGATTCCAATTTGTCTTTCTCCGATTCCAAGTGGATGACGTGGCCAAGCCGAACTCTATGTTCCAGATACTCACTTACTCTGTTCATGTCACCAAAACATAAACACAAAATAGGAGCAGAGATAGGCCATTCAGCCCCTCCAGCCTGCTCTGCCATTCAATAAGATCATGGCTGACCTCCCATTCCAACTTCACTTTCTCCTCACCCTATATTCCTTGATTCCCTTAGTGTCCAAAAATCTATCGATCTCTGTTTTGAGAATCCACAGCTGTGTGGAGCAAAGATTTCCAAAGGTTTACAACCCTTTGGGTAAAGAAATTTCTCTTCATCTCAGTCCTAAATGGCAAACCCCAAATTCTGAGACTATGGCCAGGAATTTCCCCTCGGCGATTTGGGGGTGGGGCCCGCTTGCCGAGGGGTAAATGACGCGGGATGACATCGGGAGGAATCCCCGATGTCATCCCGGATCCCTTTAAATTTTTAGGAAGGCGGGCGGACAGCGAAACCAGCTGTCCGCCCACCGACCTGTCATTGGCCAATTGAGGCCATTGACAGGCAAATTAAAGTAATTAAAGACCTGCCCGGCCAACCCTAAGGCTGGCGGGCAGGCCAGGAGCCCCAGCGGGCTCCAGATTATTCATGAAACTTCATCCACTGGCGGGAAGTCTTGCTAAAACTATACAAGGCACTAGTTAGGCCACACCTAGAATACTGTGAACAATCTTGTCCCCTTATCTAAGGAAAGATATACTGGCATTGGAGGCAGTCCAGAGAAGGTTCACTAAGTTGATCCTGGGTATGGGGGGATTTTCCTATGAGGAGAGGTTGCATAGGTTGGGCCTGTACTCATTGGAATTTAGTAGAATGAGAGGCGACCTTCCAATTGTGTGCGCACCACCATTTTAGGTGGGCAGGCCAATTAAGGTCCGCCCAGCATGACGCACACCCGGAAGCGGGCAGGAGGGGGGAATTCCGCGAGTGGGAGCCTGCGCTCTTGCACACATGCGTGCGAAAGAGCACAAAAATTAGTTTAAGTTCTGAAAAATTTAATAAAAGGAAAAAAAAAATTTTAAGGACATGTCCCCTCATGTGAAACAGTCACATGAGCTGGGACATGACCATCGATTTTTTCAAATTTTTAAATTTAATTAATAAATCCTTCATGAAACCTCATCCCGCCCCTGGATGAGGTTTCATGAAAAATGCAAAGGCCGCCTGGGCTCTTCGCCTGGCCGCCAACATTAAGGTTGGACAGGCATCATTCTTAACAACTTTAATTGCTTTCTGTGCGCCTACCAAGCTGACAATCTAAATGATGCGCGGTGATGTCGGGATGCACGCCCGACATCACAGTGCGTCATTTTACGCGTCGGTGAGTGGGCCCCACCCCTGCTCGCCAACCCAAAAATTCTGCCCAAAAGATTCCTAGGGGGCTTGACAGGGTAGTTGCTGAGAGGTTGTTTTCCCTTGTGGGAGAATCTAGGACCAGAAGGCATAATCTCAGAGTAAGGGGGTGCCCATTTAAAACAGATGAGGAGGAATTTCTTCTCTCAGAGGGTAGTCAATCCGTGGAATTCTTTACCTCAGGGGGCTGTAGAGGTTGGGTCGTTAAGTATATTCAAGGCTGAGATAGACAGATTTTCAACCAGTAAGGGAGTCAAGGGTTATGGGGGAAAGGCAGGACAGTAGAGATGAGGTTTATCAGATCAGTCATGATCTCACTGAATGGTGGAGTGGACTTGATGGGCCGAATGGCTTACTTCTGCCCCTATGTCTTATGGTCTAACTGTGCAACAGCAGTGCAGTTCCTGCACTAGTATTATTAAGCATATATTGTCCAGCCCAAAGTGATATGAGACATCCTTGGCCAGTGGTTCCACTTGGCAGGGTGGATGCAGAGAGGCTGTTTCCCCTGGTTGGTGTGTCTAGAGCTAGGGGTCATAATCTCAGGATAAAGGGTTGACCATTTAGGACTGAAATAAGGAGAAATTTCTTCACTCAGGAGATTGTGGCTCTGGAATTTTCTATCCCAGAGACTGTGGATGTTCAGTCGTTGAGTATATTCGAAACTGAGATCGGTAGATATTTAGGCACCAAGGGAATCGAGGGATTGGGTGTAAAAGTGGAATTAAGATAGAAGATCAGGTGCAATTGTAGTGAATGGTGGAGCAGGTTTAATGGTCCATGTGGCTTACTTCAGCTCCTATTTCTCAGGTTTTTATTGCAGTTAGTTAAGGCCCTCTAATTTACACCACAAGTTTAACATGACTGTGGAGTGAAAACCACTTTCCACTGGCCCTAATAACACCGCTTTGAGGTAGTTTTGATTTGTGACCTATGATTGTGCTAATATCAGCTCATATGCTTAAATAATATGCAGGTACAGATTCCTTCTCTGGCGTATGCTAAGAAGGGATAAAAACATTAGCCTGCAATGTGCAGTAATTTATAATTGCCACACGGTGGTGAGGCTGTGCATGAGACAAATGAGCTGAAAATCAAGCTCTGTCTGTCCACGTTGAGTCAGGGATAACTGGTTGAAAAGAAGTTTGTGAAATCATTTCATCTCACAAAAGGCAGGCACATATGCTGAGGCCGTGTTCTTAGCCAATTGTGCATCGCTGATTAATCTTGGTAACTGCTTTACATCATCTGTGTTCTTGGCTCAGTTTGTTGGACATTTTCTGAGTCAAAAAGTTTTGCATTCAAATCCTACTTCAGGACTTGAGCACATAATCTAGGCTGAGACCTCAGGGCAGTACTGAAGGAATGCTGCATTGTCAGGGGTGGTGTTTTTTTAGATGGGGTATTTGCTTGCTTAGGTAGAAATGAAATATCCCATTGTACATTTTGAAGGGCAGGGATTTCCCTGGTATGAGAGGAATATAGGAAAAGAATAGACCATTCAGCCCCTCTAGTCACTGTATTAGATCCTGGCCGATCTGTATACCAGTCCCATTTACCCACCTTTTCTTCATGGAGGAACATTAGTAGCAGACTGCGAGCCGATCATGCACTTAGCCAAAGAATGACACAAGAGCCACTTATGCCATTCCCCTGGAATTTACACAGCTCTTCCGCTGAGGTTATGGCAGTGGAGAAGCCCCAAAGAAACTCAGCCCCCAGTATGACAATTAGGCAAAATTCTCTTATCTGACTTTTCCCTAAATTTATTAATGAGAGAAATTTTATCATCCACTACTTAAGCATTGCAGCAAACCTGGAGATGGTGGCATAGTGGTAATGTCACTGGGCTAATAGTCCAGAGGCCCAGGCTAACATTCTGGGCATATGAACTCAAATCCCATCAAAGCAGCTGGTAGAATTGAAATTGAATTAATAAAAAATGTGAAATTGAAAACTAGTCTCAGTAACAGCGACCCATAAAGTTATCATCAATTGTCATAAAACCTATCTGGTTCACTGATATCCTTTAGGGAAGGAAATCTGTTTGGCCTACATGTGACTCCAGACCCAGAGCAATGTGATTGATTCCTAACACCTCCCAAGGACAGTGTCCTGAAGCTATTAATGTATATAATATTTTGGAAAATATTTTTATTTTAAAATAGAGGTCTAGTCTGCAGGTCTGTCTTAATTGGATTAAAACCAGCTAGTTTGGGTGCTTTGATATGTACTAGTTTTGATATATAAGAGAGATAGTGTGCATTTGCATTTTTTGAATAGAGCATTCAAGAAGTGGGGTGAAAATTGACACCTTTCTAGCAGCTACCAAGCAATATGTTTATATTAGTAGTAAATTTGGTACTATGAAAGGGGTTTCATTGTTAAAAGGTGAAGTTCAGAGAGGTTGTTGATACAATGAGAATTAACATTCAATGGGGCTGGTAGGTATAGCTTCAGTAGTTTTTGGGTGTGCAGGCAGACGCAATGTAAGATCAAAAGGCAGCTGCAAGCCTCCAACTGGCTGCACAGTGAAAATACTTTGCCTGGCGTTTGGTTAAGTCTGTTGGTTGCTGTTGCCTTAATGGAGATTAGTTTGGGAAGTTGTTAAAAGTTATGATAGTAGTAATTTGTAGCCATGTGTGTATGTATATTTTAACCCGTGTAAATTAATAAAATGTTTCATTTGTTTAATGTAAAACCTCGAGAACTAGTGGTCTGATTCCTGAGTTTAAAGTCGCATCTCAAACATAACACTTAAAATTATTGGTTATGACCGTTGTTTAACCTCTGGGATTTCTAAAAAATAACTCTGCTTTACCAACTGCATTGGTCATAACAGACAGTTAGGGACGGCTGACATTCCAAGAAAAATTTAAAAAATCTTGTCATCCAAATGGTCTAAAAATCATATCCAAGAGAAAAGATTGACCAGAATGTTACACTGAGCATGCCCGACCCAAATGCATGTGAAATTGTGCAAAATGACAATGGGTGCGTATCCTGACATCATCGCGCATGCGAGCAATATTGAGTTCAGCGGCTGCACGTGAGTGAGTTGGAGTTGCGCCCGCTGACAATTAAAAGACCAATTTAGGCCATTAAAAACCCTATTGTCCAGGGTTTTATGTTGCCCGTGCAATTTTGTGCTCGTCACATGGGCAAAAACGGGCAGGCGGTAGCACGTTTTTAACAAAACCTCATCCAAGGGCGGGATGAAATGCCCAGGGTGAAATATAATAAAAGAAGATATCTGGGGACTGACGTTTTTTTGAGTTCTGCTGTCAGGTGCTTGAATGTGCTGCATAGACAAAGTTTGGTGCATTTTTTTTTTGCCTTTTAGTCTGTACAGGTCTGCAGGTCCCTGGTGCAGCTCCGCAGCAGCTGTCTGCCTTCAGGGAGCTCACTAGAAGCGCCCACCTGCACCCTCACTTTTCTCAGCACCTGCCCTCTTCCCACCACCCCGCCACCCCCCCCACCCCTCGGCTGAGGCTTTCTCAGAGCGCATTTCACACCGGTTGGCTGTTAATTGGCCAGCCAACGTGAAATTGCGTTTGGGGTCCGATCGCGGGCGGAGACGCATTTCACATCCCTTTCCAGACCTGCGGACTTGATGCGCACGCCAAGATGAAACCCAGGCCATTAAAAAAACAGATAAAATGATTGATCAGAGCTTTGTAAAAATTAAAGCCTTGTATGTGACTGATCAATGCAGGGAAATTCTCCTTTTGATTTGTAGCAATTAGTTCCTATGGGTCTTGGGTATGTCTTTGCTTTGAAATTCAGCAACACAACGGACACTTGTTTCTGAAATGGAGATTTCATTTTCCATTCCTTTTCCTAATAATTTTCTTTCCTTGCCTATCCTCTGGCATCCCTCCAGCTGTATGAGCAGCAGGCTTTTCCAACGCTGAGATGAACCCTATCCTTGCCTGAGATTTGCAGACAATCGTTTCTAGAAGAGGTCTCTGCTTAGTGATCAGAAGAGGACCAACCGTCCATGCCTAACCTTGAGGGACTGAGGTCAGCTGCCTGTTTCATAACCCCGTTGTAGACCTGATAATCCAGTATAGATTAAATGTTGAACTTGGGGTCCTTCCAATCTATTAAGACTATTATTCATTGCGGCATAAGCCATAAATTTGTATCGGAATTGGCCGGAATTTTCGTTGAATTGCACTAAGTGTGGTGGCGGGCGTGAAAACGACATTTTTCCCGTAGCTGCGAGGGCAGGTTTTTGCGTCATTTCATCCACTTCCTGCCTCGTTAATTACGCAGCCACAGAAAACACGCCATAAAGCTGGTGGGCGGCCCCTGAATCACCCACCATGCTGTTACCTCACCATTTCCTCACTCTGGCTGCCATATCTAAATTGCAGCCGCGCGCACAGTTCTCAATGCTTGCAGCCCAGGACTGCTCCAGTGAAGACATGGCCCCGAAAGCCAAGAAGACTCCCAAAGCCTTTTCATTATCTACAATGCTCAAGTCAACTTGCCTGGATGAGTGCAGCTCCAACAACGCTCAAGAAGCTTAACACCAACCAGAACAAGGTAGCCCAATTGATTGGTTCTCCATTCACCACTCAAACATTCACTCCTTAAACATTCACTCCCTCCACCACAACTGCACTGTGCCTGCAGTGGGTACCATCTACAAGATGCACTGTACAAGTTGCCAAACCTCCTTTGACAGCATCTTCCAAACCCATGACCTCAACTAGGACAAGGGTAGTGGGGCATGAGAAGACCACCCACTCCAAGTTCCCCTCAAAGCTACACACAATCCTCACTTGGAAACATATTGCCTTTCATTCATATCTTTGTACACCCTAGCTAATAGCACTGGGAATGGCTTCACCACATAAAATGCAGCAGTTCAAAATGGCAGCTCAGCACCACCTTTTCAAGGGCAATTAGGGATGGGCAATAAATGCTGTCTTAGCCAGCAATGCCCACATCCCAAGAATGAACAAAAAAAAAAGGAAATCTGAAGCACAGGTTCCTTTTGGTCAATGCTTTAATAATTGGACTTCTACCGATTAATGCACCAATACTGTGATTCCTGTTATTCAATGAATCAAAGTCCAAACTCCCACTGTTAATGAAACGATTACTCTTGCAATTCACTGCTCCTGGTTTCCATTAATTCCCACTGGCCAACCTGGAGTCTTGACCTCTGCTGGTTCAGGACTCAAAGTAACAATACATACAAGTCAATTACCGAAGGTACCAACTTTTAACATTAGTTAACAGGTCAAATCCGTGAAGACTGCTGGTCAATGATCAAAAGCATCCTATGAGGCAATGAGCTGCTTTAAATTCTACAAGGTACTGACTCAGTGTGACTCCTGCAGGTCAACAATCTGATGTCCTGACTTCAAGTGGTCAATGACGTGAAGATATAACCCCTGCTGGTCAACAACCCAAGTTCTGCTGATCAATTACCAAAGAAATGGTTCCAACACTCAATAACTAAATGTCCCAACTCCCACTGGTGAATGGCTGTAAGCCATGACTCACATGAAAATACTGGCAGATAATGAAGGGTGCAGACAATCAATGATCAGACTCTTGCATAGACTGATTGATTTAATCAGTGCATTGTAATCAATGTACACTTGTAGATACTAATTGATTAATCAATGCATTACAAGTAACCTTTGCATCCTTATAAATATCAACTAATTAATTGATGAATGGGCTAATATGTTGGATCCTAGTAGACCCTGACTGAATGTTTAATTACCTCCACCCTTTCTCCTGTCTGTTGGCATGTTAGTCTGTTTGTCTGTAAACAATATATCTCAAAAACTAATGGTCAGATTTCAACGAAACTTGATACACAGGTAGGGTATAGCTAAAGGAAGAACTGATTAGGTGTTGGCGAAGATATGGATCTGGATCTGGATCCTGGAATTTTTTTAAGGATCTGTTAACGATGGGAGATAGGGCAAATTGATTTTTTTTTTAGAATGTTGTGGGTTGTTTTATTTATATTGTTAACTTTTTTAGAATGTTGTGGATTGTTTCAGCTGCTGTCAAAATGTGAGCAGAGATTTCAGAGCAGGTTGTTGGATGTGGATTGGCCTGAAGCCTCTTCAGCAAGGGGAAAGGGAAAAAAATATTTTTTTCAGCTTTGTAGTTATAGAGAATCAACCAGACAGGGAAAACCCTCAAGGAAGAGCTACATAATTGTAATAACATTGAGTTTACATAGCACGTTGGAGGTATCCACTCTGATGGATGCCTTCGTCACTTGCTGGTGAACTCCAATCGTCAGACTGTTGTGGATAATAACTGATTTTTAAAAGTCCCATGATAACAATGCTGGTCAGATTTGTCAGTGTATTGTTTTGTTGAAATCCTTTCAATCTAATTGACTGGGCTGAATTGAAATACCTTTAGGTGCTTTAATAGATACAATATGGTGATTTCATTTTTCCTTTGCTCTGGACTCTGTTCCAGTGAATATTCAAGTACAAAGATCATAAAGGCATGATGAATGACACCACCATTTCCCCTTACCCAATCTTCCTCAGCAGCATTGTGTAAGTAACTGTTCTATATCAGTGGATTTGATTGTTTAATGCCTTTTTTATTGAACGAATAATAGAGATGAAAGAGATTATTAGCCACAAAACTGCTGAGGTTTTTCTTTCCCTTTATTATATTAATAGTGTGTGGGTAACTGTGGCCACGCTTTGATAACTGATGCCTCAAATGTTAAAACACATTCAGGCATGCAGTCAGGCCATTACTATAAAACCATGGCAACCAACTGCTGCTTGTCAGCTATCCTCAGTGAGGTATTTGTCTATAGAATTTACGGCCATTCACGCCCTGGCAGCAGCTGAAATAAACTGAAATATAAAGGGCCCTGTCACACACAATTTCCACTCTGGGGATGCCAGTGCGGGATGGAGCCCACCTATGCCTACCCATATAGACTTTGAAATACATCAGTCACTGAACTGTGAGTACAGCTTTAGTGTATAGTTCAGCTGTGCTAGTTACACAGGGGGAATTTGAACCTTACCTGCTCAGCAGGAAACTGAAAGGGTTCGATCAGGTGGACTTTTACACTATGAACGAAGTACTGGAAGTAAAATCAAGTGCAGTGTAAAATGGGCTCTTGACCTGGTCCTGTTAGTTTCCTGCAAGTTGAAATAGATTAAATGATAATTATGCCCACTTCCTCCATATACTCACCTCCTGACTCCCCAAAGCCTGTCCACCATCTATAAGGCACAAGTCATGAGTGTGATGGAATACGCTCCACTTGCTTGGATGAGTGCAGCTCCCACAACACTCAAGAAGCTGGACACCATCCAGGACAAAGCAGCCCGCTTGATTAGCACCACATCCATAAACATTCACTCCCTCCATCACCAACGCACAGTAGCAGCAGTGTGTACCACCTACAAGATGCACTGCAGCAATTCACCAAGGCTTCTTCGGCAGCACTTTCCAAATCCACAACTACTACCACCAAGAAGGACAAGGGCAGCAGATAGATGGGAACACTATCACCTGCAAGTTCCCCACCACGTCACTCACTATTCTGACTTGGAAATATATCGCCGTTCCTTCACTGTCGCTGGGTCAAAATCCTGGAACTCCCTTCCTAACAGCACTGTGTGCGTGCCTACACCACATGGACTGCAGCAGCTCAAGAAGGCAGCTCACCACCACCTTCTCAAGGGCAACTAGGGATGGGCAATAAATGCTGAACCAGCCAGCGAAGCCTACATCCATGAATGCATAAGAAAAAATACTGATATCCAGACTTGCAGATTGCATTTTTGAGATTTTGGGCTGGGTTTTCATGGAGTCAGGTTGAATCCAAAGACTCGAATGTGGAAATCCCATAACAGAGCCATCTGAAATTGGTGCTGGGTTCAAACAAACCCCATTTTTGCTGTTCCAAGGAGTTTAATCCGCAGATGTGTGGGAGTCACAAATTGATGGTGTAGGCATAAGTGCTTTTGATGTGTGGATAAGGTATGTTTAAGTGTTATGAACTGAAACTATTTAAATCCCCAGCCCTTTAAACATGAAAGAAGCAGACTGCAGCTGTCGGTTAGAGTTAAAAAAAAAACACTGGCTACTGGATTACTTCAACTAACAGGCCATCTGGTTTATGTAAGAAAAAAAATTGCCATCTGTTTCTGTAGTTTCAATAGAGTTCAGTGTTGACATTTCCCAAGGGCTGTTATTACAGCTGAGATCATTATGAATGCTTGGGTGAGATTCAGAAGCTCCAAAAAAAATCTCAACAGGGAGGAGGGGTGGGCACCGGGGAGGCTGACTTCATATTTTGATTGACAGTTTCAAGGGGCTATTAAAGGATTAGTTGTCTTTTATGTAGTCGTTGAATAGAAGTTTGTTCATTCTTGTAACAGGTTGACTACTGGAGAGGATTTAAAATTTTTAAACAGGTTTCATGAATGGGAGTTTTTTTTCTGTATCTACAGTGTATGAGCTCTATTAGATTGTACAAATTTTTTAAAAATTCCACATGATCCCTGGGGTCTGCCCAAAGTGGATACTGGGCAAATGGCTATGGAAGTGGCATGGGGGTATGACGTGGCATGTAGGTGGGTCATGGCATGAGTTGGCATGGAGGGGACATGGGGAGTGGGTGGGGTGGTGAGGGTATATAAGGCGTGAGGGCTTTTAAAACAATTGGCTCACCTTGGTACTTGACTGCCCTCATGGCTGCCTCAGATCTGCTTTTTGGGGTCGGGCAGGCCCGACTCAATCCTGCACCTGCCTCCCTGGAGTGAAAGTTCTGTGTGACGGGGTCCTTCATATTGAGGGAGTTCTGCAGAATCAGGAAGTTTCCCAAATCGAGCTACCCACCTCGGTAGTGTAAATCCGGCCCTTCGCAACTTTGGAAGTGGAATCACACTTTGTGACATTAGCAACGAACATATGAAATTTTATGAAATTCGTCAGTCATCTATTTTAATGAGTCTTCAGTGTTAACACCTTTGTTAAAGGAGTAAACAAATACACGAGTTGAAAACATTAATTATTAATGTTGCCAACACAATTTCAACCCTCTGTTAATCCTTGTAAACCTATGCCATAACAATGTCGTGCAGGATTCACTATTGTCTGGGTTTAATTAGATCCCTTTAAAAAAGGTTTTCATCTTTCTGCAGAAACTAATAGAGACATCTTGAAAAGTCCCCTTAACCATTTGTTTCTTATTTATTGAAGGACTGGTCATGTCTCTCTAATATAGACCCTTGTACAGTCTGTTCAAATTGACTCATTAACTTCCCTTAAGCAATATAGATGACATTGCTCTACAAAATCCACATTCCACATTGGACAGAAGATCTGGGAGACAATGCAAGTAATAATCATTTATTGTAGATTGTGGCATATAGGTTGACCTTTGAAGCCTCCAAAAATTCTTCCAAATATGGGGGTCGACTTATAGACTGAGTATAAAATGTGACCTGCCTTTACGGGTGTGTGCAGCCGCCATTTTGAAATGTGATAAAAAATGGCACCACTAATTCAAATTGGGCCAGCAGTTCTGAAGAGTAGCAGTCACAGTCGATTGCCAGCCTGCTGCTTCATCCCGACCTTAATCGGGAGCTGCACCCTCCTCACTTGGACTTCCGACTTGGGCCTGGTGAGAAAAGTGCAGCGTGCTGGCTCCTGGGTCTCTTCATTGCAGGGCAGCAGAGTCAGGGGACATGAAGCTGCGCCCACTTTTTACGGCACTAGCTGCCGTAAAGCAGTTAAGTTTAAAGGGCCCAGCCACTTTGAGACACCAGGGAGAAGGTAAGTGGGTAAGGTAAGTGGGTAGGATGGGGACAGGCGGAGTAGGATGCATCAGGGAGAGGGGGGGTAAGATGGGTCGGGGGAAGGGTAGTCAGTCGGGGGGGTGGGTCATGTGGTCAGTTGGGGATTGCATGGTCAGTCAGGCGTGGGAGCCAGTCAGAATGTTGGGACGGTAGTCAGGGTGGTGAGGGAATGTTCAGGGGTGGTGGTAGGGTAGTTCGGGTTGTGGGGTGGATAGGCGATAGAGTGGGGGGGTGTAGCTGGGGGTGTCGGGAGGATGGTGAGAAGGGTGGGGGGTGGTTAGGATGGTGGGAGGAGTGGCCAAGGGGAGGGTGTAGTTGAAGGGGTCCAGTGGGGATTCGGCGGGTGGGGGGGTGGGGGGGATGCGGAATCAGGACTATAGTTACTCAGGATTTAGAAGTGGTTTTAATCCTTCTAACTTTTCCTGGGTAACTATTCTGCTAAGAGGATTGGTACGTTCCAAAGGCTCTGGTGTAAATCGGAGCATTGGATGGTTCCCAGTGCAGGGTAATCGCCCGTCAGAAGTTTGAACTTCCCAGGCATTCCCCGTGCAATCCTTGTGTGAGAACTTTCAGCAGGTCCCCCAGCGCATCATCTGGGGTACAACCCCCTCAGAGATCAGAAGTTCTGGGCCATTAAACTAATGTGGCATGGCTTATTGAATGAATCAATTGTACAAAGAACTTTAACCACAATCAGTGTTTTAAAACCGTCAAATTCATTGTCTTCGGCATTTGACAAAACACATTCATCAAATTCATTCTGAGTCACTTGACATCATCATATTGATCTCACTCTGTATCAGATTTGGTGCTATCTATTGCAGAATCATTCGTCCACAACAAATCATCTTTCTCTCCATCCATTGAATTGGATATTCTGCATTTTTATGAACAATCTGATGACACTGGGTACATTAATACCATCCCACGATTTGATATTGAAGCCACACAAAACATCAAGCGGAACATGAACATGTCCCACACTAATAGCTGCATTCTTTATGTAGGCCACAGGGATGCCAATTCCACACATTATTAATCCATAACTTCACTCCATACTCATCCATCCAACCGTTGCCCCGGACATGAACAAAAACTCCTGCAGGGAACTTGATGTTCTGCATGGTTTTACATTTGAAAATGACCATGGGGCTTTAATTTTTTTCTGTAGGCCATGCAGGTTACTACCACTGTGAATCTTGTCTTCTATATTGTTTTCATTAGAGCTGATTTTGAACCTTTCCACTCTACAATTTGGCTGCTGGGAATATTGAAATTCATGGGTGTTCATCCATGTTGCTGAAGTGACTTAATGGGTATCTGCATTTTTGCCGCTGTCTGATGATGAACTGCTACATGGAAGCTGGTAACTTTGGCACTAAAGTCGTTTGGTAATCTCGGTCTTCTGTTGCAATACTGAACTGTTTCCTTCCATCAAGTGGCTACACCAACTAGTTGTTGGTCTGAAATATTTGCTGTGCTCAGGGTTTGATTTGGCCCACTTAAGTGCGTATAGAAAAACTGTATTGCTGGTAACAATGTAACCATTCCAACAATTTCTATGACCGTTCCTATACATGCTTCTTCAGATCAGGTCCTTGTTCTCATGGTGCATTTGGTCTTGGGCATCTTCTTCCTCCTTCTTCCATTCTTGTACCAGTTTTTGACTAACCAAGTTGCCTTGCTGCAGCACGGTCGTTTGATGAGATAGCAAATGTTCTGACTTATGGCTTGCAAGCAGCTTCGTTCTTCATTCATTTTGCTTGTGGACCCACTTCTGTTTGTCACTGGCCAGGCCATGCGTGGTCTGCTCTCTGTGGGCGTGTCTTAAACTCCAAAGCATCTTCTTCGCAACACAGCCCATAGCACCTGCTTGATTCCGTGTGCCGACTTACAGCATAAAGCAAGTAAAGCATACATTTCTGGGGTGAAAAATTGAGGCCGACTACTAATGCAAGTGTAGCATTTTGTAGCTGAAAAGGGTGGGGGTGGGGTCATCTTATATGCCTGGTATATGCAAAGCATGATTTTTGGCACCAAGAAAATGGGGTCACCTTTTTGTCAGGTTGACTTGGGGAAGAAAAGAAATTAGGCAAAACGTGAATCTTAAATGTAAATACAGAAAAATACTCATTGTACTAAGGACAGATAAATGGTTAAATAATGGTCATTTTAATATTAATAGTTATCATCAGTGCAATCTTGAAAGCTGCTACTTATTTGGGAGGGTTGCAAATAATTCGAGGTGTTTCCTTTGGGGCCCACGCTCTGCATCGTACAAAACCTGAGTAAATTTTAAAGAAGGCATTGCTGTAATATGTGTATAGTTTGGTAAGTCTCATGAAGAGGTTCTGAGTTTTGTATAGTTCAACAGTAAGTGTTTATTAATTGCATAAAAAGAGTATATGGTTTAAGCTAGGAGCTGTCTCCATGCTTGCCTCTATGCACATCTCTGTCCAATAAAAAACTGCCCCTTAGACTCAGGTCATGTGTTCCTTTATATCACACTGTGGGCGGTACTATAGCCAATCCCACATTAACCCTTTCAATACCAGACCCTCAAACTAGACCTCCCCCCAAGTCTTTATCCAAGGCATTCCTGTTTACCCAACATATTTACATTATTTCTACTACACCTTCTACCCCTTCCACCCCCCCCCACCACCCCTTAAGTCTCTGTGTTTACAGGTTCAGGCAGTCTGGAGACTTCATAATTCTTCCAGATCTTGTCTTTACAACAGTTGGAGGAGTGGTAGGTTCTATTGTACTGGATAACCGTTGATGAATAGGAGGCATTTGATTGTTTTCTTCAATTTCTCTCCAATAGTGGGAGGATCCCCTCGAGTGATAAGGAGAAGGTTCCACCTGACCGTACCTTCCGGAGTACTGGCAAGGTATAGCCATGGCGGTCATCGTCTCGCTGGACAATAAGACCCTCTCTATCAAGCTCCTTAATTCAGACCCTGTCGTCCTTGTGCAAATGTGGCCGGTGTCTGGTGCTGTACGTTTTGTTGTAGGCCGAAGCCTGCTTCGGCCTGTAGGACTGGTCGCTGCCCTGGAGGTTTTGGTAATCTTTAGCTGCCAGGATTGGGAGCTGTGTGTGGAGTTTTCTGCCCATTTGGAGCTCAGATGGGCCTGGGTGCATTGTAGTGGGTGGGACCTGTAGGTTACAGTGCTGTTGGGAAGTCATTGTTCTTCCTCAGGAGACCTTATATGATGTGGATCCCTCTTTCTGCTGCCCTGTTCAACTGTGGGTATCTTGGGGAGCTGGTACGGTGCTGGAAGCCATAAGTGTTGGCGAATTGGGTGAAGTATTCATTTGCAAATTGTGGACCGTTATCCGACTCTATCTGGGCTAGGATGCTATGGCCCATAAAACATTCTTCAACGCTCTCATCATCACCCCTGTGGTTCACATATACAATTGCTTCACCTCAGCCCATTGGGAGAAGTAGTCCACCACAATAAGGAAGGATCTGCCATTGAAGATGAATAAATCGATGCCCCACTGCTCCCACGCCTGGTTGGGAATTGTGTGGAGATAAGGGGCTCCCTCTGGCCCTGCTTGTGTAGTGCACATACCTGGCTGGCAGTTCACTATAATGTCTTGAATTGCCCTTGTAATGCCTGGCCACCACATTGTGGATTGGGCCCGTGCCCTGCATTTGGCAATGCCCAGGTGTCCCTGGTGTATTTTATTTGAAGGATCTCCAGCTGGAGGGAGGCTGGAATGACCAGCTGCTCGTTGTGCACCAGCATATCATCGATGACGGTAAAGTGCTTCTGCTGTTCAAGCCAAGTCTTCATGGTGCTACCGCTCTCCCCATGCTGTGGCCGCCCGTGTTGACAGCAACAGCGGGCGCGGGCACACTCCTCATCTCGCCTTCATTCCTGGCGGTTTTACTGGAGATTTGGCTGGCGTCTCCTCACCAATTGGGAGTACGATTCGAGCTCTTCAATCAGGTTGACGTCATGTTTTGTTCAAAAGTCCACTGTAGCCCTGGAAGGTGTATCCGCCGTTGTTTGTTTTTTCCCTGAACATAAACCGTCTCGTATGCAAACTTCATGAGGCATAGACAGCACCTCTGGATTCTGGGGGGCATCTTTGCCAGCAACGTTTCATCTAACAGGCCAGTGGCTTATGGTTTGTTTCAACGGTGATCTTTAGGCCAATAATGTAGTCCAAAAACTTTGTGCATGCCCACGTGACTGATAGAGAGCTTCTTTATCTGTCATGGTGTATCTTGTTCCTGGATGCGTAATACATTGGCCGGTGACATCCTTCCAGTTGTTCCTGAAATAAGACATCTCAGAGGCCTGTGGATGAAGATTCTGTTGTTATGGTGGTGGGCAGGGGTGGGATATAGTTGGCCAGGGTGTCAGTTGAGAGCAACATAGCTTTGATGCAACCAAATGCTTCCTCTTGGTGTGTGTCCTAGTACCGTGCCTGGTCTTTCTTGAGAAGGTACTGCAGGGGTTGTCTGTGTTCCAGAATGAAAATCCCTGATCTTTGATCTCACCTAAGAAGTATGGTTGTGTTTCCTCTTGGTGTGGTGTGGTTTGGTGCCTCAAACTCGTGAATCGTCATAGGATAATCTGTTTGTCTGGTTTTGTTAGCCTTTCCATAGCTTTCCGAAGTGTCCTATGTGGTTACGATTAAAACACTGTGCTGAGACTGCTGCACTTGATCAGGTCTGTGATGTAGCTTGGCTCCATGGCGCTGACATAGTTGCCCACCCTGTAGTAGTCAGAGTGTTGCTTCCCTTGGCCTGGAGTATCCCTGCTCCTCTGTTCTTTTACTAGCTGGACAGTAGGTGTTGCTCTGTACCATGGCTTGGTTTTGTCCCTTAAGATGGATTTGTGCTGTAAATGATTTTGGATTGCCTGACAATCTGAATGGCCATTTCAAGGGTCAAATCTTCCTTAGCTTAAAGCAAGCCTGAGAGTGTATTATCTGCCACTCTAACAGAAATGTTGTCCCTGATTAACTCTGATTTCAGGTCACCATAGCCACAGCCATTCTGTACAGCTCATTAATGAAGGAGTCAACAAATTCTCCTGGCTGTTGGACATGCTTGTTAAGCTTTGCTGTTTCAAGGATCTTGCTACTGCTCAATTTAAAATGTGTGCTTATTTGTCTGTCTATTATATCATTGGCTATTGGGCCTACTGAATAAAACAGCGTGTTAACCTGTTTAGCTTCCAACTTTTTGTCTAGACCTGGAGCAATCTTGAATCTATGGAATCGCTTTCTCTAATGTCCCCAGTTTTCTGACTGGTCAGGGTCTTGGATGAGTCCAAACTGGTCTGATAAGGTAGATTTTTGATCCATGGTCATTTAAAATTAAAAGTTTGTATAGCTTTACATTTTGTTAGGAGATTCAAGATGGGACTGCCATTCGCTTCTTCTCAACAAGGTTTCCAGTGCCTGTCAGTTTTGTCGGTTCCTGCAGAAATGGCAGTTGCAATTTCTGTGTTTAAAATTTTCAGGAGCGACTCCCTGGCTCAACCTTTTTTGAGTCTTCCTTGCAGCATCTAAAGGGCAGAATTTTTCATATGACGGGCGGGCTCGGTGGTAGCGGGCGGTCGCAGAGCTGATCGCCGCCTGCGACCGGTTCCGCGCCACCATTTTAAGCGAACAGGCCAATTAACGCCCACCCAGCATAAGACGCAACCGGTAACACTCAGCACTACCTGCGCGGGCGGGGAGAGGAGGGACAGTCAGGGTCAGAGCTGCCTCAGGGAGGTTGGATCGATATTAAAATTAATAAAAGGTTAAAAAATGTATTTAAATATGTCCCCTCATGTGACTGTGTCACATGAGTTGGCACATGTTTTTATATTTATGAAAATTTATTTTCTTATTTAATAAAAGCTTTAGGAAACCTCATCCCGTTTGTGGTTTGAGGTTTCCTAAAAAGCGTGAAGGCCCGCATGGGCTTTTTGCCTGCCCGCCAACCTTAAGGCAGCATTAACAATTGCAATAATTGCTTTGTTAATGACCTTAATAGGCCGTTTACATTTTGGCAGGCGCGCACCCACCGAACATAATATCGCGGGACTGCGTGATGACGTCGGGACGCATGCCGAACGTCATTGCGCGTCACTTTACACATTGGCGTGTCGGGCCCGCCCCCACACGCCGACTGAAAAATTCTGCCCTAAGTATTTTTGAGTAATGAAACTAACAAATCCCAGTTTATGCTGGATTTTTTTAACTGCCGATTATTTTTTATTTATATTTCTTCTGGTTTCTTGATTGGAGTAGCTTGGCCATCGTGTGTTCAGGCACCGGCTCGAGACTCGGGCTGTTTGTGGTACTTTTTAAATGGCAATTCTGACTGCCGCTGACTTAAAACTCATTCCAGCCAAGAACTTCAGTTTTCTTTTTAGCTCACCCACGATAGGTCTTCTGACTCTGCACTCTCTGATTATTGCAGCTGGACTTCCACAGCATTCAAATGAGTCTTCTGCTGAAGTGTGGAGTTTTATTTTTTCCTTCTGCTTCCAATCTTGCTTTAGAGCTTTTCTCTAGCAATCTCCTTTTGTGCCTTCACTTCTGATGCTTTTCGCCAGGTCAGAATGCTGCTTTTTAAAATTTTCTAGGTTTTAAATCTCTTCTCCAGCTTCAGTGAGGTTCTGGGTTGTTCCGATAGCTGCCACCATGTTGTAAGATGTTGTTTGTAGGTCGGTAGGTCTCATGAAGAGGTTATGAGTCTTGCTTAGTTTAACAGTAAGTGCTTATTAACTACTTGTAACTATATACATATATACAGATAAGGTCTAAGCTAGGAGGTGTCTCCATGTTTGCCTCTACACATGTCTCTGTCCAGTACAAGACTGCCCCCTAGACTTGGATCATGAGTTTCCACTGTGGGTGGTACTGTATCAAATCCAATGTTAACCCTTTCTATGCCAGACCCTTATACTACAGGCAGATGCATTTTTATCTAATGTTTATCAATACCAAGAGAGTATGATATTAACTTGGAATTACCAAACCACACCAACCCAACCCATTCGAAATAGCACAAAGTTACTGAAAAGCTATCTATCCAAACATTGTTGTTGGACACATTTGCATAGCCAAAACAGAACCACCATTTAGCTTAATAGGGGATTAAAGGTCTACAGAAAACAAAATGAAAAACAATTTTCATTAACTATTAGCTCCATGAGATCTGTCTATCTGCATTCATTCATTAATTCTATCCAGATGGATTCAAAAAAGTGCAAATGACGCAGAATGATACTCAGTGGAGCACAAGAAGTACAAACAGTTGCAATCTTCTTTAATTATGCTCTTGCTCAGAACCTATTAAAATCCTTATTAATACTCCTTCATCATCCCAGCACTGTATTCCTAATTAGTTCTCACTTCCTTCCACTGATTGATGAGTCCAAGCTTGTATAATTGGTAGTTAAAGTTTTCTAAATAACTAGAAATATTTAAAAATATAAACTAAGTTTACGGTATCAGTGCACTGGAGTCCCAGGATCGCAGAGTGACCCACGCCAGAGAGAAATAATGTGTGGGGGAGTGTTGTCCTGCTTGGTGAATGTTGTGGAGGGAGGGGTGTAGGGGATTCGGCAGCAAGGGCAGGGAGATGCCTGAGATTCCTGATGGGTGAGATTCCTGATGTTGAATCCCTTGATCAGGCCTTTGATCAAAGGACACCACCCTCAACGACCCCCCGCCTCCGAGGAGTAACAAGCTGGCCGCATGGTTTTAGCTGCCATTCACGCTGCGTGGTGATAGGCCGGCCTACAGCTGGATTAATAGCAGTGGGGGTGGGATTGAGACCCTTAAATGGTCGTTAATTGGCCATTTAAGGGCCTCAATTCACAGTGGGGTGGAAAGGTCAACCATGGACCTTCCCACCCAGAACTTAATTCTGACTGAGGGGGGAATGCGGCAGGTTTCCGGTATGCCACCATCTCACCTAATTAAATACTCCTTCCGTCTCCAAGCTTGACACCAGCAAGAGCACAAGATTCCACCCAAAGCTCAGAGGGGCTGGTAATTCTACTCCAGCAAGGGTATAATGTGGACAGTGGCAGATGGGCCATCTATTATATACATCCCACCCAATCTTCCTTTCCACTGAAGTCAATTTGCGCCCCTTGTCGAAAGTGAATTTCACCCCTGTAGAACCTTATAGAATAGAGGATGCTACCCTGTCTGGAGGGATTTTTGCTAAAATAGTCCAAAATTCCAATCCAAAAATGTCATTGACCTGTAACATTAACTCGTCCTCTCGCTCTACAGAAGCTGTCAAATATTCCCAGCATTTTTTATTTTCAATCCAAAACTAATCTCATTGGCCTGCTCACTCCCCATAGCTCTATATCTTGCTCTGTTTATTGGTGTTGTCAAATGTATTTTCAATGAATACCAAGTATTATTACCCAAGTATTCTCTTCCCCAGTCATCACATTGTCCATTTGTGGAAATGCCAGATAAATGATCACATTAAGGCACTACTGGGACCCTGGGCAGGCGAGCTTCATCTTCTCAGGTCAGTGCAGAAGAAGTGTCAATTTTATTTCTTTTATTATCTTAAGATTCTATATCAGTGTCCATTTTAATACCATGTGGGTGATGTTGCAGCAATAGAATTACTCCCAAAATTTGCTTAGTTTTCATTACATAGCATTAACCTTTGATTCAGCATCAGAGGGCAGGATTTTGCCCTTTGGGTCGGGACCCTGACTTCGGGGTCAAATGGGAGGTCACAGCCCCGCACTCTGTGAGTAACAGTTGCCCAGCAGGGGTTTTCCTCAACAAAAACAGAAATACCTGGAAAAACTCAGCAGGTCTGGCAGCATCGGCGGAGAAGAGCAAAGTCGACGTTTCGAGTCCTCATGACCCTTCAACAGAACTCAAATTTTTTCCTCAAATTGGCCAAATAGTAGCAAGATAGCGGGCTCGCTGTCCGATTGAGGATGTGGGTCGGACTCTCAAATCTGGAGGACCAAGAGGAAGCCCTTCAGCACTGAGGAAGCAGCAGGCTGCCTTTTCAGGTAAGTAAGAGGGAAAACACCTCATGATGGAGACACCATCTCTCCAACTTTTTAAACCGTAATTTTCTGAAAATGCCCTTAGCAGCTGGGCCACTGGAACACCATTGTGGGGGGGTGTGACAAGGCAGGAGGGGAGGGTCTCAAAGCCTGGAGAACTGCCACCACCACCGCTCCCCCCCAACACCACCCCCCACTCTCCCCACTTCATCCCCTCACCCCCACCCGTCACTATGCTCAGCTGCATCAATATCTTGCCCAGTGTGTGCAAGATTAAGGCAACTGGCCTGGGAAGCCTTGAACTTCCCAGTACCTGTTTCCAGTCTATCTGACTCAAGCTAGAGTCAGAGGAAAAAGGTACAGCTACTGAAAAATCACTGATATGGGGTTGTGAACACCCACAAAGCTGTCCTTTTATTATGTCATGTCAATCATCTTAGGATGGGAGTTCAGATAATACTGTCATGTAGATAAAAAGATTGCACTCCAGTTTCATGATGCACTTGGCTATTCCATTGCCTGGAGTATAATTCTGCTCCGTGACTTGTGGGAGATGCAATCAGCTAAGTTTTTCAGACAGGAGCTGGAGCAGATGGCTGAGTGAGATCATACAAAGTGTGTCAGCATACAATAATCAGAGCTGTTTGAAAAGACTATCTTATGTTGCTTGCTATTAGAAAAAGAAAGATGTTTATTTCTAAAGTTACCCCACTAGCAATCAATTTAAACCCCAGGTATACAAATAATTGTTTGGTAGTACAGCACTTGAGAATTGCTGAAGAAAAAGAAACATTTCAAAGCTTTCCTTCTTGCAATCATCAGGACACTTCGCAAGAATACCAATAAAAGGGGAAAATAACAATTTATACTCTACGTGAAGAGGGTGCTGATTGGTTTGCAAGTGGACTCTGATTGGTAGAAGCATTGCCATGGAGAATACACCAGTGATGGTGACTGACAATTATCTACCAAGCATTGTTTGAAATTTAAACCAGGCAGCTTGACCCTGATTAGTCAATGCATTGCCCTGAGGAATGAGTCAGCGAATGGCTGTCACTTATTTTGTTTAGCTGAAACAGGTGCAATACATGTGCTGGAAGTTACGTATATTAATACACAGGGCCCTGTTCTTTGCATCCAGAAAGAACATGTACACACACTGTGCCTGTTTCAATTTAAACCTCATTCCCTATGAAAAGGGAATCTCGTAGTTTGTTAAGATTGCCTGACAGTCTTACAAAGGGCATTGCTTCTGGTAATAAATTTGAAGGGATTCTCTGACTTAAATAAGATTTTGAGGCCACCTGTCCAGTGAAAAAGGCACAGGAGCTCCCCAAAAATAGTGGGAATGACTTACTGCCAATTTCCACCATGACTGTGGCTGCCATCCTCCCTCAGGCCTACTGTTTGCTGGATAATCCGAGGGCCTACCTGAGTGGGCAGGGCCTATTTTAACAAGCAAATCAGAGTCTTATGACACATACACACAATGGCATAGAATACCATAGAATGGGTACAGTGTGGGCCACATTCCACCCAGAAGCTGGTGGTCCAACCAAAGAGGAGCCTTTGGGTAAATTTTACTCTATTCTATAGGGGTAGGAAGTGAAAGTGTACTTCTCCAGGCTCCAGGAAACCAGCTTGGGCTACTCCAGGCCCCCTTCCAACTCTGAGATCTGGCCCCCTACTTCCCACAGACTTATCTCCTTTTCTGCCTGGGTCACCAACACTCGAGGAATCCTATATAGATCTTGTCAAGCACAAAAATGAGCTGACTGCCTAAGAATTGCTATCTATATAGTCATTTCCTATAATTCCAATAGGTCCGGTGGCAATTCTATATTAAGTGTGTTACAAATAGGCTTACATAGGATACATGGCACAGAAACAGGCAATTAGGCCCAACCAGTCATTGCCGGTGTTTATGTTTCATGCGAGCCTCCTCATTGTAACCATCTATTCCTTTCTCCCTCATACGCTCGGCTAGTTTCTCCTTAAATGCATCTATGCTATTGGCTTCGATCACTCCCTGCAGAAGCGAGTTCCACATTCTCACTACTCTTTGGGGGAAGGAGTTTCATTGAAATTCCCTGTTGGATTGCTTGGTGACTATCTTATATTGATGGCCTCTAATTACTCCCCACAAGAGGAAACATTCTCTCTGTATCCACTATATCAAAACCTTCCTTAATTTTAAAGACTTCTATCAGGTCATTCCTCAGACTTCTTTTTTCATGAGAGAAGACACCAAGTCTGTCAATCCTTTCCTGATACATATACCCGTGTATATCTAGTATCATGCTTGTAAATCTTCTCTACACCCTCTCCAGTGCCTCTTTATCCTTTTTATAATACCAGGTCTGCAGGCAGTACTTTAACTGCGGTCTAACCAAGGTTTGATACAGGTTTAGCATGACTTCCCTACTTTTCAGTTCTATCCCTGTAGAAACAAAGCTTAATGCTTGATTAGCTCTTCTTTATGGCCTTGCTAACCTGTGGCACAACTTTCACTGATTGACATATTTGTGCTCCAAGAAAGCATTAACGGGATTAGACAAAGTCAGCATGGGTTTATGAAAGGGAAATCATTCTTAACTGATCTACTGGAGTTTTTTGAGGATGTAACTTGTAGAATAGATAAGGGAGAACCAGTGGATGTGCCGTATTTGGATTTCAATAAGGCTTTTGATAAGGTCCCACATAAGAGGCTAGTGGGCAAAATTAAAGCACATGGGATTGGGGGTAATATACTGGCATGGATTTAGAGTTGGTTGACAGACCAGAAACAGACAGTGGGAATAAATGTGTCTTTTTCCGGGTGGCAGGCGGTGACGAGTGGGGTACCGCAGGGATCAGTGCTTGGGCCCCAGCTATTCACAATATATATAAATGACTTGGATGAGGGAACCAAATGCAATATTTCCAAGTTTGCTGATGACGCAAAACTGGGTGGGGTTGTGAGGAGGATGCAAGGAGGCTTCAGGGCGATTTAGACAAGCTGTGTGTGGGCAAACACATGGCAGTTGCAGTATAATGTGGATAAATGTAAAGTTATATGCTTTGGTGTGAAAAACAGAAAGACAGAGTATTATTTAAATGGTGATATATTGGGAAATGTGGATGTACAAAAGGAACTGGGTGCCTTTGTACACCAGTCAATGAAAGTGCAGGTGTAGCAGGCAATTAGGAAGGGAAATGGTATGTTGGCCTTCATTGCAAGAGGATTTGAGTTCAGAAGTAGGGCTGTCTTACTACAATTATACAGGGCCTTGGTGAGACCAGACCTGAAATGTGCATGCAGTTTTGGCCTCCCTACCTAAGAAAGAATATACTTACTTGCCATACAGGGAGTGCAACGAAGATTCACTAGGCCGATACCGGGGATGGCAGGACTGTCGTATGAGGAGAGATTAGTGAATACAGGCCCAGTCGAACCAGAGTTTAGAAGAATGAAAGGGGATCTAATTGAAAGGTATAAAATTCTAACAGGGCTAGACAGGCCAAATGCAGGGAGGATGTTTCCCCTGGTTGGGGAGTCTAGAACCAGGGGCCACAATCTCAGGATATGAGATGAGGAAACATTTCTTCACTCAGAGGGTGGTCAACCTGTGGAATTATCTACCACAGAAGGCTGTGGAGGCTGGATCACTGAGTATATTTAAGAAAAAAATTGAAAAATCTTTGGATATTAGGGGCATCAAGGTATATGGAGAGAAAGCGGGAATATGGCGTTGAGATAGAGGATCAGCCATGATCATATTGAATAGCCTACCCCTGCTCCTAGTTTCTATGTTTCTATGATTCCTTTGTTCCTCTGCCCCACCTAGACTTGTACCTTCCATAAATGACTTCCCTGTCCTTTCTACCAAAATGTACTACCTCACATTTACCTGTGTTGAACTTCATTTGTCCTCCTGTAATTTGTTGCAGTCCTCCTCAGTGCCGATTACCACCCCCTCCCTCCACAAATGTGTTGCAAATATAGAAATTGTGTTTTTCATTCCAAAGTCCAAATTATTACTGTAAATTGTCAACAGCAGTGGTCACAGCAGTGATCCTTGTGGAACACCATTTCCCACTTACTGCCACTCTGCCTTTTACTCATTTTCTCAGCTTTCTGTCTTGAAGCCAGTTAGCAATCCACTACCACCACTATTCAATTATTAATTTCTTCAACATTTGTTAAATAAATTCATTTGATGTTTTATATTTTAAGCTTATCCACGGTGAGTCTTTATTTATTGATGAAGATTGAATGGAAATCCATTGGCAGCATAAATTGGCTCCCGGTCCCCCATCGTTTCCAATTTGATATTCTCATCCTCATGTTCAACCCCCTTCATGGACCAACCACACCCCATCTCTATGGCCTCCTCCAGTTCTAGGATCTGCTGAGAACTCTGCATTCTTCCAGCTCTGGCCTCTTGAGTATCCCCATTCCCCTCACTCAATCACTTGTAGTTCTGTCTTCAGCCTTTAGATCCTAAGTTCTGGAATTTCTTCTCCACCTGTCATTTTCTCCTCATTTAACATGTTTCTGAAAACCTTCTTCTTTGATTATGCTTTTAGTCACCTCACCCACCACCCCCCTTCTACCTCCCCCACCACCCACCCCCCTCCTCAATAAGTATCTCCTTCTTTGGCTCAGTTGCAATTTTTGTCTGATTACATTTTTGTGAAATGCTTGGAGATATTTTTCTATGTTAAATTCACCATATATGTGCAAGTTGTTACATGAGATAGAACAGTCCCTATCAAACAGAGTTTGCTGTTAAACCACGTGCGTTACCTCTTTCTCTCTGCAGAGATCAACATACTTTCGGGTTTTAGGAGGTGAAGCTCCCCCTCGACAATCGTCAGAAACACAAGCCCAAATAAGCTGGAATCAAAAAGGTTTAAAAAGGCACAAATGCATGACACTTGTTCCTGATGCATACCATCAGTACATGCAAAAGTTTTATTTCTCTGATTATGTGAAACCCTGTGCCTGTCAACCTGTAGGGTATCGGGGGCTTGGTGGAAGAAATATGTTTGCACTGTGGTCACGCAGTGATAGCATGAGCCCACTGGGATAACTTTGAAACTTCAAAATTGTGAGATGGGAGAAATGCACCCATATTCCAAGGCCACAAGAGGTGAAGATTCTCCTTTGTCCTGAGGTTGCAAAGTTGAATTTTTTCCATTCATTGTTCCCAAGCTCTATTTATAGCAGACATTCACTTAGTACAACAATAAATTACAACATTTTATAATTAATAACACTGATCGTGGTACTTGCCCTGAGCTCATTTGCTAGTATCGCTCCTGGTTTGAAAATTAAACAGCCATCATTCAGCTGCCATGTGTGTGGTATAAACAGTAATGTTACCACTAGTCTATTCCAACATAAACTGAGCATTAAGCCCAGGCTGAAGAAGTTCGTCTGATTACTGCAGCAAATGACCATAAAATAAGAGTGCATCGAAAGCAGAAATGAATGGTGTTACCTTTCAAGTACATAAAAGCAGTGCAGCGACAGTCTGTATAAACACTGAGCTATGAGTTATCAACATATTGCTATAAATAGCCACAACATAAAGAGAACCAGTAGAAACTGGAAATCAAGAAATAGAGCAAATGTGCAGCCACCTTCTGAATTAGGAAAGCAGGCTAATGTTTCAGGCAAGATCTTTCATCAAGATTGGAAACATTAGTCTGCCCTTTTGTGTTTCAGATGCTGACTGACATATTTTCACTAATTGATGTATTTATATTATCTAATCTATGATATCATTGCTGTCTACGCCACGTTAACAGGCAATCAGACATCGCAACTATCACCATTTGTCAACAGGCCAACACTAATTGATTGCTTCCAATCATTATGCTATTTTGGGACATGCTGCTCCAAGGCCCACAGTGGCAGGGGCTAACTCCATCTCCTTTCTTAAACCACAACTACCAGAATGAGAGCATCTGTAAAGAGGGATATCGTCATTGGATAATAAACAGATTAATGCCAGCTACACTGGTGTGACTTTTTTGGTGAGTAGCCTAATAAGTATCATAGGGAACAGAAATAGCAGTCATCATCTGGTTTACAAGTCTACTATGACTATTGACTCTGCAAACTAATTGCTTTGATACCATGGTTAGAATTTTAAGGTCCCCTGCTAGCAGGTTTGCAGGCAGGGGGAATCCGTTATAATTCTTCAGTTGGCCTTCCAGCCTGCCTACAACCTGTCTGCAATTTTACATGAGGCAGGCAAAATCTAGGGCGGCCTGCCCACCTTGTCCCAGTTGAGGCCCTTAAGTAGCCAATAAGGACTGCTTCCTGACCAGCCTCAATTTTAAAGCTGGCGTGAGGGGTTCAGGGGCAGAGTGGAGACCTAGCAGGTCACAGAGCCTGGGCCTCAAACGGGAAGGGAGGGGGGCGGGGTCACAATTTCCCTCAAGGGCCCCCTTTGCAAATCAGATGAATCCCTTCTCCCAGGCTTCACACCCACAGATGCTCCCTCCCTCCCTGGCCTTTACAGCAAGACTCCCACTCCCTTCTCCTCATGCCCCCAGAAATATCACAATCCAAAAAGCCCACGTTACAATTTGGACAGCTATTTGTGCAAACCGGTAGAAGAATATAGAAAGGATTTGTTTTGGTGCAGAGCTGGTGGAAACTCAAATTCAAGTTCAATTCAAATTTACTTTTTGCTGGGATCTATTCTTGAAGTGTGCCCACATTGAACCAGAGACTCATAAGTTTTAAGTCCAAGATTTACCCTTGCATTTCAAACTTCTTGCTTTGGACCAGCAAGTTCCTTCTTGGCTGAAATAAAATAGTGAAAGTGGCTTCCAGTTCTTGGACTTAACACTCAGGTCCAATTGGTCAGGAATCAATATGAGGCACATTATTGGACTGGGATACAATAGAACTGTCAGCCATTTTCTTTCACAGTGGATTCAGGAGAACAGGTAATATCGGTAATGGACCTTGAACCAGATCAGCTTAACTATTAGCTATTAACTAACTGTTAGCTTAATACTAGAAATCTCCCTCATCGTGTAGTTAGCATCCTCCTTGTCCGAGGGTTGTTAATCATGGCACTCCACACATCTTTATACCATGCCATTACTATGGGGCAAGAAGAAAAGGCAGACTCCAAGAACGACCTCAACCAGCATGGGGATTGAACCCATGCCATCAGCAGTATTAAGCCCCATGCTCTAACCAACTGAGCTATCTGACCTGCAGCACTGGCAAAGTTAGTTCCGGTTGCTGAAGTCAGTCGAACTCCAAGAACACTAATTAATTCATTATAGACAGTAATTGTGCTTCCCTTGAGCTTATAGCTATTCACTGTTCCTGTTATATTGAAATCACTAGGGGAACGGTACTGAGCAGACTGATGAAGCTGCGGGCTGGCAAGTCTCCGAGTCCTGATGGACTACATCCTAAGGTCTTAAAAGAGGTCGCTAATGAGGCAGTTGATGCGCTTGTGTTAATTTTCCAAAATTCGCTAGATTCTGGAAAGGTTCCATCAGATTGGAAAGTAGCAAATATAATCCCTCTATTCAAGAAGGGAGGGAGGCAGAAAACAGTAAACTATAGGCCAGTTAGCTTGATGTCTGTCGTGGGGAAGTTATTAGAATCGATCATTAATGAGATTATAGCTGGGCACTTAGGACAGCTCAAGCAATAGGGAAGAGTCAGCATGGTTATGTGAAAGGAAAATTATTTTTAACCAATTTATTGGAGTTTTTTGAAGGAGTAACATGTGCAGTGGATAAAGGGGAGCCTGTAGACATACTGTACTTGGATTTCCAGAAGGCACTTGATAAGGTTCCACATCAACGACTATTACAGAAAAAAATGCATGGTGTAGCAGGTAACACATTAGCATGGAAGATTGGCTGACAGAGAGTATGCATAAATGGGTCTTTTTCTGATTGGCAGGATGTGACGAGTGGAGTCCTACAGGGGTCTGTACTGGGGTCTCAACTTTTACATCAATGACTTAGGTGAGGGGAGTGAAGACATGGTAGCCAAATTTGCAGATGACACAAAGATAGGCAGGGAAGTATGTTATGAAGAGGACATGAGAAGGTTGCAGATGGATATAGATAGGTCGAGTGAGTGGGCAAAGATCTGACAAATGGAGTTTTATGTGGGAAAATGTGATGTTGTTCACTTTGGCAGGGAGAACAAACAAGCAGAGTATTACTTAAATGGAGAACAGCTGCATTATTCTGAGGTGCAGTGGGATCTAGGTGTTCTAGTACATGAGTCACAAAAAGTTAGTATGCAAGTACAGCAAGTAGTTAAGAAGGCTAATGGAATGCTATCCTTTATTACGAATGGGATTGAACATAAAAGTAAGGATGTTATGCTTCAGTTATACAGGGTACTAGTGAGACTGCACCTCGAATACTGTGTGCAGTTTTGGTCTCCTTATTAAAGGAAGGATGTAAATGCTTTAGAGGCAGTTCAAAGGTTTCCTAGATTGATACCTGGAATGAGTGGGTTGTCTTATGAGGAAAGGTTGGACAAATTGGACATTGTTTCCACTGGAGTTTAGAAGAGTGAGGGCTGTTTTGATTGAAGTGTACAAGATCCTGATTGGCCTTGACATCGAAAGGATGTTTTCTCTTGTGGGTAAGTCCAGAACTAGGGGCACTTTTTTAAAATTAGGGGTCACCCTTTTAGGACAGAGACGAGGAGAATTTGTTTCTCTCAGAGGGTTGTGCAACTTTGGAATTCTCAGCCTCAGGTGGCGGAGGTGGGGTCATTCAGTATTTTTAAGGCAGAGGTATATTGATTTCCTTGCCTAACAAGAATTTAAGGTTATCGCGATTAGATAGGAACGTGGAAATCGAAACACAAGAAGATCAGCCATGATCTTATTGAATAGCGGGGAAGACTCGAGGGGCCGAATGGTCTACTCTTGTTCCTATTTCTTATGTTATTATGCTCTTACTGGTTAAGGAGATTGGCACCACAGTACAGTAACTGGAAACTCCTCCCTCAAACATCAGCTTTTCTGCGTTAAACACAATGCACAGATCTCTCTTAATTGGCAGGAAGAGGCGTGAGAAAGGAATGGTCAACGATGAAACATTGGCTGGAATTTTACCAGCCCTTTGGTGATGGTTTGGGAGATGAAACGTCTGGCAAAATGGCTTAGGAAGGTCTTTGCGGGTGTGCCAAATGTCTTCCTACCACCTTGACATTTTTCCAGTGGCCGGAAAGTTGGCGCAGTGAAGACTGGTGACCTTCCAGTGGGCTCCAGCATGGGAGTGTACCCTGCTTTTTAGGCACTCCATGGAACATGGAGGGGTCTGCCGGATGCATGGGTTAGCCCTGCAGCAATAGCACTGCTTGTACACCGTGACCGCCCCACTCCCGATCATCGGGCCATGCACACAGCATTCACCAATGCCCTGTATAACTGAAGCATAACATCCTTACTTTTATGTTCAATCCCTCTTGTAATAAAGGATAGCATTCCACTAGCCTTCTTAATTGCTTGCTGTACCTGCATACTAACTTTTTGTGACTCATGTGCTAGAACAACTAGATCCCTCTGCACCTCAGAATTATGCAGCCATTCTCCATTTAGGTAATACTTTGCTTTTTTGTTCTCCCTGCCAAAGTGAACAACATCACATTTTCCCACATTAAACTCCATTTTCCAGATCTTTGCCCACTCACTCAACCCATCTATATCCATCTGCAACCTCCTCATGTCCTCTTCACAACAAACTTTCCTACCTATCTTTGTGTCATCTGAAAATTTAGCTACCATGTCTTCACTCCCCTCATCTAAGTCATTGATATAAATTGTAAAAAGTTGAGGCCCCAGTACAGACCCCTGTAGGACTCCACTCGTCACATTCTGCCAATCAGAAAAAGACCTATTTATGCATAATCTCTGCCAGCCAATCTTCCATTCTAATATGTTACCCGCTACACCATGCACTTCTATTTTCTGTAATAATCTTTGATGTGGAACCTTATCAAGTGCCTTCTGGAAATCCAAGTACAGTATATCTACAGTACGCCTCGGTTCCCCCAACCCCACTTACCTCTCAACAAGGGCACTCGGGCATTGAGGAGCCCTCTCTATACAGCTGCAGCCTTGGCAAAGGCCAATGCTGGCAATGGCACTGATGAGGCGGTTGAGCTGCTGGCCCTCTGGTTCGATTGGCAGCTCTTGGCGTGGCCCACTGTTTTTAATAGACCAGCACTGGGAATACATTTACCCGGGTCCAGAAGGTGGGGAAGGTTGCCTTCCGCTTTCAGCCCAGGCAGGGTGACTACTGCCACCTGTGTAAAATCTGGCCCATTTTTTCACCAAGATAATTGATGGCAATTATATGAAATAGAACAGCTCCATCACCTCCACATCAGTCTGTGTCAGGCAACACAGACTCTGCAGGTCATTTCTGCTGTCCTGCCATGATACTACCATTTTCCTTACGAGCTGCCTTCCCAGGCCCTCTGAATTGGTTTGGAATTCAATATCATTAGTGCCAAATTTTGCTCTTCAGATTCCTAACCATTCGGAAATAAATGAAGGTTACATCAGCTCAGTTCATGAAAGACCTGAAGGGCAGCCAGTAGAGAGAGAGAGAGAGAGAGAAAAACAGGTGAGTCAAGGCCAGCAGCATTCCTTCCAATTCTATGGAGCCAGGGGAAGTTGTCCAGCTCTTCCTAGCTCCATAGAAATGACAGAATGAAGAAAAAGTCTTACCCTTTGCTGGGAGGCCTCCTGTGCTCCTTTTAAAGACTGCTGGTGGCCTAAAACAATAGGCTGAAACATCTACTGTGCAAGCACTGCACATTAGTTAATCAGCAATTTCCAACAGAGTTTTATGACCAATGTTAGCCTTCCATTTTGCATATGCAGGGGCCCTAACACTTGGTGAATGCCAACACTCCTGGAAGTCACTGGCTTCCAATTTGGCAGGCAGAAATGCCTCTGAGAGAGATCGGCATGAAACAGCATAACCTGAAATTTAAAAGAAATTCGTTCCTTCAATCTCAATCTTTCAGCTGAGAAATGCATGGAACAATATCGATTTCTCCCTCATTGTTTTCCCTAATGATGCCCTTGGACACTACCATATTGTACACTTCAACATTGCTGTGCAGAATTCTCTCGTTTAGTTGAACCTCATTTCAGTAATGAGCTTAGATACGAGTTCTGATTTTTCCATATCTGTGGCAGGAACCTCAATAAGAAAGTTACAGCAACTCTGAATCATCTGGAAGGCGAAGATGGCTTTCCTTTCTTCACATTGTACTGGGGTGCAACACGCTGTGGTGATTGGTGCTTTAAGGCCAGTCTTGCTGGGTAAGGGTCATGTGGTCAGAACAGCCAATCAACACTGAGCGCGGGGAATCTGAGAAGGGCCGGAGTTTTCCTAGTCTAGAGAATGTACTGTAGCCTTGCTGGAGGCATGCAGCTAATCCAGCAGCTCTGTAAATAAAGGTCGTTGTTCAACTAAATAAGCCTCTCGGTAGTACATCTCTACATCTGGCGATGAGGATAAATGATCCTGGCGCTACCCCTCACCCTACAATTGTGAGTATCTAGTTTTAAAGAAGAAAAGAAAAAATATATATACATACTCGCCAGGATGCCTCTTTGGGAGGGTCAACCCATTTGACTCATCCACAGAGGGTTAGATTCAATACATCGAGCACCTCGGGTTTTATTTCCAGGCCAACGAAATAGGGGAGGAGGCAAAGCACAAAGCAATTCTCTTGAGTGCCTGTGGGAGTCAAACCTACAACCTTATTCGCAGTCTCACAGCTCCAAGTGCGCCTGACTCCAAATCATTCAGTGAGCTCATGGATTTAGTGAGGGCCATTTTCAGCCCAAACCATCAGTCATTATGCAAAGATTCAAATTTGACACAAGGGTGAGAGCCCCAGGCAAATCGACTGTGAATTATATTGCTAAGTTGAAGCAATTGTCAGAGCATTGTGATCTCGGAGTGAGCTTGAACAACATGCTCTGGGATGCGGCGGTTATAAGCCAATTGGGCTGCCAAGTTGGATAAATATCCAATTCCAAGAATTGAAGACTTGTTTGCAAAGCTGGAAGGAGGTCAATCCTATACTAAGTTGGATATGAGCCATGTGTACCAGCTACTTGAGTTAGATAACACATCCCGGGGGTATGTCACAATAAACACACACAGAGGCCTATTCCAGTATACACGCCTACCTTCTGGAGCGTCCTTGGCATGTGCAATATTTCAAAGGACGATGGAGAGTTTGCTACAGGGATTACCATGGGTTGTAGTTAATTGGTGATGTCCTCATAACTGGATCAACTGGGGCTGAGAATTTAGCAAATTTAGAGGAGGTATTAAAAAGATTTTTGGAAGCAGAAGTCTGCCTAAAAAAGGAGAAATGCACTTTCCAAGCCACTGAGATTACCTATCTGGGGCACCATGTAGATGCACAAGGGTTATACCCCGTGGAAGAAAAGGTTAAGACAATAAAGGAGGTGCCTTCCCCAACAAATATCACCGAACTTAAATCATTGTTAGGGATGGTAAACTATTACGGGCGATTTTTCCAACTTATCGACTGTACTTGCCTCCTTGCACATACTGCTGAAGAAACACCATTATTGGTCCTGGAAGGCTCCATAGGAGGAAGACTTCAATCGAGTAAAACAACTGTTGCACTCCTCAACCTTGTTCGTGCATTTCGACCCATCTAAAGAATTGACATTAACCTGCGACACCTCTCCATATGGCTTTGGTGCAGTATTATCCCATGAAATGGGTGACGGCTCTGAGAGGCCAATAGGCTACGTATCATGAGCCGTCTCAGTGGCCAAAAATGGTTATTCATAGATTGAGAAGGAAGGACTGTCAATAGTTGTCGGAGTTAAAAAATTCCACCAGTACTTACATGGCAGGCACTTTACTATCATCTCTGATTATAAACCGCTTTTGGGCCTTTTCAGAGAGGACAAGGTTATCCCGCCGATAGCCTCAGCAAGAATTCAGCAATGAGCATTAACTCTGTCTGCCTACGAATACACTTTCAAGCACCGACCTGGGATACACATAGCGAACGTATACACCCTTAGCTGCCTAAGAAAGCATCGTGTGTACTCCTGTACCCCAAGAAATAATCCTTGCACTGAATTTCTTAGACACATCACCCATCTGCGCGAAGCATTTCAGGAACTGGACCAATCCAAATCCGCTTCTGTTAAAAGTGAGATACTTACAGGATGGTTAAGTGAGCCAGTCTCTGACGAAATGAAACCACTTTTTACGCGCATTATACAAATTGAGTTGTCAGGATGGCATCATACTCTGTAGAGCAAGAGTAGTCGTTCCTGTACCAGGTAGGGAACTGCTCCTAACCGAATTACACAGCGCCCATCCTGACCTTTCTAAAATGAAAACGCTCGCCAGGAGTTATGTATGGTGGCCTGGTATAGATGCAGATATCAAGAGGCTAGTTGAGCACTGTCAACAGTGCCAACTGTAACAAAAGTTGCCAGCCACAGCCCCACTACACTCTTGGGAATGGCCTGGCTGACAATGGGTGCGGATCCATATAGACTACATGGGCAGGATTTTCCCTCCGTTGTGGGGGAAGTTGAAGTGCGGGCGCAAAAGAGGCACACCTCCGATCAGCGCCCCCAATTGGGGGCGTGCTGCCATTTTACGTGGCCGGGCCAATTCAGGCCCACCCAGTGTGACGTCCGCACGGAAGCACTGTGTGCTCCCTGTGCAGGCAGGGGCGGAGTCCCTAAACCCGAGAGTGCACTCTTTCACGCATGCGAATGAAAGAGCACATTCATCTCCCTGAGGCTAAGTGCTGCCTCAGGGAGATCGGCTCTACAATAAAAAATATTAAAAATAGAAAAAAAAAATCCCTGACATGTCCCCTCATGTGACACTGTCACATGAGTTGGGACATGGCCATAAATTTTTAAAAAACTTAAATTAAATTTTTTAAAACCTACATGGAACCTCATCCCGCCCGTGGGTGAGGTTTCATGCTTTTTCTGAAGCCTGCCAGGGCTCCTGGCCTACCCACCAACCTTAAGGTTGGACAGGCAGGTCCATTAATTGCTTCAATGACCCCGTCGATGGTCTCAATTGGCCATTGACAGGTCGGCGGGTGCACAGCTGATTTTGCTGCGCCCCCGCCTACCTGAAAATTTAAATGGGGCGCGGTGACGTCGGGAGTTCCGCCCGACCTCACCACGCGTCATTTTATGCATCAGCGAGTGGGCCCCACCGACGGGAAAACCCTGCCCCATGGGTCCATTCTGAGGCACAATACTCTTGCTGTAAATCGGCACACGCTTAAAATGGATGGAGATTTTTGAGGTGACATCACCTACATCACACGCTACCATTGAAAGGTTACGCCGGTGCTTTTCGACTCATGGATTACCCAAAGTTATTGTATCAGACAATGGGGCTGTATTTACAAGTGCTGAATTTCAGAACTTCACCAACCTGAATGTCATTCAACACATCCAAATTGTGCCTTACCACTCAGCATTAAACGGAATAGCCAAGACAGCCGTCCAAACTTTCAAGTCAGGGCTAAAAAACCGAAGTCTCACGCTTCCTCCTTAGCTCCGGCATGATTCCACATGCAACAGCGGGAGTTCCAACAGCAGAACTGCTTATGAAGCAGCATTTCAGAACAAGACCGAACCTCGTATTTCCAAATTTGCCAGGGAGGGTAGAGAAGAACCAAGGTAATCAGAAAACATGCCACGATTTACATCGGGGAGCCCAGAAATTTATGGTATTACATGAAGCCGTATATGTAAGAAACTGTGGTAGCGATCCAAGTTGGATCCCAGGAATTATTGTCTGTGAGACCGGACCCCTTTCATACCAAGTAGATGTGGAAGGCCGGATCATTCATAAACATGTGGATTGGGTGTTCCACGGTTAGTGTTACCACCAAGGAATGTTATCGAACCCGTAAGCACCAAAGTATCTGATCGACCTGTTAGAGACATAACTGATGTCTCCATTGAATCAAATAGTAATGAACTGCCTGTGTCAAACGAGGTACCTGTTATCACAGTTCCTGTCAGTGTCAATCCTGTAAGGAGAGCCTCAAGCTATAGAGTTACGCCGCTCTACCCAGGACAGAAAACCCCCTCAATGACTTGTTTTGTAATCACTGGTCCTATGTCATGAACTCATATGTCCAAAGTGCAAGTGTGATTATTTCTAAGATTTTTGATACTGTTTTCCATTCACCTGTATAAAGTAATTTGTGTAAACAAGGAAAGTAAAACAAGGAATTAAAGGGGGAGGGATGTGGTGATTGTTGTTTTAAGGCCAGCCTTGTTGAGTAAGGGTCACGTGGTCAGAACAGCCAATCAACACTGAGTGCGGGGAATCTTATAAGGGGCGGAGTTTTCCTGGTCGCGAGAGTGTATTGAGGCCACAGAAAATACAAGCGAAATCTCTCTTTATATGTGTTTGCTAGAGGCATGCAGCTAATCCAGCAGCTCCATAAACAAAGATTGTCGTTCAACTAAAGAAGCCTCTCGGTAGTACAGACTATTTGTGTGTTTTATTTTACAGAGGGGAAGCCTTAAAAGCGTTAGCATCTATCTAAGATTTTTGACATTTGCTCTGAGCTAGTTAAAATAATTGGCAAATGAAAGATGGAGAAGATGAGGAGAAAAGTGAGCTTTTCTTTGATGCAGTCAGTTAGGAAGTTCAGGAACGCACTGGCTGAAAGGGTGATGGCCTCACATTTCTGAGCTTTGGTCACATTTAATAATACCTTACAAAAGGGAATTGGATAAATACTTCAGAAAAAAATTGCAGGGCTATGGGGAAGAGTGGTACTAATTTGATAGCTCTCACAAAGAGCCAGCACAGGCATAATGGGTTCAATGACCTCCTTCTGTGCTGCATGGTTCTAGGATCATAAATTTATATCAACATATTAGGGCTCCCGTGGTTTCGCCAAACATTTCAGTTCTTTGTTAAAGGTGTGCCTGGAACTTCTCTGGAGGTTTCATGATTGCCTAACGTAATATTGGTGGAAAATTGCCGGGAACTTTGAAAAAGATGACCAAGGGGACACCTGTGGAAAATGTTAGCAATGTTTTGGGGTAAGAGAATACCATTGGCCAATCTAACTTCCTCCTCCCAATCTTCCATCACTTTTCCCTTTTCCTAACAGGAATTCACCCATTCCTTTTTCAAATGTCTGTCATAGTTTAAATTATCTTTCACTCATTCAAATTTCTTCCCTATTATGCTAATCCTGTTATTAATGCTATGTTAATTGTATTGTTAAATTTAAGGATATACAGGTAGATGGTATTAATTGATTAAGTATATTGAGCACACATAAAGAGAGATTTAGCCTGCATTTTCTGTGGCCTCGAGAAGTTTGTGTTCCATTAGTATATAGGCTGCCAGAGGTTGCAGCCCCTTTTTGATTATTTGAGGGGACTGCTCCTCAAATTCTGGTTGCACTTCAGCCCCATGTTTCTGATCTTTGGCCACCCAGCATGGAGCGGGGCAGGCTAGACTAAGAGGACCTACTTGTTAGCCTGTTCCTGGGCCTGGCCAAGGTGGCCATTAACAGGTCTAGGCAATGGGTGGCTGAGGGGTCATTCAGCATGACTGTCTGCCCCTCTTCCTTGGTTATGTTTGAGCCTGAGTGTCCCTGGAGAGGGAGCACGAGGTATCCACTGGTGCACTTAAGACATTCTGTGACTGGTGGGCACCACAGAGGCTGGAGTTCATCGTCAGCCCTGGAAACACTGTTTTAATTTAATTATATAGGATTCCTTTAAAGTTCTGTCTTTTGTTACAGTGCCCCTTTAAGGGGCTGTTAATTTGTTAATTAGTTTAATTTTTGGTTTTAAAAGAGGAGAGACTTCTGGGACACTGGGTGTTGGTTAGGGAGGAGGCAGACAAATGTAACATAAGTAAATAAATCCAATATTAAAGAAAAAAATTGGCATCTGGTTTCCTACTTCACCATCTGGCCTCTGAATGACTTAACACCTATTGAAATATTTAAAAAACATTTTCCACTAGTTCCTACCATGTTAGCAACCTTGTAGTTTACAAAATAATAGATTCAAACATATGTTGATGTTCATTGGAAGTCTTTACAGTAGTCTTATATATAGATTGGGCCCTTATGGTGAGCCTTTTCCTTTAAAAATCTTCTAATGTAGAACCTACAGTGCAGAGCTCCAATTGTTGGGCTTGGTATTCCAAGATAATCATCTTGGAACAGTTGCAATCTTGTATGCAATCTGTAGACTTTCTCTCCCAATATGTAATTCTTGATCAACAATCCTATTTTCGACACCGTACACGATGAAGCATGCCTGTAGAATGCCCAATAAAGAAAGTGCTTTACTCAAAAGTACTTGCATAACAATTAGTCACTCATTAAAGGTCAGCCAGCCTCTTCTTTTAAAAAGTAAGTCATCAGTTTAATCTCCAAACTTTCGCCTTCATCCTCCCAGGACCAATTAATGTCTTCAAAGAAAGAGGTGGTGTTGGGTTACAGTTCATTCAGGGAGTCCAAGTTGCTGCTGAAACACATATTTTATGTGCATGAAGCCATGGATAGTGATGGTAGAGGCTCCAAAGGTCCTTCCATCACATGCCTGAATCTCACCTACTCTTACGGCCTGTAGCAGAAGGATTTGCAGATCGATACTCAATCTGTTTGCCATTTTATGAATTCACCTTCCTTGGCCATCAGATTCTGGGGTAGGACTTGAACCTGGAGCTTCTGGCTTAGAAGCAGGAAAGACTACTCACAAGGTACCAATAAAGAAAGAGGGCATGCCTTATAAATAGATGCTGGTGCCTTTAATTCTTTAATGTCAAGTAATTTTATTCTCCTTTACACCAGAAAGCAAGCCTTCTCCAAGAGCAACTGTAATCCTACTTACATTTACAAACCTTTTTTAACTAAAAACAATCTCCTCACTCAATGGTCCTAGACGAACAATTGTCACCAGACCACCATGGAGATCATCCACAATAAACTAAATGGATGCTATCAGCAAGGACTTGAATTACAATTCGTGAAAATCCAGATGAGGCCTCAATTAAACTAGAAACATTACAGAACAGACACTGGTTAAGCTGTGACCAAACTTATGTAAGAGAGGCAATTTTTTGACTAGAATGCTTCAAGCAAGAGGCTAAAACCATTTTCACATTCTGGCCTCATCTGAATTGTCTGGGTGTGTTTCCAGCACTGAAGTATTATACCAGGACCGTATACTTGCCACTTGCCGGAGGAGAGAAATTGATAACTCCCCCTTGAACATTAGGCAGAGGTCAGGTCCAATACGTGAGAAGAAAGTCAGTCTAAAGGAGAATTATGCTCTCCATGACTTCACAAAAGTGATTGCAAAATGCTTCTGGGGCCTCCTCTGAGCAGCCTCCAAGGGGTTATTCCTTGATTTTCATTGTCCCAACACTGATGGCCATTCTTTCAGCTGTCTGAGGCCAAAGTTCTGGAATTCCCTCACTTAACCTCTCTTGAATTAATTAATTTGCTCCATTAAACCTACTTCTTTGATCAGTCCTTTGGTCACCTACCCTAATATCTCATTTTATATTATTTCCTGGGACCAACAAGTAGAGCATGTGCAGCTTCCCTCTGTCCATTAGTATGCAAGTATTGCAGAGCCAACAATCGGTAAGCAATATTCACTGTGTCATAAATGTGTGCCTTGTGCCAAATAGTGATTTTTAATTCACCGGCTGGAAACTTGCGTTGAACTTTGAAAATAGACATTTTAAAAACATAGAGACTAAAGTGATTTGAACTCAAAGCCCAAGATGGCTAACCCTAATTTGCATTACTATATTTTCCACATTCCAATTCATTGGAGTGGACTCATCCTGTCTGCAAAACCCATAAAAGACAACTTCAGGGGAGTGTGAAGGATTTGCATCTCCTGATTCATTAGCAAGGCATCTATGGCAACCACCTGAGGTATTCAACTGTCGGAGACAGGCCATTAAAACTAGTAGTTTGGACACTGGCTAAGTTAGCTTTCAGACATGAGCTAATCAAGTCACATTTTGAATATAGGGCCAATGTCTTTTTTAATCCCTCTGGAAATTGGAGAAGTGAGGTCACATGACAAGCAATTCTTCTGGTTTCTCAGCAGAACTGAGGACAAGCAGCTTAGGCAGGGGACCTAAGTAGGGTCCCTCCTGCCTCCTTTTTCTCCAACCCACCTGGTAAACTTCAAGCCCTGTTTGCTGTTTGTGATCATCGAAGGACACCCTGCTACAGACAGAAATGTCTTAAAAGAATCCACCCCAGCACTACCGAAGAAAAAACAACTCAGTTGTCTACATCTTTAATCGGAAGCATCGAAACCATTGAATCCAGCTGAGTCACCAAACTACATGCTCCTGTACCTTCTTTATGGACTCCAGTTTGGTCAGTTTAAGTAGTACAATGCTAATCTCTTCCTTTGTTAAATTCAAGATAACCTGTCCTATTGGTTCATTTATGATGACAAAGCATAAACAGTTAAATACTCACTGAATTGGCATGTATATCCTTTTCAAACAAAAAAAAAAGCCTGTTGTGGTCAAATGAGGAGTGGGCAAAGAGGGGAACTTTTTAATCCCTCCTTGCCTGATCATAATAACTGCTACATAGCATGCTGCCTTGCAATATAGCATTTCATCCACAAAGATGGCCAATTATCTCATTTGCCTAAGGTCTAACACATCTTAAAAGAATGGAATTGATCACAAAGGGAACTGAGTCAGATCTTCACTTTTCCATTTATATTTTAGGAGGAAATTCCTAATTTATCAGGATTTATGATGGTGAAACCTACTGTAAAGGTGAGACCATTCTTGAGCAGATATCAATGACCATTGTTCAGGTCAAGTAAAAGTGTGCCAAACCTGCAGGAAAATTTGGCCTCAGTGGATCGGAGACAGATGAGTTATTTTCAACCATTCAGTTTCTTTCCTGGCCAGATTCAAAAGATTTTGTGCCACTAGTTTGGTTCCCCAGGATCTAACAATAGCCTGAAATACTGAAGGACAAATGAACAAATTCATTAGCGGTCGTGTTGTTCAATAAATATTGGGATCCACAAAAGCCAAATCACCTTTAGACAAAGCATAACAAAGGACTGCAATTAAAGACAGGTCACTATCTCTCTTCAATCTCCGCTTGTTCTGTGTGCTCTTTATCCTGACCCCCTGAGACTCCTTTCTGTCTTGACTACTGTCCTCCTCGTACGCCAATCCCTCAGTCCCTTTCTGAATCTCTTTCCCCCTCATCGAATTTCACTTTTCAACCTTTCCCTGAATTACTATAAAAACAACTTTCATTTATATAACACCTTTGACACAGGGAGATTCACAGGAGTGTACTCAAACAAAATTTAACACTGAGTTACACAAGGGGAATACATAAGAGATGGGAATGGAAGCGGAACAGTAGAAAAAATGGCCACTGAGAATTACAACCGCAAGGCTCACCTCCATTTCCACCCTCCACCGTTTTTCCAAGAGAGAGAGGGAGGGAGCAGGCCTTGGAACAGGCTCACTCCTATCAATGAGGTAGAAGGAAAAACCAGTTCAAAATGTTCAAATTCCAGTAAAAATCAGTAATACTGGCACCAGTAATACTGGAGTTTCATTTTAAGGTATACACGATCAGTTCAAACAAGTTTTACTGGTACCCTTCGTTTCCAAGTTTTATTGGTTTTTCCTTTTGGGAGCTCATTAACAGCCAATACACAACAAGTTCTTTTAATTGTTAGTGAGGTGGCCAGGCAGCTGTCTGGTATCTGACCAGATCAATGGAAACGAGGACCGCAAACTTATGTGAGAGTATACGGTTTGAGGTGGCACTGAAAAGGCTCATCGTGGCACAGGGTTCCGACCCCATTATATAAAAATACACTAATTTTAAAGAACGCATGACCTGTCTGCTCTGTCCTGGGTTCTAGGCCTCCCGCTACACTCCAAAATGAGGGAAATTTTAACTTTACCAACTTTGGTCTTAAAACATTCATGTGCAAGTGGCAGCCACAGCAATGACTGTCAAAATGAGTCACAAAATGGTCCGCTTTTTGACTGACTCGCCGCATTTCATGCCCCCTTGTAGGCTCATTGGGCGACAGATCCATCCCTTAGGCAATTAGCTCCCCAACTCGGCTTCCTGTTTTCTGTGGGTTTGCGACCTGGAATCAAATCCACCTCCCAGTTTCTGCCTCTGAAGGGAAAATCTGAGCATAATGGAGATTACAACGCTTATTGCGCATAATACATACTGGTACACTTTTTGTGTAGTATTGTCAGCCCAGTGACATGTAGCAAATGTTGCTGTCACCTTGCGAGTGTCCCTTTTTGCAGTGTGACTGTTGCTAAGGGTTGAGGCCTTAATGTGACAGCTGTGGTTTAGTTAGTCCTGCCTCTGAGTTAGAAAGTTGTGGGTTGAAGTCCCACTTGAGCCCATGAATTTAGGCTCACACTGCGATGCTGCCTTTTGGATGTAAAGTTTAACTGAGGCCCCATATACCCTCTCAGGTAGACGTTAAAAAAAAATCCCATGATTTCAAAGAAGAGCAGGGGACTGCATCCTGGCCAACAGCTCTATCCCCCAATCAACATCACAAAAACAGATTTTCTGATCATTATCACATCACTGTTAATGCGTTCAAATTGGCTGTTGTGTTTCCTAATTACATAAGTGACTATACTTCAAAGAAGTACTTCATTGTCTGTAAAGCACTTTAGGACATTGTGAAAGGTGGCATATAAATATAAATTCAAACATTTGGCCTCAATGTACCTCACTTCTGTCATTTCCTTTTCTATTGAGTTCACTTATTAATTTTAAAAAGTCATAAGTGTTGTATAGTGTGACTGCAAAATACGCCACTGACTGAATCACACAGTACAATGTACACTTTCATGCAGATTAGTGGAAAATCTTTAGTGAAGTGCCATGCACAGTTATTTACTCTGGACCTTTGTACAGACCACAATGAGCTATTTTAGTTATAATTCACCAAAAATGTTAAGAAATAATGCTTAAAGCAACACAACAGGCATTGCACTCTTGTTCATACATTCAAATAGGTTTAATCTCTTTTTTTGTAAAACAGCGCATTACAGTATATTGAATTACATGACCAGGTATTTGATGTGAAGTGAAGAAAACTGGTTATTGAACTAGAAAGTCAACACAGCAATTAATGACCTATTTCCTCAGCCTGCAGAATGAGAACATTATATAAATGTAACTAGGTCTATTTACACAGAGCTTTTATAGATACTGAATGTAAACAGCAATGACAGAATCCAATGATGAGAGGTTAAAGTAGATGATTCTTTTCATAAGAAATAAGAGCAGGAGTAGGCCATTTGGCCCATCAGTCCTGTTCCACCATTCAATAAGATCATGGCTGAAATTCTACATCAGCTCCACCTTCCCTATCCCATTCCCATATGCTTCAATTCCATCAGTGTTCAAAAATCTATCAGCCTCCATCCTGAGTATGCTCATCGATTAAGCATCAACAGCCCTCTAGGGCAGAGAATTCCAAAGATGTACAACCCTCTGGGCGAATAAATTTTTCTTCATCTCAGTTCTAAATGGCCGACCCCTTATCATGAGTCTGCGCACCCTCCTAGTTCCAGACTCTGCAGCCAGAATAAACAGCATCTCAGCATCTACCATGTCAAGCATCAAGCATTATATATTTCAATGATACCTCCCTTCTAAAGCCCAGGGAAAAAGGTGCATTCCACTCAATCTCTCATCATCCAAGGAATCAATATAGTAGACCTTTGTTGTACCTCTTCCAAGGCAAGTATATCCTTTAGGTAAGGAAACCAAAACTGTATGCAATACTCCAAGTGTGTTGATCTTCTCCAAGGCCCTATACAATTGCAGCAAGACTTCCTTACTCTTACACTCCAACCCCCTTGCAGGCTAAAATACCTTATGCCTCCCCTATCATATTAAATCATATTGCTGTGACCATTACAAGACCCACAAAACCCTCTGCATGACAACATTTACTAGTCATCACCTTTTCAAGTTTATTCTGCTTTTCCATTCTTCCTACCAAAGTGGATAATTTCGCACTTCCCACATAATCCTCAATCTGCCACTTTCTGGTCCCATAGCTTACCAGTCTTTACACTTTGAGGCCACTTTGTGTCTTTCCCAACTAGCTTTGTGTTGTCAGCAAATGTTACGCTTGGTCCCCTCATCTAAGTCATTGATATAGGCTATAAATAGCTGAGGCCCCAGCACTGATCCTTACAAAACTTCATTAGTTACATTCTGTCTTTCCAAAAATGACCCACTTATTTCTACTTTTTTTTCTGTTAATCCCAGAAGGCCCATCAGCAACTCTCTTACCCTCCACTCCTCTGAAGAATTTGATTTATGCTGGTGTTTGGCTCCATAGGTGCCAGTTGCCCTCTAGTAATGAATGTTGTTTCCAAAAAGCAGTGTTGAGAATATCGGAAAATGACAGCCTTAAAGTTCGGTCCTAAAAACATGTTCAGAGGTGCGACTCACTGCAGCATTCTGTGAGTAACAATTACTTTTCACTGTTCAAATAAAATGAAGTATGAAAGCTCATCAAAGCAATCAAACCCATGCAGTCATTTTATGGACCATTTACAATTAGTTGCGTTAAAGGTTTTATGACAGAAAGCAAAATTTGCAATCTCCAAAGCGAATAAAGCAAAATTAAAGAACATTCTCCCGCCTTCACATCTCCACCCTTGCTGGCTGTCCTCTGGTCAACATGCCCACCCTTCTGTTCCCCCAGTCCACAAGCAGCCAGCTTACTTCTGACTGCTTTATCTATTAATCTCTCGATTAGTTTAGATGTAGGCTTACCTGGGCAAAGGCAGTGGAGCTCAACATAGGTTGCACTGAGGGATTGGTGAGCCTGCAACTCTGCTGCAAGGCAACTGCATATTGAATCAAGCCTGTGCCACGTAGCTGCAAGAGATCTCACATGAGGATGCTGCAGAAGCAGTCACATCTTCATCTGTCAACAGGGATCTGTTTTGTATTTCCAAGGCAACATATGTCCTTTAGAAATTGCCAGTGTTCAAGGAGCCTTTTCCACCTTTCCAAGTGGCTAAGAAGTCTTACAAAATAGTTGTAACATGCAGTAATACAGCACCAACTTCTACCGTAAGTCACACCTCCTGGAGCCATTCACCTTTGTATCCACTGTTAAGAAAAGATAATGTGCATCCGGACTTGTATTATCTATGCCCATCAGCAATTAACAATAGCAGTACCATTGCACGCAAGAGCTTCCTGACCATCATCTCTCTATCTCAGACAGTTGTCAAATATTTGCCAACCAAAAATTACTGTGTTAACTTAGGCAAATCAGTGTTACCATGGCTCCTGAAAACAATCTTCATTTTAGAAGAAAAAGGTGTGTTTCTTCAGCCTGCTCAATTTCAACAACATGTTCACAATTTTGTTTCCCTGAATAATTTGAGACTTTCATTCACCCATTCAGTGCTTTTCTCAAAGAAACTTCCCTGATTTGATTTGAAAAGAAGTGTTTGAAATAAAATTCACCAGCAGACTAATGTGAAAGTATTATTATTGAGGCAACTTCCTATTATGTTAATTTTGCTAATAGTATAAATTATGTTGATGATTCCTGTGATAGAACCCCCGCATTCTACTATTTTCAGTAATAAAGTGCCGACCATTAACTCGCTGCGACTGTGTCACAATTATAACATTGGGTTTTAGGATACTGATAAATATGTCAAGGAACCAGGTGAATTGTTCATTAACTCCTTAAGGAATTGTCTGGGGTTTTTACTTCTTATTTAGGTCCAGAGATGAATGATACTCACTCACTCACTTCATCCAGTTCGGGTCATGGGGAGTCAGAGCCTATAACCCGACAGGCAATGGGCACTAGGCGGGGTACACCCAGGACAGGACGCCAGTCCATCACAGGGCACACACTCACAGAGGGACAATTTACCATAGCCAATCCGCCTAACCAGCGTGTCTTTGGACAGTGGGAGGAATCCGGAGCACTCGGTGGAAACCCACGCTAACACAGGGAGAACGTGCAAATTCCACCCAAGGTCAGAATCGCACCGGGCCCCTGGAGCTGGGAGGCAGCAGTGATAACCACTGTGCTGCCCCATGAGTGAAACTTGACATGCTAAATATTCCTGCATTTAACCCAGTGCGGATCCAAATGAACTTAATTTACTACCTCTCGGTTAGGTTCCCCTCAAGTTGATAAATGGGTGCTTAGCTCTTTCCAGCCAAGTTGTCAAAGAAGCCAAACCACAAGTTATGGGCAAAACACAGTTTTTTGATCATGTATCCCAACTTAAAGTTAATGTTGGGTACATGAATTCTTAATAGATGCGCACAACTGTAATCAGAATGCACCAGCAGTTGAGCAATGAATCATTAATAGACAGAGTTACTTAATAAAATGAGTAGCAAAGGTTACACAATCAATTCCCTCTAACAGTGCAAATCCATACTAATGGGTGCTGTGCATTAACTATAGCAGCGAACACAGCATGAAGTTATAAATTGGTGAAATTACTTGAACTGGATACGTAATTAAAGGGCACAAATTTGCTGGAGTTATAAGGAAAGATCAGGTGAGTGCAACTAAGTGGATGGCTCTTTCAAAGAGGCAGCACAGGAAAAATGGTTTCCTTCTGAATTGTGTGATTCTCAGAGCAATTCCGTAGAAAGCTGACAGCTCAACAGTTTTGAATAACCAATCCATCAAATAGCTTAAGTCAACATGTGTGATTAACAACATTTATAGCTTACACAGCCTATTCCTCATGAATGGCACAGTTGAATCAATCTCCTGATCTACCTGGAAGGCAGGCATTTACTTTTGGAAGTCAGCGAGTCCCCTTTTTTGGCAGCAGCGTTATCCATTCCACTTGGACCTCTGGTTCCCACTGAACCCGCTTTACACAAGTGGCAATGTATCAGCAGGCTTCCCTCTCACCTTTCTCGGACACACAAAAAGTGATTCTTTACTTGGCCTGTTACTGTGCCACAAGTAATCTCTGTGTTTTACTTCTTGTCCCAATGTGCTGTACCTGCAAAGTTATTCTATGCATCTGGTCGGCAAAGTTTCTTGGAGGACAAAGAAAACCTACGTGAATTAACAGGAAGACTGATACTTCTACACAGACAAGGAGAGAGAAACAGCTAGCTCTGTCTAGAAAAAGATTTCAATGGACTATCTATCAGGCTGACCACTGAATGTCTAACAATCATCAATCTGAAATGTGCAGAACCCTCTATTTTTATATCCGAATTTCAAAGAGACAAATTCCTCTATTGACTTAGCCAATCAGGATGAAATTGGTACCAGAAGGTCCTGCTCCTGTTCTTCCAATGAAGGCTGATAAATGTGGAGGCACTGGGGTATAGCTTTTCCCCTCACAACAGGGATTTTACCATGGGCTTCAGGACCCCAACTTCGGGATAAAACGGGATCCCAATCCAAGGTGGCTCAGCAACTTTAGAAGAAGCAGCCTCCAAACTAGGGTCATCCAAGCTGGCTCTTCAATTAAGAATGGAGCCGAACTTACCTCCCCTTTTGATGTTGGATATTGAAGCTGCCAGTTCAATAAGAGGGTCATCAGCTCTGAAGCCTCAGCAGTCCTGCCAAATGAGGTGGACATTGCTGAGGCAGATCAGAGATTGAGAGGCAAAATCAATATGGAAGTGCCCTCAGAGCGGTAATAAAAGGAATTTGAAATCAGAGGGGCCCTCCAGATTGTCCACGACGAGAGGAGTTTCAGGGGGTGCCTTCCATGCCTCTGGCCTCCTCTTTGGGGCATGAAGCCTTCAGCTCCACTGACTACATGGACAGCCACAGAGAGACTGCCTCAAAGAGGCTGGTGGCCTAGTCATGGAAGCAAGGTTGGGGTGGCACTTTCTGCCAGCAGAATGCCAGTGGCCTGACAAAAGTGTCCTTAATAGGGCAGCTGATCAGCATCTCTCATGCTGCTAGGAAACCTTGGGGAGTTGTCCCAACCCAGCTCCCCAACCCTCCCCCACCATCACCACCCCCGCCTCCCAACCCACCCCTCATCAGCTCCCTGGCCCCCAATCCCCCCCACCGCCCCCCCACCGTGCCCTCCAACCCTCCCCACCACCCCCACTGCACCCCTCAATCCCACCAACCCCACCTCACCGCCCCCCAACCCCCCACACCCCCGTCCCCCCCACAAACCCCCTGACCACCCCCTGCCTGCCCAGCCACCCTGTTCATTCCCACCCCCACAACAGACCCCCACCCCCTCCCCTACCCACCCACCCACCTACCTCTGTAGCCATCCCCCCCTCCCCCCGCCCCCACAGGCCGGCCACAACCTATCACTGAGGTGGTGGGGGCGTGGGGGGAGGGCAGGTTTGTGTCTGATTTTCACAATCCCACATTACTGTTGTTACATTCCTAAAGAGATTTTCTTAAAGAGGTTTCTCAAACTAGTAAGAAATGTCTATAGTATAAATACAGATTTTCCTGGTGCAATTAACATAGATACCTTATGGGTTTAACTGGCTTACAACCTTCATTTTTAGAAGATTTTATGGGGCAAATTATCAGGGAACTTCCAGGGTCAAAAACCTTTTTGCTGAATGGTGGTCACCGGTCACCAAGTAAAGGATTATAATTCAGAAAGGGTGAAATAGAAGAGTACAATAGGTCTTCAGGAACAGTTAGAGAAGCTCAGAGGATAGTTTTGAAGGACATTCGGCCCATTTGATCCCCTCTTTCCAGGATTCTATCTCGACCATACTACCTCACAACAGCCAACTGTTTCTTAAATGAGGCATCCCAGCAAATGTTCCAGCTATACATCCTTCTCACTAGAGATGCTTCCTGATGCCTGCCCCCTTCACAAACCTGAACTTGAACCCTATCATGATGTCCAGTACGTCTCAGAGTGTGCTTTCACTGCTTGACAGGGATTGACAATTTCTTAGAAAGCACTTCATCTGTCTTGCGCTGGATCACTCACTCTCAGCTGCATTACCTAGCTGCCAGCCTTCACCATGGAATGGGAGCAGCTTCTGTGCCTCCACCTTTCACCTCTGATGAGGGACAAGAGGTGTCAGGCCGGCACCAGCAGCAGCTGCTTTCTCACCCACATCCTGCTCCACGGTACAGAGGGGATAGGCACAGAGATCCAACTACAAGGAGGCAAGACCCCCAAACACAGGGTCTACAGGCAGAGGATCATCTCTCGTCACATGTCTGAGCATCAGTGCCTCAGGAGCCTTAAACTCTCTCAGCAGGCCCTTGCTAACATCTGCATTCTCCTGGAACAGAACCTCCTTCCCAGTGGACCAGCTGGGCATGTGCCAGTGTCATCAAGGTACCCATCACTCGAAGGCCACTCCTGCCCACCCCTCCCCAAACCAGCGTCACTGCCCCTCCCTCTGAGGTTGTGTCCCCTTTTCTATTGCAAGGAGAGAAAGCAGAGAGTTATGAGCGTTAGAAATAAGAATATAAGAAATAGGAGTAGGAGTAGGATATTTGGCCTGCTCGAGCCTGATCCACCATTCAGGTATGAAGGACAACATTAGTGGAAGGTGATATGAGTGTGAGTGGATAATAGGCTAAGGAAGAGTGTGAGTGCTGGCTATACAGGTGTGGATATGAGAGGAATGAGTGGAGCTACAAGGTGTATTGACCTGAGGTGCAGTGCAGGAGAATGTTGGAAAAGTCAATGTCTGGTTTAGCACCTGAAATTGCCAAGCCACACACCTTTCCCCCTCCCAAGATCCTGCATCCTCTTAATGCACAGTCTTCAGGTGTGAGGTCTTGCTGCTGACTTGCTTGGCCATTTTGGTTGGCGAGGTTGTCCTCTTCCTCCTGCCCTTGGGGAAGATCACTTCATTGCAGCCCCTCAGATCCCACAGCAGCACCTCCAGGTAAGAGTGAGACACCCAGGGAGCAGCATTCCCGGGTCTCCTGTCCGTTCCTGTGGTTGCCGCAGCCTCAAAAGCCCCTGTGGAGTTGAGACTTTCCGACACATGCCGGGATCTCTTTAATTAGAAATCGTTCCTTTGACAGGTTCACATGTGATCCTGCCCAGCTTCTCTGATTGGTCAAGGAACCCGGAAATGGAGTGTTAATACCGAGGCTCAGCCTTGGCAAAGCCCACTCCTTCACTATTTAAGTTCCTGACCTGCTACTGGTCCCATCATTTCAGCAGAGGTTAATTTATGTAAATTCCGCCCATTAGCACGGCTTCTCTCACCACAGATGTTGACTGACCCATTGAGTATTTCTAGCATTTCCTGTTTTTATTTTAGATTTCCAATATTTTACTCTTGTTTAATCCTCACTGTGTCATTTACTGTGTATATAAATTACTATACTTCGAATTAATCAATATCACATAGAGCTAACAACACTGCCACAAGGAACCCAGCGCTTTCATGAACTAGAATTTCTATAAACTCTACCCTATTGGGATTATCAACAACATTGTACTGCTTCATAAATCAGCCCCATCGCTAAGTAACAAATAATCAGCTTTTACCCAAACAACCATTTTCCAGAATTAGAGCTGACACATCATGAGTAAAGTTATCCTCTGGGAGATTTTTCTCGCAAAATCTTAACCTTTCTCTTTTACAATTCTGTTACCATCTCATTACAAATGACAAGTGTAAGAAATCTTCCATTCTCAGGATCCCACAGTGGCCAGAGGGAAAACCTCTCTACCACGATTTTCAGTTTCTTAACTGTCTTGGCTTTCAATGAATGAATGTCAGACCAGAGACAATTACATATTTCATTATGTTGGAAAATGTTAAAAACTAGATATTCGCGCTTCGTGTTCCTAATAAAAACCAGACGGTGAAATTTAATACCTTTGCATCTTAAACCAAACACACACAAGAGTAAGTAGCCTGTTGCAAGCATATGAAGAATATTGGCACAGGAATTGCTTGAAAAATAATAGTGAATTAACGGCGCCTGCCGTTATTAGTTTGTAAAATAATCCAGTAATTTGTGGCCAAGAGATACACCATGAGTTCTGATTCTCTACAAATTGCCAGACGATTTGTGCTACTCTGCTGTTAACTTCAATAAAACTTCACCAGGGACCTTCCCATTGAAGTTCATTTCATGTCATGAAATTGCTGGGTTTACAATGTTAATCAAGCCACAGCCATTTAGGGTTTCTAATTGGTGTTGGTAATGATGTGCTTTATGGCCCTTTGGAGAAAGGGAACATATTAAGATATGGAGACTCCCTCCTGAAGGTAGTGAATTGTTCCAATGCATTTTACGATTTTTAAAAGATATGTTTTTGCAGTATTTTAGTGCTTGTCGTGCCCTCCACATTCCCACCTTTGTTGGAAGGCAATCATTTTCAGGATGCCAAGTTGTTTTGACAATGAGCAATGCAAATGAGGTAGAGTTCTTTCAGAAAATAATTTTGGAATACAGCATATGAGTAAGAATGTTTGTACATTGTGTATACCTACGCTGCCGTTCACTCATTAATAACTTGCCAAGGCTCAATGCGAAAAGTTGCAAACACAAATGGGTTACAATGCCTTCTACTTCTGCTTGCTCTTTTTAAATTTCTTCTCACATTCCCTTGCTTCTTTTTTTATCTCGCTCTCTTAATCCATTCCTTTCTTTTCTTCTATTTCTCTATCTGGATCTAATTCACGGTCTTTCCTTCTCTGCCGATCGCTCCGTTTCTTTTTCTCTAGTTTGATCAGTTAAGGAGATAGACCACTGGCTATGATGTTCATGTGGTCACAGGTGCCCCATTAACCATGATCAATTAGTATTATTAGTGCAAATATACAATGATCTGAAGGGTGAGGTAAAATGTTCAATTCATGGTGCTGCTCGCAAAATGCACCAGTAACATTTTTTGGGAAATGATGGGCTGAAATTTCCCAGCTTGAAGGAGGTGGATTTGAAAGCTGGCTAGGTGTGGGTGAAGAAAATTCAATCAACTTGCGCCACACCGGCTCTGGGTCATGTTCCAGCCTCCATGTGCTTTTCCGGACGTGGGCTCCCATTAGCGATGACTGACTGTCTGTCTGGCAGCAGCAGGTATTGAATTAGGGCACATAATAGAGCAATTAGTTCCAATTGTGAATACGGATTGAGACTTTTATGACAGCATAGGAGCCTGGCAAAGGAGCCGAGGCGTCTTCACAGTGGGAGGTCTGAGCTGTGAACCATGTGAGGCCTCATATTAAGTTGTCAGTATTAAATCACAGTGATCAGGTTTTCCCCACCAGAAGGCATGCCAATGCAACCACTTGTCTCCACTAATGTTGCTCTTGCTGCAATGACAGCGGCTGGCCTCCTACTGAAGGTGCCTCCTTGGCGCCACGCCCACTCCTGCCTCTGGCCCTTCAGCAGCACCCACACTGCAAGGGCAGGTGGCTGGAACTCAGTTACCATCCTTAACTGGCTGGAGCTCCCGGTGGTGGGTCCTTAACCAGCTGACATCCCTGCTACAATCACTTCTGGGCCCCAAACACAGAATTGAGGCCAACATTGGGATCGTGAGGCAACCAGGAAAATTCAGTACAATGACCAGAATGAAAATAAAATACATGACACAAATGATTTTTCACTTTGAACATTTCTCTGGGTTGCCTGTATATGTTTTGACCATGTTTAATAAGAAAGGCTACTGAGCAGTAACTAAATTGAAAGCTATAACTTTAACTTGATTTGGGACAATGCAATGTAGAGATCAAATTAGTTTCAACATATACCCACAATACACTGAAGCCTCATGCATAAGCATACTCCCAATAAAAGTCTCACTTACTTGCTGTAGCATATTTGCTGACAAACTTAGCTGATATCGCTCCTATTATAAAACAGCACATCCTCTGCTCGTAATGTAATAAAACATTTCCAGTGCTTTACACTGAAACAGCTAACACTAACATTTCTGTGTTACGTTTCAAAAAAAGTCAAAAAGGTTGTCATGTGGAACATACAAGAAGCTCTCCAGCTACAGAAAATACCAGAATCAGAATATTTGCAGCCTCTAAATTGACTTTAACAAGAATACTTGGAAAAGATAAGGCCACCATTGTGGCTGCCAATTGAACAGCAATTAAATTATGAACAAAAACAAAAATAACCGGAAAAACTCAGCAGGTCTGACAGCATCTGCAGAGAGGAACACAGTTGACGTTTCGAGTTCGTTAAATTATAAACATTAGCCAGTGTTAGTTAACAACAATTAGACTTTGAGCCTTAAAGAACTTCATCTTAGCAGCAGAATAATACACCCTCCATTACATGGTGCGAGTACAGACAATTCTATGGGGAATCTTCTGGTAATATATTAAAATCTATACATTGGCACTCACAAGCGATACAATGTGTTACAGATGCAGAACAGTCTTCAGGTGCTTTTGTGCTACGATACTATGTATATATAAATATATATTTTATATATATGGGTGCGCATATATGTGAAAGCTTCTCACATCATACTTCAAAATGTCGAAAGCATACCCAGAGGCAGAAATTTCACACTGAACAGGAATTCAGCTGGGGAAAGAAATTTGCAACAAAAACAAAAATTGCTGGAAAAACTCAGCAGGCCTGACAGTATCCGTGGAGAGAAAGACAGTTAATGTTTCGAGTCCATATGACTCTTCTTCAGAGCTAAAGAGAAGTAAAAATGTGGTGAAATACATGCTGTTTAAGGGGGGGGTGGGACAGATGAAGCTGGATAGAAGGCCAGTGATAGGTGGAGGTAAAGGAGAGACTGCAAAAGATGTCATAAACAAAAGGCCGAAGGGGTGTTGATGGTGGTGATACTGGCTAAAGGAGGTGCTAATGGTGACATTAAAGGTAGAAACTAGAATGAGCAAGTGACAGATGGCCCTAGTGGGGGTGGGGTGGGGGGAGGGGACGGTATGGGAAAAAAAAATTAAAATAGGCTAAAAGGTGGGGATAAAACAATGAATGGAAATAATTTTTTAAAATAATAATAGAAATAGGTGGGAAAATATACATATAAAAATTTAAAAGATAAATGAAAAAAGGAGGATCAAAAAGGGGTGAGGATGGAGGAGAGAGTTCATTATCTGAAGTTGTTGAACTCAATGTTAAGTCTGGAAGGCTGTAAAGTGACTAGTCGGAAGATGAGGTGCTGTTCCTCCAGTTTGCTTTGAGCTTCACAGGAACGTTGCAGCAGGCCAAGGGTGGACATGTGGGCATGAGAGCAGGGTGGTGTGTTGAAATGGCAAGCGACAGGAAGGTCTGAGACATGCTTACGTTCAGACCGAAGGTGTTCCATAAAGCGGTCACCCAGTCTACGTCTGGTCTCTCCAATGTAGAGGAAACCGCATTGGGAGCAATGAATGCCTTAGACTAAATTGAGGGAAGTGCAAGTGAAGCGCTGCTTCACTTGAAAGGCGTGTTTGGGCCCTTGGATGGTGAGGAGGGAAATTTGCAGGTTGATTAGGAGGTGGAAATTTGCAAGCAGCTTCATAACACCAAGTTGAAATTGAATTCCGGTCCTATTAAGATTGTTCCTCACAAGCAGTACCTGAGAAACACCCTTAAGAGAAAAGAAAACCCTGCATTAACATAGCACCGTTCATAACCCCAGCACGTCCCAAAATGCTTTACTGTCAATTATGTACTTTTGAAGTACAGTGTTAGCTGTGGCTCAGTTGGTAACACTCTTGCCTCTAAGTCACAAGGATCTGGATTTAAGTCTCACTCCAGGGTTTGAGCATAAACAATCAAGGCTGATACTTTACTGAGGGACACTACTTTCAGAAATGCTGCCTTTTGGATGAGATGTTAAACCGAGGCCTCATCTGCCTGCATACGCGGATGTAAAAGATACCATGGCACTATTTTGAAGAGGAGCTGGGGAGTCATCCTGTGTGTTCCGCCAATCAAAAAAACAGTTTATCTTGTCATTGTCACATCGCTGTTTGTGGGAGTTTGCTGTGTGCACATTGGCTGCCTTCACTGCAAAAGTGATTCACTTCAAAAGTACTTCAACGGCCGTACAGTGCTTTGAGATGTCCGCTGGTCATGAAAGGTGCTATATAAATGCAAGACTTTTTACTTTCTTTGAAATGTACTCACTAGTGAAATACAGTAAAGAGCGGGTTACATTAGCAGGTAAACATTACAGTCGTCAGACTGCTGATGATCAAAGCAAGCTAAAAGGAAACATTTTCAGTATTATTTTCTAGGTTTTATTTATTCACTTTCTGCAGAAGGCAACTACGTAAGGAAAAGAGACGGCCAATAGGTAAAGCATAGGGAGGCTCGATATGTACAACATAATTAAAAATTATGCTTGAGCCAAAATGTATTACTGATTTAATGGCACAGGAAATGGTACAAAGTGGAACACATTAGGAGCTGTCTCGTTTTGGGTTTCCTAATACATACACATTTTTTTTTAACTGTCTGTCATTCTCTGCTATACAGGCTCTTTCATGATACTGTTTCGGAGTTTAAGCTTCATAATTCCAATCAATTTAGTAAGGCTTCTCTAACTGGCCTGTACTCTCACTTTCACTTTCTCTCTCACCGAGGAAAATGGTTCTGATCTAGGGAGAGAAACTGTTCACCTATCTTAATTTTGGGGGTGCAATGTGCCTTTTTTTGTGACAAATGCATTGGTACCTAGGTAAGGAGATTTGGTATTGGAGATTTTGTAAGCTCTGAGATGAACTGGGAAGTAAACATCTGCCACAAGTAATATTGATGATTTGGACCCGGGAATCTGAAGAACAATTACTATGTTGGTGAGGGTGTGGTTAATACAAAAGAAGAATGTGGCAAAATACAGGAAGATGCTGATAAACTTACAGAATGCGTATGTAATTAGCAAATGAATGCCAAAATGGAAAAGTGCGAGGTAGTGCATTTTGGTAGGAGAAATAAGGAGGCCAGATTCTACTTGGATAATAAGAGTCTGAATGAGGTAGAGGACCCAAGGGGTCTAGCACTGTAGATACATAAATCATTCAAAATAGTGATTCAGGTTAACAAGGTGATTAAAAAATAAAAGCAAACACTGAGGCTCATTTCGAGAGGAATAGAATTGAAAAGCAGAGAAGTTATATTAAATTTATGTCAAATCTTCATTAAATCATGCTTGGGGTACTGTTTACAGTTCTGGCCTCCATATTATAAAAAAGATATAGAGGCATTGGGAAAGATGTAAAAAAAGATTCACAAGGTTGATTTGAAAACCGAGAGGATATACCTATCAGGAAAGGGTGATAGAGTGACGCTATTTCTCTAGAAAAGAGGAGGTTGAGGAGTCTTGAGGTATTTTGGATAATGAAAGGGTTTGATAGGTGGACATAGAGAAAATATTCCCACTTGTGGTATAGATCAAAACTAGAAGTCACAAATACAGTATAAGATAGTCACTAACAAATCCAATATAGAATTCAGGAATAATACCCTCATCAAAAGAATGGTAAGGAAGTGAAAGTTGCTACCATATGGAGTAATTAAGGCATCTAATATAGATGCATAAACTGTAAAGAGAAACTAGATAAGTGCATGTAGGAGAAAAGAATGGAATATACTGATAGAGTTAATGACATTGATCAGGAGGCTCAGGCAGAGCATAAATGCCAGCATAGACTAGCTGGGCTGAATGGCCAGTTTCTGTGCTGTACACTGGATGTATTATATAAAAGATCCAAACACAGTGATTTTGTGATGCTAATGTTTCCTCTTTAAAATGCAAAGTCAAGTCCAGAGACGCAGCGTGATGCATCTTCAGTTTGAGCCTAGAACTTTGCTAACTCCAAGGCAGAGCAATAGTGCAAGCTCCTGTTCCACCCCACTTTCCCTGACAAACCAAGGGCAGCAAAACATAGGAAATGAGGAAGGGCAGGAACAACGACAACCAAAGGCGAGTCAAAGTGAGAGAACCCAGCAACCAGCACAAGAGATAAACAATTGAAAGATTTACTAAAAATAAGAAAAACGATAAAGCAAGGAGAACCCTAAGAAAAAATAGGCAGCTAAAAGTCTGAGAAAGAAATGAGCACACACTAGAGAAAAGAATGGGAGGAGTATGCATGGAACAGCCAAGAAAAGAAATTAAATTAGTTGTGGTATCAATTGACAATGTTAATGAGAGAAGTAAACAGACTATTTTAAAAAGTATAGATGGTTAAGTGATTGGGACAATATTGGTTGCAGGGACAACTTCAAATGCCTTCCTGAAATTCAGCTGGCAATCATGCACCATTTCTCGCTCTCTCTATCTACTGAGTCTGTTATCTCACTAAAGAAATGCAATAAATTAATCAAATATGACCTGATGAAGCCATAATGCCTGCCTCAGATTATCTCATGCATATCAAAATGCTTCTTTATATTATTACGCCTCATGATACTGTCAAACACAATTCCGCAAGTGGAATTCAGGCTTACTGCAATGTCATTTGATGGTTCATCCATTGCTCCTTTTTTGGATGATGGGATTCACATTTGCTTTTTTCAAATCCTCTGGGATTTGTTTGATTGGAGAGAACTCTGAAAATGATCTGTAAGAGGACTGGCAATCATTTGAGGCAATTCTTTCAGGATCCAGGTGTGGTAATTATGTTTTTATCTAACGTATAATATACCTTTAAGAAGAATATTGTTAAGGAAGATCACATGACCTTTAGCATCCAATAGGAGAGTAGCGCGGGCTACCTCTGTAGTTCATAGTCAGTAGTGTCGAGGTAGGGTTTGAAGTGAAAGCACACATGTAGTTGCTGCTGAGTACCTTCGTAAATAAACATAAAGTTTCCACCTAAGAAGTGCCTGCCGATCAACTCTACCTGAAGTACCAACTCGGCCACCTCTCACAACAAACTGGCGATGAAGATCCACAGAATCCAACGTCAGGGAAGAAAGTCGCCTGGGTCTGGAGCCTTCTTTACCTTGATCTTCAAAGATCTCCCCAGTATGTCTGGTGACAGTTCGCAAGATGTTACCTGATGTAACAGAAGTGAGTTATATGAGAGATTAGGAAAATTTGGAGTATATTCCTTGCAAGTGTAGAGGTTAGGGAGTGATCTGATCAAGGTACTTAAAATGAAGAAGGAATATAGCAGGATAGATAAGCAGTCACACTTCGGTCTGATGGGAAAATCTACAACTGAGCTAAAGCAGCTAAAAGTGAATTCAGGAAAAAATTCACACAAAGGGTTATGGTAATATACACCACACTATCCCAGAAGGCCATAGATGCAAAATCAATTGAGATGGTTAAAAGGGAGAAAGATAGTCACTTGGGAAGCCAGGTTATTGAAAGCTATTGAAAAAAGGGAATTAGGGTCAATAAAACAGAACTGACATGACCACCAAAAGCAGATTGTCCTGTGACCTGCTATTGATCTTATGTTTTGAGACCTCCTCCCTGAGGTCCCCAGCATCACAGATGCCAGTCTTCAGCCAATGTGTTTCAATCCACATATATCAAGGAATGGCTGAAGGCACTTACAGGGCTATGGGCTCTGACAATATTCAGGCAACAATACTAAAGACTTGTGCTCCAGAACTAGCCGCGCCCCTAGCCAAGCTGTTCAAGTACAGCTACAACATTGGCATCTATCTAGCAATGTGAGAAATTACCCAGATATGTCCTGACCACAAAAGGCAGAACAAATCCAACCCAACAATTACCACCCCATCAGTCCACTCTCGATCATCAGCAAAGTGATGTAAGGGTCATTGGCAGGGCTATCAAGGGACACTTACACAGCAATAACCTGCTCACTGATGCTTAGTTTGGGTTCCGCTAGGGGCATTCAGTTCCTAACCTCAATACAGTCTTGGTCTTACCTTGGAAAAATAAGCTGAACTCAAGAGGAGAGGAGAGGTGAGAGTGACTGCCCTTGACATCGAGGCAGCATTTGACCGAGTGAGCTAGAGTCAAGGAGCCTTGGCAAAACATGGAGTCAATGGGAATCAGGGGAAAACTCTCTGCTGGTTGGAGTCATACTTAGCACAAAGGAAGATGGCTGTGGTTGTTGGAGATTAATGATCTCAATCCCAGGTCATTGCTGTAGGAGTTCCTCAGGGCAGTGTCCTCGACTCAACCATCTTCAGCTGCTTCATCAATGACCTCCCTTCCATCATAAGGTCAGAAATGGGGATGATTGCACAATGTTCCATTCGTGACTCCTCCGATACTGAAGCAGTCCATGTCCAAATGCAGCAAGACCTGGACAACACCCAGGCTTGGGCTGACTAGTGGCAAGTAACATTCGTACCACTCAAGTGCCAATCAATAGCCATCTCCAACAAGATAGAATCCAACTATCTCCCTTTGATATTCAATGGCATTACCATTGCTGAATCCCCCCACTATCAACATTCTGGGAGTTACCATTGACCAGAAACTGAACTGGATCAACCATATAAATACTGTGGCTACAAGAGCAGGCCAGAAGCTGAGAATTATGTGGCGAGTAACTCATGTCCTGATTCTCCAAATCCTGTCCATCATCTACAAGGCACAAGTCAGGAGTGTGATGGAATACTCTCCACTTGCCTGGATGAGTGCAGCTCCAGCAACACCCACTCGCTTGGCACCATCCAGGACAAAGTAGCCCACTCGCTTGGCACCCTATCCTTCACCTTAAACATTCATTCATTCCACCACCGACACACAGTAGCAGCAGTGTGTACCATCTACAAGATGCACTACAGAAACTCACCAAGCCTCCTTAGACAGCATCTTACAAACCCGTGACCTCTCCCACCTAGAAGGACAAAGGCAGCAGATAGATGGGAACGCCAGCACCTGCAAGTTCCCCTCCAACCACACACCATCCTGACTTGGAAATATATTGCCGTTCCTTCACTTTCGCTGGGTCAAAATCTGGAACTCCCTCCCTAACAGCACTATGGGTGCACCTACACCACATGGACTGCACCAGTTCAAGAAAGCACCTTCTCAAGGGCAATTAGGGATGGGCAATAAATACTGGCCTAGACAGCAATGGCCACATCCCATGAAAGAATTAAAAAAACCTCAATGTCACAACATATAAATAAATGTTCTGTAGGAGTTGAAACTTGACAGTCCTTGTCAACTTGATTGTCATATTATGTGAGTTGTCATCATATACTCGAGGTAACATAAAGGTTGAAAACTTCAAAAGGAATTAAATGAATACTTGAAAACATATAAACTGCGAGGCCACAGGGAAAGAGTGGGGAGCGGGAATAATTGGACAGCCCTTTCCAAGAGTCAGCATGGGCACAATAATCTGAATGGTCTTCTTCTGTGCTGATTCTGTGAAAAAAGCTAATGCAAATTAGAACATGCACATTGGATTCTAAATGGTTTTCAGCCAATTCGGTAAGTACGCTCGCTGAACCTGGTGGGAATGACTGGACTGAAAATGCAGAACTAAATCTTAAGCTTAAAGCAAAGCATCAAAATTTCACATTTAGCATTCTGCACAAAATCTTAACTGGCTGTCCTGCTCTGCGACATGGAGCAGAGGACAAAAGGAAGTTGTTAAATCAAACGATTAAAGTAGCTTCTGTCCTGTTCTTTATTCTACAGAGTGACACTACAGATAGACAGTGATGTGAGTTGCATGCTGTAGGATAAACAGCATCAGAGCCAACAGGGGCACTTCAAGTCTCGTACATCTGCATTCATGTTATTTAGCACTTTATGTTAAATGGCTTGAAGCCAGCCTGGGGAAGCACTGATGTGACACAATCGGGAACGTGTTCAACTTCACCCCAGGAGGTAAACTGGTGAAGCAGATTGGCCTTTTGGTGTAGAACCCATCTGATTTTCAGTCCGCCAAGAAACAAAACTCAGATAGGACTGGTTATCAACTCTGCCTGATTCTTGTCGAGAGATCATTTATCCGCACTATGTAATGGAACTTTTACTGAAATATGGGCACATACTACATGCTACAAATAGTGACAATTAAATGCAGTTTCTCTCAACAGACAATCTTGCCTCGATCATTACAGATTCCTAGAAGGCTGATGCAAAACTACTTCAAACAAGGAAAACAATGACTTTAATGCTAATTACATAAAAATACAAGTTGGATGTCAATTCGAAGCACACATCCATGGACTGGGTGGATTTTATTTAACTCAAAATTGAAGAACTTGGTCATTTGGTAAACCATTCCTAGCTCAAGAGGCACTGATAGACAACCAAAGGAGAGCAATCTCCCTTAATTGGCAAATTAATTCATAGGAAGAGAGAGATCTTTCCCCTGCTGCTACCCCAATCCTCCCACCCATCCTGAAAAAGGTTTATGATTATTTATCGTTAACGTAATAGTATTCCGACTCAAAATAGGCATAAAACCAAAATGACTATTTAATGCCAGTGTGCATTGTGTGCAAATGTTGTTAAAGAGGCAGCAGAGGCATTACATGAAAGTGTAGATGAGGTGGGATTTATGATGCTGCAAAATCAACCAAAATATTTGGTCTTTCAGGGAATCAAGGGATAGGCAGAGTGGGCAGGAAAGTGGTCAAAGGTCATCCAGGATTGTAGTGAATGGTGCTGCAGGCTCTAGGGGCCTTGTGGTCTACTCCTGCTCCCATTTCTTATGTTCTTGAAAAATAAAACATTTGTAAACACATGAAAATACTGAATATTATCTCCATCGATGTTTGAGATTACAGCTGTCTGATTTTATTCACACCAAGAATTTCTCCTTCTGACAGTTTGATAGCTCATTCCCTCTTTGTAATCCCTAATTATATGTCTCAGTTGTTTTTCATCTCCACTGCCAGTTCTGTGTCTGTAATTGCAGTTTAAAAATCAATGATGTCGATTTTAACCCTACCCACCAGGTGGAAACCAAACAGTTGAAAATGAGCTTACCGGTCGAAATTTGACCCTTTCTCATTTAACCTCAGGCTTCTACAGGAGGTGAGATGCTTCTCCAGGGCATAGAGTTTGAGTTTAGGCAGATCGGGTGTGCTACTAAATAGAAAACATCCTGGTGGAATTCTACTTGAGGCCTAAGCAGAGAAGCTGCAGATAGTACAAGCCTTTCAATTAGTAAGTGTAAAGCATTCCTTTGTGGGACCAGGAATATTTATCTAGGTCCCGCAAGGAAAGACTCACCCTTCCATTCCCTAGGCTCTTCTACCTGCCCTGGCCTCCACCCCCTACTATTGCCCCCCCCACCACCCCTTATTTCCATCCTGCAAAACCCATCCCCGCAATGTAGCTGATGAGCCTCCCTTTTGACAGCACCAATTTCCCCTGTTGCCCGCCTGACAATTTTGCTTTTCATCCATTGTGAACAGGCAGCTGACCAACAGGATGTAAATAAGGTCTGGAATTTAACATGTGTTCCAGGCCTCAAACCTAGGCCAATAAGTGCATTTGGCATTTGACCCACCCACTGCCTGCCTGAAACACTTTTGGTGTTCTCACCAATCTCAAAGAAATTCTAAAACAAATTCTACCTCAGCTTTCTAATTCTGAGCACTGGAAATGCATTGATTTAGATGAGAGGGGAAAACTTCAAAGGCCTTACAGGAAATTCAATCAGTGGAAAATAACTCAGGTCAATCTGAGGTTTTGGTTTTGGGAGGGACCACTCCCCACAATACTGCATCATCACCAAACACCATGATATTGAATCATTAAAACGTAACTTTGGCAGAAGAGTCAGCATTAGAGTCATTAGGCTTGAAATTCAAAGTTTGGCTTCTGACTTTCCATTGATAATAGTAAGAAGTGAGTCACGGAATGGGTAATTACCCTGAAGAGACCCTGCTCCATATCCAAGTGATGAGTGAGCCTTGAGGATTTTCAAGGCTAACATTTTGAGTCAAACATTATTCTTTTGTTTCTTTTCTGAAGAAGAGTCATATTTAACTCAGAACCTGAACTCTGTTTCTCTCTTCACAGATGCTGTCAGACCTGCTGAGTATTTCCACACTTGCTGTTTTTATTTCAGATTTCTAGCAGCCACAGTACTTCTGCTTTTTTAAGAATGTTCAAGTTGTATTGTTCACAGTTTAAAATGGCTCACATGTCCCAATCCCAATTACAATTTGGCCTGCACTCCTCCTTCTCATGCTTGAATTCAGGCAAGTTAAAATGTCGTGAGTGGGAAATGCATGAAGAAATTATCATAAACCACCAGACCATCTTAACCCTCCTCCATGAATGGGGGTGGTCGAAAATCGATTCTCCTGTGTTACTGTTAGCTCGAACTCCAAATATTATTTAAACTCTAATTTCCGGGGATATGGTGGCATAGAGATAATGTCACTGAACTAATAATCCCGAGGCCTAGACTAATGCTCTGGGGACATTGGTTCAAATCTCACCATGGCAGCTGGTGGAGTTTAAATTCAATTCGTTAATGAATTTAATTAATAAACCTGGAATTGACGGCTAATCTTAGTAATAGTGACCATGAAACTATCATTGATTGTTGCAAAAACCTATCTGGTTCACTAATATCCTTTGGGTAAGGAAATCTGCCATGCTTATACCTAGTCAGCCCTACTTGTGTCTCCAGCCCCACAGAAATGTGGTTGACTCTTAACTGCCCTCTGAAATGACCTAGCAGCCACTCTGCCTCACAAGCTAAAAAGTCAAACCAGATGGACTGCAACAGTTCACAAAATGAGCTCATCACAGCATTCTAAAGGGCAATTATATAGGGATGAGCAACAAGTGCTGGCATTGCCTGTGATGCCTACATACCATGAAAGGATATTTAAAAAATCTAATATTGACCAGCTCTGTTAATCATAATGTCTCTAGGGTCTCTACATTATGGTTTGAACGTTATCTAATTGATCTCAGGGCCTGTCTTCATCAGTCTCCGTGCATCTTCTCTGTTCTTTCCCCAGTTATTCTTTTTTAACTGTCTCTCTGCTTTTCCTCCTTAGCCCATCAATCCCAAATGCTTTCCAGGTTGTTCCATGGCCCCTATACTCTTAGGGATCATTTCTATAGTTTTTTTCTTGAGAAATGTGTTTCTAAAGTGTTTGGCCCCGACGGAGTTAATTGATCTCAGACAGGGAAGTAGCAGAGGAAGTAAATTGTGTTTTGGAGACAGCATTCCTGTCCCTGATTGCTAATCATTGAGCACTGATGGAAGCTGCACCCAGAGTCATTGGGCGGAATCTTTTGCTCTCACTGTTGGCAAGCTTGGAGGTGGCAAGGGCATGAAATCAGGCAGGATGGCGGCGTACTGGAATTAAGTTCTGGGCATGAAGGCACATGTTTGACATGCCCGCCCCACTGCCTATTGAAGCCCTTAACTGGCCAATTAATAACCAATTAAGGGCCTCATCCTGACGCCACTGGTCCACTGGTATTAACCCAGTGGTGAGCAGGCCTGTCGACAGGCAGCATCAACAACAGGTAAAACTGTGCGGCCAGCTTGTCACCTTGGGAGAGCGTCCCTCGATCAAAGGCCTGATTAAGGGACGTGACATTGGGAAAGGCGGGCCTGCTGAGAGCCACCTACTTCCCTTACTGCCAACCACCCCTATGGCCCTCTCCAAGCAACCCCAACCCCGCATTACTTACCCGAGGCCTGGATCGCTCTGTGATCCTGGGACTCTGGTAGGTATTTTTCCTGCAGCAGCCACCCTTGTGGCGCTGCTGAGCCCAAGAGCTGACAGCCTCTGATTGACCAGCAGCTCGCAGTGGGCGAGACATCTGCCACTGCGGTCTTGATTCCAGGGGACGGCCTGCTGCTGGCCTCACCACTGCCTGATTGGCTTATGGTTTAGGGGGCCTTCCCGAAGAGAAGCAGTGCGAGTCTCTCACCAGCACCCACATCTACAAAATAATGAGCTTACTACTAATAATGTATTAACAGAAGCAAAGGAGATTGAATGGTTTTGGTAGGACTGCACAAAATTATGACAGATTTCGATAAGGTAGACAAGGAAAAGTTGCTCCCATTAGCTGATACAAGGGCTAGGGGACACAGATTTAAGGCTTTGGGCAAGAGTTGCAGGGAGAATTTGAGGAAGAACTTCTTGTATACAATGAGTGGTAATGACCTGGAACTTGCTGCTCACGAGCGCAGTGGAAGCAGAAACAACCAAAGGAAATTGGTTGGGCACTTAGATGAAATAAAGCTGCAGGGCAACAGGGATTAAGTGGGGGAGTGGGACTGACTGGATGGCGTAGTGGAGAGCCAGCACGTATTTAATGGGTCAAATGACCTCCTTCTGTGCTATGAATGACTCTATGGGCGGAAGCCTCTGCCCCCGCAGGAGGTGAGGAAGGAGGCAGGCGAGTCTGAAAATTAAGTGGGTTGGCGTTGGGACCAATATCCGACGTCTTCCTGCCTCCACCAGTAGTAAGTTTTGGGTGGGAAGGCCCATGGTTGACCTTCTCATCCCACCTCCACTTGAGTCCCTTAAGTGGCCAATTAATGACACTTAAGGACCTCTTCCCACCTCCACTGCAATCTTGCCAGCTTCAGGCGGGCCTGCCGATATGCGGCCTGCACTAATGGCAAAACTGGGCAGGCTGCATGTCAGCTGGAGGGGGAGGTCCCTCGATCTGCGCTAATCTGTGCATGATCAAAGGCATGGACACGGGGCAGGGGGTGTGGCCACTGACAGCCACCCCATTGCCCTTGCTGCCGACCCCCATGGGCCCCACCTCCTAGTGACTCCCACCCCACAATACTGCCCCCCCCCCCCACCACCACCCCTCACCAACAATTACCTTTTTCCTGGTCGCTCCCTGATCCTGGGACTCCAGGGTTGTTTTCTCAGCACCAGCCACAGCCTCCTCCATGGCCTACCCAGTGCAAGACCTGCCAGCCTCTGATCTGCTGGCAGCTCTAGGCGGGCGAGACATCATATCCCAGAGTCCTCAGAAGAAGGCCCACCCCTGTCCTCTTAAGTGCCTGATGGGCAGAAGATAAAGGAGGACTCCCTCCTAAGACTCAGTGCGAGTATGTTGCCACTTTTTCAGACAGCACGCGAAACACCCACCCAAATTGGAAGATTCTGCCCTATGACTCTCTGACTGCCCTAAGGAGACAAACCTTACATGAATAGCCATCACCATGCAAAGGTCTATCTAGAGGTATTGAGAATCCTCTTCAATGGTCAAAGAAAGAACTACCTCACTTTAAACTTTGAAAACCTTTATTGGTGAGGGAGCTTTAACCGCTTGGCTGTAAAGTGCTTTCAGGCATTCTGATGACATGAAAGACATAACGTTAATCAGTCAAAAAAGGAGTCAAGACTTGATCTATGGCAGAAGGGGTTTGACTGATCTTTCCTCCAGAGTACTTCATTGCTGTGTTTTTCCTATGGAAGAGTGGCCAAGAGCTGCCAAAAGTCTCTCAGTGGCAGATATTTGCATTGGCATGGTTGGCACTTGAAGCTGGGCACCCCCATGAGCATTCCACTACATTGCACTGCTTGGGCCTTCATTGCTTCTGTTGCATTATTCCAAAGTACAATCTTTCATTTAGCCAACTTTGCAACTACATCAGCACGGAAGGAAAATTGCTTAGCCTTCACAATGCTTTTTTTCCCCCCCATTTCTCATGCAGAAATTACGTTCTTTGGAAAAGCCAAACATTTCATTTATAAGGCATGAGGTTCTCATTAGCGAATGGAGCCCTCAGTGGGAAAACCGAGGTCTTGGTCACCGAGTTATCAGCGCTGAGCAGCTTGAAGCAGCATTCTGCTAGCCAAAGGTCAGAAACCTTTTAGTGCGTAAGTAATTGGGAGCTGCCTGAGACATCAGGCTCTGGTGTTTGTGCAATCAGTTGCTGTCACTGTAGACTAATTGTTCTGCAGAGATATATGCAGGAATCTTGTCTTTGCATTGTCTCAAGTATTAATAATTGAACATTGCGTTGCTTGTATTTAATTGAATCTGCTTGTCTGCTATACCACATACAACACCATGAACAGTTTATAGCTGTGACATTGTTTTGTACTTGATTAAGATACATTTCCCTATAATGGGCACATTTGTTCTTTTGTAATTAACTGCTAAGTAATTAATTAATATAAACTTGCCAGCTCAGAAGATAGTGTAACTTGGTTTCGATCCCAGAATTGTTACCTGGGTCTAATCAATATATATATATTAAAAAAAAATCACCATTTATTTGGAGGTGATGTGGAGACAACCAATAGCGTATAATTGTCATGTTGCTATGGAGAATATGTGGGCCTGCTGCCTTTAAATTATTATTGCTAAAAATCAATTTTTCACGACTGGCTATTTTAATTTAAATGAAACCAGTTTGATTCAAGGTGATAGTTTTTCTCCTTTCTCTAACCTTGGCCAGGAATAATTTAATTTGAACAATAAAATATTTTCACTCCACACAAGCAGCACACACTGCGGTAAAATGGAGAACAAAAGTCAGCGAGAAACGAAAAAGCAAGTCAAAATACAATGCAAATAAATATAAAAGCAAAAGTTTTGTAGGAGCTGAAATTAAGGGCTGATTTTTTTTCAAAGCTGAAAATCAGAAAGTGACAGCATAAATCTATCATGCCTTTCTAAAGCCCCAGTAATTATCCTGTCACATAATTGATATACATTTTTTCTTGATCTTGTATCAATGGTGTATGACAGGGTTTACTCCGTGCAATACAAAAGCAAAACACTGCAGATGCTGTGAATAAAGTTGAAATAAAAGCATAAAATGCTTGAAGCACTCAGCAGGTCGGCAGCCTCTGTGGAGATAGAAACAGAGTTAGCCGTTGGTATTTTCCAGCCCCGCCCGCCGGTAGGATCTTCCGGTCCCCCCGAAGTCATTGGGCTTTTGGCTGTCTTTGCCATATCCGCCGTGGAGGGACCCGCCACCCCGGCACCGGGAAATCCCAGCCAACGTTTCAGGCTGATGACCTTCCGTCAGCACCGTTCTGAGTATTTCCAGCATTTTCTATTTCTACCTTTGTGATGTAAATACCCTTCCAGTCACATATTGGCTACAGGAACACTTATCGTTATTATGTTAAAACAAACCTTCCTTTGGTCCATTATTTTCTATTGAGCCAATCCTGCAATATATTGAAATGAGAAACAAAGAGAAAAGACTGGCATTTCCATAGCAACTTTCACAACCACAGGACGTTCCAAAGCATATTACAGCCAATGAAGTAGTTTGAGTGTAGTCCCTGTTGCAATGTAGGAAACATGGCAGTCAACTTGGGCACAGCAAGTTCCGACTTAAAGCAATGTGATATTGACCATTGTTTTGGCAGTGTTAATTGATGGATAAACATTGGGATAACTCCCCTGCTGTATTATGAAAAAAATGTATTATGGATATTTTACAACCGCCTGAGAAGGCAGACCGGGCCTTGGTTTAACATCTCATCCAAAAGTCTGTACCTCCGACAGTGCAGCACTCCCTCGGTACAGCGTGGGGGCGGTCAGCCTAGATTTTTGTGCTCAAGTCCGCAAGTGGGACTTAGGCCCACAACCTCCAGACTCAGAGGGTGAGAATGCTACCAGCTGGACCACAGAAGAACTAAACAGACGCTTTTTCAAGCAACCTGGAAATCAAGGGTACGAGAACACAAATGGCTCCGAGAGGGAGAAAAATATATAGAGCGTAGAAAAACATGAGATGGAAAAGGGCCATTAAGGTAGAGGTACAATCCGTCCTGTAAAAAAAATAAATCACACTACTCCAAACTTCTCAGTTGTTTTAAAAAAAAACTGTTATTAAAGAAAATCCACCACCACCTTCTCAAGGCTACTAAGGTTGGGCAATAAATGCACCCCGAGTTCGTAATGCAACATTACAATAGGTAGGGCAATAAATCAAAAAAAACCCTGAACTTTTCAGCTGCTTTAAGTGCAGCTTGTGGTGCAAAGCCTGGTCAGTTGTCATTAACTCAATCCCGTCCTACAGCACAACAGGTCCTCAGCTTGTGAAGCAGTCACTGACTTCGGTTGAAATCAGAGCTGACCTGACAGGATTTGCCACGATCAAAACCACTTATGCTGCAGCGATTAAGAGCTTGTAGAAGATTTTGCAGAGGATGAATGATAATTTTGATGCCATTGCGGTATGGGGAATCAAAATCAATGTTCCAGCTCTTTAAAACTGCCAAGCCAGGTAAAGGCTGCTGCCTAGCAGGTCAAAAGCCATCTGTCGTCCAGACCTGGGAACTTTAAATAGCTTGAAGGGACTGAAGTAGGATTTGCACAGAAGTGCAAAGAGAAGGGGAACGACTAGGAGCTTGACGAGCCAGATCAAAGGAATCTTATGGCTACATTTGACCCACAAGAAACATCTTGGAAATCTCTGGTTTAGCACTTAGATCACAATCGTTTCTTGTATTTCCTCTGAAAGGGCATAAAAATGATAGAATGTACATATTTATAAAACATTTTCAGAAATTACTTGTTCATTGATAAATAAGTGTATTTAATAGTTTAAGACTGCAACATGGTTTGATATCTTGTTCTACCATTTAGGAAGAACGAGAGAGCGCTCTGGAGGCACTGGATAGATTCCAAAAGCTTCGAATATTTATCAGGCAGGTTCTGAAGAAGAGTCATAATGTCTTAAAACGTTAACTCTGTTTCTCTCTCCACAGAGGCTGCCAGACCTGCAGAGTTTCTCCAGCATTTTTTTAATTTCAGATTTCCAGCATCTGCAGTATTTTGCTTTTACCTTAGGGTTTTTTGTTTACTGCCCTGCCGCATTACTGAATGCAGGCCTAGCAGTGAGGACACTTATGAAGGCAGAGGAGGTTGAGACTCACCTATGAGAATTACCTATGAGTGCTTCCCCAACCAAACTGCCCCCCAACCCCGAATCCCCCCACTGCCACCACACAGAAATCAGCAATCATATTTTTCTTTATTTGTTCTTGCAATGTGAGCATCACCGGCAAGGCCACTGTTTGTTTCTCATCCCTACTTGCCCTTAAGAAAGTGATGCTGAGCCACCTTCTTCAACTGCTGCAGGCCATGTGGGTCCACCCACAGTGCTGGTAGGAAGGGAGTTCTAAGATTTTAACCCGGCGGCAGAGGAGAAATGGCAACATAGTTCCAAATCAGGATGGTGTGTGGCTTGAAGTGGAACTTGTAGGTTGTGGTGTTCCAATGCTTTAGCTGCTCTTGTCCTTCTAGGTGGTAGAGGTCGTGGGTTTGGAAGGAGCTGTCTAAGGAGCCTTGGCGAGTTGCTGCAGTGCATCTTGTAGATGGTTCACACTGCTGCCACTAGGTGCTGGTGGTGGAGGGAGTGGATGTTTCAGGTGTGCTGATAAAGCAGGCTGCTTTGTCCTGGATTGTGTCGAGCTTCTTGAGTGTTGTTGGAGCTTCATTCAGCCAGGCAAGTGGAGGGTATTCCATCACACACCTGACTTGCGCCTTGTGGATGTCGGACAGGCTTTGGGGAGTCAGGAGGCGTTTAACTCGCAGCAGAATTCCCAGCCTCTGATCTGGTTTTGTAGCCACAGTATTTATATGGCTAATCCAGGAAATTATCTGGTCAGTTCTAACTCCCAGGATGTTGATAATGGGCAATTCAGCGATTGAGTCTCAAGGGGAGATGGTTAGATACTCTTATTTTGGAGCTGGTCACTACCAGCACTTGTTAGATTGCCATGTATAAATAAATATAAAATTATATGACAGAATTCAGAAGATATATCTGATGCATCAGAAAAGAGTGGTGAATGATAAGGGTTTATGTAGTTACAATGATGGAATGAGCCTTCAGATTTAGCGGGGAGATAGCCAGGCAGTGAATAATAGAACTGGAGCCTAATCTTTATACACTTATAAGACTTTATTTACAGAGACACATATAACGTGTATCTCCAAATCCAACAACCACCATCTCAGTCTGTGCTCATATGTAGGAGCGTAATAAATCTCTGGTTAATCCCCATCACCAGAGTATAATTAAATACTCAATTAATATACAATTAACAGGGAGGAAATAAATAACTTGGAGTTATTTCTAGCAACAATGTAACACTATGTGTCCTGTTGAGAGGCTAGTCCTCATTTGTCCTCATGGCAGTACAGTTTTCCTGGGGATTTTCCCGCTTATCTGCTGTATCTTCAGCAGAACACCAGGAAAATCCCAATGGCAGATCTGGGCTCCCTCTAGCAAATTCTTGCTTGGCAAAGGCAACTGAAAGACCAGGATTTCTCAGAATGGGATGTGCTCCATGCTGGGGGTACATGGGCAATTTTTTTTAAAACTAAAAGTGGACTTTACCAATGGACAAATGGGCTGTGGGCTGGCTGTGTCGGGGTGAGGGAACGCACAAGGATGGGTTGGAGAGTTGAAGTGGCTAAGAATAGCTGTAGACAAAACAGTAGCACCAAATTTAGGGTGCTGGAGAACGGGTCCATGGATGACCAACTGACAGAGCAAGAACCACAACTGTTCCAAACAAACAGCGATGGAAAGCAGCATAGGCTGTGGCTCACCAGTGGAAATCAATGGGCTTAGGTATCAGGAAGAAAGAAGCAAATTGAGGTAAGGGACCAGAAAACAGAATATAAAGTAAGAAATGTATAAATACCATAAAGGATAAGCCAGTAATTACCTGCAAATTCCCTTCACCATGGTGGCTGACAGAGTCACGGACAAAACACTGATGAGGTCTCCAGAGCCCCATGCTGGACAGAAGGTGGAACTGCAGCAATTCAGAGATTAAACCCATTCACTTACACAGAGTTAAAATTACCCCTCCCATGGAAATTCAAATCCTACTGAGATAAATTGTGAAAATAAACCCAATCAGGTTTAGTTATTTATGGGCTGGCACCCATGTGTTGCATCTTGTATTATTTTTCCTCAGGTCTTAGAAACTAAAAAAAACTTACTCTTTCTTTGACTCAAGAAAGCCTGATTTGATTGGCTCCTTGTTAAAAAGTGAATATATTTGGACTGGAAAAGGTATCCACGGAGGGAAAGAATTTTAAACAAACTTTTTTTGCCACCAACCGAGGGAGTTGAATAAAAGGGGAGCCAGTTCATTCCTCCTCACCCGTTCGTAACAGGATCTTGGAGATTTTGATCAAATCTCCCTTTAACACTGTAAATTCCATGGAATACAACCCTAGTTTGTTTAATCTCTCCTTGTAACTTAACTCTTGGAGCTCAGGTATCATTTTATAAAACCTATGCTGAGCTCCTTCAAGGCCAATATACCTTTCCTAAGCTGTTGCGCCCTGAACGGCACACAGTACTCCAGGCGTGGTCTAAGCAGGGCTTTGTACAGCTGAAGCATTGTAATATAATGAGTTAATAGTTATGGTAATGAGTTGGTGATGTGTATCATGATGTAACAGTGACATCAGCAGTCATGTGCTAGACAATCTGTAGAGCAAATGGAATAGTCTATACTTGAGAGAGATGTGCCTACCTAGTAGCTCATCATGTATAAAGTGTATATAGTTGTTTTAGGGTGGCCGAGTTATCAACTCTAATGATAGAGTTGATCTGCAGACACTTCTTGAGTGGAAACTTTAAGTTTATTTACAATATACTCAGCAGCAACTACACATGTGTTTTTAACTCTAACCCTATCTATACACTGACTGCTGAGGTAGCCCACACTACTCTCCTACTAGTTACTACAGATCATGTGATCTTTCCTTGACAAGTATTATTCTTAAAGGTACATTACACACTAAATAAAACCATAATTACTACAATAGTGTAAATAAAATAGTTTGAAGTAACCTACCTGAGTCAGGCCAGAGTTACTCATGGTAAGAGGGAAACCTTCCCTGCTTGGATTAGGCCACAAGACCAACACACGAAACAAGCACAACTTCTACCCCCTTGTATTCTGGGCCTCGAAATATAAAGGCCAGCATTCTATTAATCTTTTTGACTATTTTTTGTACCTGTTCATGACATTTTAATGATCTTGGAACTAGCTGTTTCTAGCTTTTCACCACTTAACCTGTTCTATCCTTATTAAGTCCAAAGTGATCAGGAATATCGTGACCACAGCTGAAACCCCCTGTGAATCAGCAATCATACAGCACAAAAGGAGGCATTTGGTCCATCCTGCTTCTTTGAAGGAATTAGCCAATAAGTCCCACTCCCCTTCTCTTTCCCCATAAACTTACAAACTCTCTGGGTAGTGATATATATTTAGTCAAGTACTCAGTAGAGACTCAAAACAAATCCTTTTGTCTATAAATGCAATACTCTCATTGACTAATTCTTCCAAACAGACTTGCTGCTCTTTCCTCTACATTAATCTAATGTGTCTGCTCTCTTAAAATAGATGGATATAGACCTTGAGTGCGAAACACCATAAGTTAGAATTAGAATATGTGAATTAGAATATCAATAAAGCAAATCAATAAAACAGCATTTTAAAAGACTCATGTGATTCTAAGTACAAGTACTTGCTTGTTCTATTGTACTTACCTCAAGGTGCCCAAACATCTCTCAGGTGTCCTGAGCTCCATTTAAGCATTGCTTCTAAAACACATACTAAGGCCCTGAGTCCTATGTTCCACTGCCTAAAGTGCAGTGGAGCTGGACTCCTGCCTATCATGTGTCCATAACCTTGTCTCTGATGGAAAATAGGGACACAATTAGGAGCAGGGCTAGGTCATGCAGCCCCTCAAACATCCTCTACTATTTGGTATGCTCACAGCTGCTCTTCCCCAATTCCACTTTCTCATCCTATGCCCATATCCCTTAATTCCCTTCATATCCAAGAACTTATTGATCTCAGTCCTGAATATACTCATCGACTGAGCACTCATAGCCCTTTGAGGTACAGAATTTCAACAAGTCACATCCCCTTTGAGTGAAGAAATTTCTCCTCGTTGCAGCTCTAACTGGCTGACCCTTTATCCTGAGATTATGACCACTAGTTTAAAACTCTCCAGCCTGGGCAAACAACATCCCGGCATCAACCTTCTCAAAGCTCTCTATTTCAATGAGGTTACCTCTCATCCTTCTAAACGCCCGATAATCTAGGCCCATTCTACTCAATCTCTCCTCTTGGAGGGCCCCCTCTTCCCATAAAGTCCCAGGGTCAACACATCACAACAATACTGAGCAGGGAAAAGATGTTTGTTCCCCTGCAATTTGTCAGATGGATCAGGGAATATTGTTTGCAGGGCAGGATGGGGCAAATTGTTCTGAGAATGCAGCTACAGGTTCTCATGCTGGACTGCTTGTAAAGCAGATGCAGCATGAAGGGAGGTGAGGATGTGTGTGTCAGCCATAGTTCAATTGATAACAGTCTCCCTTCAAATTCAGAAGGTTGTGGGCTCAAGTCCAACTCCAGAGAATTGAGCATTTTATCTAGGCTGCAATCCAGGACCAAAGGAGTCTTTTTTATTATTTATTCCTGGGATGTGGATGTCGCTGGCTGGGCCAGCATTTATTGCCCATCACTAATCGCCCTTGAGAAGGTGGTGGTGAGCTGCCTTCTTGAACCGCTGCACTCCATGTGGTGTAAGTACACCCACAGTGCTGTTAGGGAGAGTGTTCCAGGATTTTGACATAGCAACAGTGAAGGAACTGCGGTGTATTTCCAAGTCAGGATGGTGAGTGGCTTAAAAGGAAACTTGCAAGTGGTGGTGTTTCCATCTGTCTGCTGTCCTTGTCCTTCTAGATGGTAGCAGTCATGGGTTTGGAATGTGTATCTAAGAAGCATTGGTGAGCTCTTGCAGTGCATCTTGTAGATGGTACACACTGCTGCCACTGTCCATCGGTCATGGAAGGAGTGAATGTTTGTGGATGTGGTGCCAGTCAAGCGAGCTGCTTTGTCCTGGATGGTGTCAAGCTTCATGAATGTTGTTTGAGCTGCACACATCCAGGTAAGTGGAGAGTATTCCATTGAACTCCTGACTTGTGCCTTGTAGATGGTGGACAGGCTTTGGGGAGTCAGGAGGTGAGCTGCTCACCACAGGATTCCTAGCCTCTAACTTGCTCGCATGGCCACAGTATTTATATGGCTAGTCCAGTTCAGTTTCTGGTCAATGGTAAGCCCCAGGATATTGCTAGTGGAGTATTCAGCAATGGTAATGCCATTGAATGTCACGGGCGATGGTTAGATTCTCTCTTGTTTGAGGTGGTCATTGCTGGCACCTGAGTGGCACGAATGTTACTTGCCACTTGTCAGCCCAAGCCTGGATATTGTCCAGGTCTTGCTGCATTTGGACATGGATTGCTTCAGTATTTGAGGAGTCGCAAATGGTGCTGAACATTGTGCAATCATCAGCGAATATCCCCACTTCTGACCTTATGACGGAAGGAAGGTCATTGATGAAGCAGCCGAAGACGATTGGGCCTAGGACACTACCCTGGGGAACTCCAGCAGTGATATCCTGGAACTGCAAGGATTAACCTCTAACAACAACAACTTTGTGCTAGATATGACTGAAACCTGTGGAGAGTTTTGCCCCTGATTCCCACTGACTCCAGTTTTGCTAGGGATCCTTGATGCCACACTCGGTCAAATGATGCCTTGATGTCAAGGGCAATTATTCTCACCTTACCTCTGGAGTTCAGCTCTTTTGAACCAAGGCCGTAATGAGGTCAGGAGCTGAGTGATTCTGGCAGAACCCAAACTGAGCGCCAGTGAGCAAGTTATTGTGAGTGCGGAGTGCCACACTTTTGGATGCACTGACTTTCAGGTGAGATGTTAAACCAAGGACTTCTTGGGTAGATAAAGCATTATATAACAGCTTTTCAGAGAATATCAGGAGAGTCCTCCACGGTGTCCTGACCAATATTTAGTTCTCAACATTCCTAATGCAGATTAACCGGTCATTATCACATTGCTTTCTTTGTAGGTTTTTGCTGTGCTCAAAGTGACTATTGCAGCAATGACTACACTTCAAAAGTAGTTCATTGTCTGCAAAGTGCCTTAGGACATCCTGTGGTCATGAGAGGCGCTACAGAAATACAGATGTTTCTTTCTTTCAGGAGGAGAGAAGAATTTTTTTTAAAATCACACAGTGAAAATATATAGCGGTGAAAAGGAATAGGTTGTCAGTCATTAAGTTTACAGAAGCCTTTTTGTTGATCTGGTATATTGATGATGTTCATGACTTTTTTTGTTGGAAACTTTAAATTGCATTGAAAGAAGGAAAGAGGTTTGTGCACTTTGGACTGTCGTGAAACTTTTGCTTTTTAAGACAAATGCAACATTGTGAAGGCCCTCAGATCTAAATTATGTGCAGCATTCTTGTTGCTGCAGTTATTTTATAGCTAATATATGATCAGTCATGAATGACAATATTTTTGATGACTTTCTCACAGTTTTCTCCCATCAACCGCTGGAACCTTGCTGTGTCCTCCTTAATGCCTAAGTTCCCCCTTCTCGGGGAAGTGGGGGAGATTCCGACCACATCTCTTCTTCAGAGATTATGGCTTTACTTTTACCCTTGACGGGCGCACGGGACTGGCGGGTCCGGGACCAGTCGGGAAACAGGCCCCCTGCCCGCGATCGGCCCACGACCGCGATTTCACGCTGGCTGGCCACTTAAGGCCTGCCTAGTGCGAAACGTGGTTTCCCAATGGTTGGGAACGGGAAGGGCCGGGCAGGGGTAGGGGGCCTGTTGGGCGCGGGTCCAATGGCGACCCGGTATGCTGTTTAAAAACTGCACAGGCAGCTCCTTGAAGGCTGCCAGGGAAGAACGTTTCTTGAGCGCTCTGCAGAGTGAAGATACGACCTCAGCAACAGATGGAGACGCCAGGTGGGAGGGCAGGTCGGGTGGGCGCTCGGACCCCCTGGTTTTTAGACGAGTGCCCGGTGGTGCTGTTGGAGGAGGTGGGTGCCAGGAAAGGCACCCTTGTCCCCAGAGATGGAAGGAGGAGGCCAATGCACCTGACAAAAATAGCTTGAGGGGAGGTGACAGCCCAGGTCAGCGCCAATTAAATTGTGTGGCACACATGGGTGCAGTGCCGCAAAAGATTCAATGACCTGCTGCCCTCCGGAAGGTGAGATACTGTGTTGGCATGGATCGGTGTGGTGAACTGTTAAGGGCTGCCCGTCCCCCTGTGGAGCTCAGGATTGTTAGAGTCTGAGTGCCAACTGTCAATGGCACCGGAGCTGGCCAAGGGGATGAGCCCTGGCTGCTTGGACTCAGTGTCTTGCGGCTCGAGGGCCACGACTCGGATGTGCCCTGCAAGGTGTCCCTCAGGTCGGATTGGCCAGGCTGCAATGGTGCTGCAGGTAGACAGTGGCCTCATCAATGCTCCTGTTTCCTTTCAAGAGAAGATGAGCCATAACAACACTGAGAGGTCACGAACAGGTGGAGGCCACTCAAACCTCCATATCCTGATGAGATTTGAGCAGGACGCCTTGGAGCTGGAGAGGCGACACGCTCCTCATTCATCTGGTCGTGAAGAGGCTGGGGTGTCAGGTGAAGAAGAGAACAGTGCACAGAGGTGAGAGATTCGGATGGTGCAAACATTTTTCTGTAGTCTCTTCATTGATGGGAGCCTCAAAACTGGAGTCCCCATTGCTCATTGAAAGATGCTGGCACCATGATGCAGATCTCCATTATCTCACCAGGGTGCCTGGCATACACAGTGACTGAGTGATGATTTATACTAATGACGTCATTGTTCTCCCTTAGATTCAACAGCAGGCACTTGGTCGCAGGACCCCGAAGAGCCACCCCTGGTGCCAGAGGACCACCAGGCTCCAGATATACCTGCGTCACACCCGCTCTCTGAACCAGGCACCAGTGCAGGTACCAACACCTTAGTGGGAGTTAGATTTTAGGCTACAGTGTTGGTGCACAGCAATGAGGGCACTTCACACTCACTTGAGGAGCAGGCAGAGGCAGAGAGTGCCCAGGCCACTGGCAGTAGGAGGGTTGCTGGAGACCAGGACGATGCTGAGTCAAAGGCAGATGATGAGCCTCTGGAGTCGTCCATTAGGCGGCAGATGCTGGATGTCCAGCGGGATATGTGGGAGGATCTGGCGGGGATCCATGAGGGTATGGGTGCCATGGTCTCTGTTGTGGAGGAGTCCCTGCGAAGTATGAGAACTGTGTTGACCCTCATGGCCGAGCGCACTGCCTCCTCCATTGAGACAATGGCGACTTTCATGGAGAGGCAGCTCCAGGGAGAGAATCAGGGGTTCCTGGGGTTGCGCTCAGAACTTCAAGCTCTCACACAGGCAATGACTTCTGTGGTCAGTGCCAGTGTGGGAGTTGGATGAAGCACTCAGTTCCCAGCTAGGTGCCCATCCATCAATGGCGAGCAGGGAAGTTCAGAGCAACCTCATGTTGGCGCATGAGCTGCTTGTCATCTCCGCAGACTCCTGTCAGGCTGCTCTGGATGACAGCAGAAGCTCCTCCGCTCCTCTGCCAGTGATGGTGGCATCTGATGAGGCTGCAGCAACTGGGGGGATGCCAGCCATGGCATTGGCCTCTTCTTGCCAGGCAGGGCCAGCATGGGCTCCACTGGCCAGAGGACAACTGCCAAGGTCATCAAGGCCAACAAGACAGCAGGTTCAGGAGGCTGCCTCCAATGCCGCTGCCAGTGAAGGGTGGGGGGGCGGTGGGTGAGGTGGCACCAAGACGTAGCACTCATACATGTAAGTTTAAGGCATCATGAGCACAAGAGGGGCTGGTCACAGGGGATCTTCTTTTCTGTAATGTTTTGTTTATGTTTACTGGTGTGAAAATGATCACTAGAGATGGTCATGTTAATTTTTTTTGATTGTGAAAAGTACATAAATTTTGTTTTGTCATAATGGCCTGAGTATGCTTCACCTTTTGGTTTCTGGTGCAGGGTACGCCAGTATGTAAAGCTGACGTGAGTGGACTTTGGGTTCAAATGAAGGGGTCATTTCATACATCCAGGATGAAGGTGGCAGCTCTGCCATGAGGTGGAAGCAGATCTTTGGTAGTCTAGCTAAAGGAGCTTTGGATCAAGGTGTCCCTGCCTCCCTGGAGGTTACCGAGGTCTGCCTCCACACCCTCAGCGTTCTCTTCACCATGCTCCCCTTCTGACTCACTACTGGATTCATCCTCTGTGGCCTGTGGAGCTGCCTCAAGATCATCTTCCTCCAGTGGGTCTCCCTTTGCTAGTGCCAGACTGTGGAGAGTGCAGCATGCAACCACTATCAGTGACACCCGCTCTGGGGGGTATTGTAGTGCACCTCTCAACATCGGAAGCGCATCTTCGGAAGACCTATGGTCCTCTCTATTACTGCCCTTGTGGAGGCATGACTCCTGTTGTAACACTGCTTTAACTCTGTTCTGTCTCGCAGAGAGGAGTCATAGGCCACCTCTTCAACGGAGAGCCCTTGTCGCCCAGCGGCCATCCATCCATTCGGGCCGGAGCACTGAATAGCCTCGGCACCTGGGAGTGTCTGAGGATATAAGCGTCATGGGAGCTGCCAGGGACCTTACACAGACATGCAGAATCTGTGTCCTGTGGTCACCAACTATCCGGACGTTCATGGAGTGGAATCCCTTCCTGTTGACGAAGGCACCCGGCTGACCCGCTGGTGCTTTGATGGTCACGTGTGTGTAGTCGATTGCACCCTGGATGCAGGGGAAGCCAGCCATTGCTGTAAGCCCTCTGGCTCATTCAGCCTCGTCCGTCCGGAAATGAATAAATGTCATTACCCACCTGAACAGAGCTTCTGTCACCAGCTTGACGCAACTGTGGACAACTGATTGGGACACCACACAGATCCCCCACTGACCCCTGGAAAGAGCTGGAGGCATAGAAGTTGAGGGCCACTGTGACTTTCAGAGCCACTGGCATGGTGTGTCCACCCACACAGTTGGAGGTGATCTCAGGGCCTATCATATGACAAGTGGAGGTCACAGTCTCCCTGGAGGGGCGGAGCCTCCTTCGGCATTGCACCTCAGACATATTGAGGTAGCTGCATTGCTGCCTGTAAACCCTGGCAGCAGGATAGTGGCATCTTCTGTGGCCCGTTCCACCTTGGATTACCTGCTGGCCCTGCGCCCCTTGTGCCTGCACCTCTCCTCCCACAGGTCGCTCTCCTGGAAGCTGCATCGGGAACCTGGCCTCCTCTCCCTTCTGCCCCTCTCTTCCTCCTCAGAGGAGGTGCCTCCAATGGAGAGCACAATCCCCATTATCAGAAGGATGTCTGATACCTGGAAGGGTCCGCATGGTCAAAACCCTCCGGGGGCCTTGGAGACACCAAGGAGTCCTGAAATGAAGCCTGGAAAAGCTAAGAATGAAGCTCAGAACTGAGATGAAGTTGTCAAGGTCAAATAAGCAACCAGTAGCAAACTATCTCCTAAACTCCTCACTGCTCACACTGGCAATGCTGCAAAATGTGGGCTGCCCGCCTGCCTGTTTTGCCCATGCGATGAGCACAAAATTGCACAAGCAACGTAAAATAGGGATCAATTGCCTTTTTAATTGCCTTAAGTGACCTTTTAATTGACGTCGGGCATAGCTCCGACACCCACGCACGCCGGCCGACATCTTCTCGCGCTATTTAATGCCCCATCAGGTCGGGCGCGTGCAAAACTGCAGAGAACACAGCGGGCATCATGATACAACACTGGGAGCATGTTGCAAGGTGCCCGTGAACCTATCCAGAGACCTGAACCTCTCAATGGACTGATCTATGTGCAGACTTGAGGGAGTAACTAAATCCAAGGTGTTGTTGCAACATTCCTCCATGTCATGGCACATCTTGCGAAGCAGAATTTAGGGCACAACTTAAATGGGGCAGATACCTTGGTATCCCATCAAAGTCACAATTCCTAACCTTCCCTGACCCCCCAGACAGACCTATTGGCTTTGTGCCCTTTACAGCCAGCGGGATTTTGGAAGGCAAACGTTATAAGTGCATTCGCCTGCTGTCCACGTTCCAGCCATACAACACAAGTTAATGAGGCTGGAATGGCTTTTTTGTTTAGAAATACTATTTCCATTGCTTCTCATTTTTTGTCACTTTTACACCTCTGCTGCGTTGTCATGTGGTGATGGTTGATAAATATAATCCTAGCAAGATTTTCATATCGTACGTGGCAGTAAATAGGAAGGTTCGCTTCACGGGCTGACTATGATTTGTTATTTCTGCCTTTCAACACCAAATGGATTCTAGTATTTAATGGGAGCCTCAGTATGAGCTTACAGATGAGCGGAGGCGTGATAAATCTTGCTGCTCTGTGAGGTTTTGTACTGTGGCTTTGTTATGCTTTTTCTTGCCTGTTTCCATTCAGCAGTCGTAATTGCTCCTCTGCTCTTCACTGCCTGCAGGCAGAGCTACCACACGTGCTCATATAACTCTGGCAAGATCCAGGTAAGATTGAGAGAGTTCCTGTGCAGCACGGCCACAGAGAGACCCACAAGAGACAGAGGTGGGCATCAAGCAGAGACAGGAAAGCAACAAGCCAATAAAGAGGAGACAAAAAAAAAGAAATGTAGCGATCCTGGAGAGAGTCAAGGGGGCATTCAAGGCTCGGATGGTGTTAGACTGCAAAGGAGGCAGGGGAGCAGCGAGGGGTGAGGGTAAGGATTAGGAGAGGCAAATTATCTGAGAGGGGAAAAGTTGAGGGTGGCGTGACTGGATGGCAGGTATAGCAGGAATCAGAATGGCCTGAGAGGGGCCAGGAGAAGAAAGGAATGCCCCACCTTACAAACACTCAAAACCTAGTGGTACTGTCACTGGACTAGTAATCCAGAGACCCAGGTTAATGCTCTGGGGACTTGGGTTTGAATCCCATCATGGCAGATGGTGGAATTTGAATTCAATAAATACCTGGAATTAAAAGTCTAATGATGATTAAAAGTCTAACCATTGTCGTAAAAACCCATCTGGTTCACTAATGCCCTTTAGGGGAGGAAATCTGACATCCCCACCTGGTCTGGCCTACATGTGACCCACAGCAATGTGGATGACTCTTAAAAATGCCCTCTGAACAATAAATGCTAGCCAGCAATGCCTGCCTGCAACCAGCTCAGAGAAACTCCACTCCATTCATGCTCTGCCTGAAGGCAGATGCTTGCCTCATTGTCTGTGCTTTCAAGTGTTTTTTATTGGCGGGTTTTGTCAGCAGTGGTTTTCCATTGCCTTCCACTCTCACGGGCAGAGTTAGGAGGTACATCCCTGCTGTGTGTTGATAATGATATCAGAGCACTAATCACTCATAAAGGATTGGGTAAATGCATTGTGGGTTCATTTATTAACTTTGGGCACATGTGAACAGATATACATGGATAGAAAGCTTGAGGACACCAGCAGCAGGGGTGTGTGTGCTGTGGACCTGCTCCAGGCCAAAGTGAAACTGAGGCTGGATCAGACGGTGCACTTCCCTTAAAGTGATGGCGTGCTGCTATCTCTTAAAGGTATATTACAACATCTACCTCAGCCAGAACAGGAATCGAGCCCATGATCCTGGTTTTATTCTGAGCGACATGCTAGCCATCCAGCCACCCGAGCTAATCGGTCACCTGGTTCAGAGAAATTAGTCAGGTGTAAATTCTCAGTATTTTTTACACTGAGGAATAGTGGACAATTTTCATCTCCATTCACTGGGCGGGGACAAGATGGTATCATGATAAAACAGGGGCACAGCACTTGCTACCTTATGCCAGCCATTTTGACTGCAGCAATGGAATGGGTAGCCCAGACCCCAAACCCCGATGGAAACAGAAGGAAGGCTTATTAACCAAAGTATATTGAGGACTATAGGACTGAGGCAATTCTGAAATACGAAAGGGCAAAACGAGCACGGAGCACACTCTGCCCTCTGATCAGTGACATTGAGTGATCCTTAAAGGGTCTGCTCCAGGCCTCTCAAAAAAAGTTTAAGAAAGGTTGTTAGAAAAGTTTTAAGAAAATGATTCCTAGGCAGTCAGGAAAAGCATCAATACTGCCATCCCCTGTGATGCTTCCCTGAGATAGTTTTCCTCCCCATTTGGAACGTAAGCTGCTCCAAAAACTCTTGATAATGAAATGTTAATAAATCATAGAATCATACTGTAGAAAGGTTACAGCACAGAAGGAGGTGATTTGGTCCTTCATGTCCATGTGGCTCTTTGGAAGAGCAACTCACCTAGTCCTGCTACCCTATCTTTTCCCCATAGCCCTGAAAATCTTTATTTTCTTTTCAGACAAGGCCTAACCATGAAAATGGGGTCAACTTCAGGACTTTGCATCGGGTGAGCACCCACCTACCTCCTATCCGATGGAAGTGATTACATAATAATCTGCCTCATGGACAGACTCGGAGAATATTTGCCTTGGCTGGGTGTCGTGGCCAATTGTTCTGTGATTGATTATGTGAGTCTGTTAATGACTGATGCTCACTGTGTTTGGTTAGTTAAGCCTAGGTGGGAACTTAGAGAAATGTAAATAAACTGTTGAAAGAGCTAAAAGCCGGATGTGAAGCATGGAGCAGACATTTTAAAGCACTGTGAATAAAACCTGTTACACACATAGGAACTTGTATCATCTCCACATAGCTCTGGGAGATATAAAATATACAACACTGGGGAGTCTAGAACTAAGGGTCACAGTTGGATAATAAGGGGTCAACCATTTAGGACTGAGATGAGGCGAAATTTCTTCACTCAGAGAGCTGGGAACTTTGAAATTTTCTAGTGCAGACATCTATGGATGTTCAGTGGTCAAGTACGTTCAAGACAGAGATCGACAGATTTTTGAATACTAAGGGAATCAAGCGATATAGGGATAGTGCAGGAGGTAGAAGATCAGCCATGATCTTATCGAATGACACAGCAAGCTCAAAGGTCAAATGGCTCACTCCTGTCCCTATTCATTACATTTGATGCTGGTTGCAATCCCAACAAGTAAACTCAAAAGAAAGATTTGACTTGGTAGTAAAATAGAAGCACATTATCTAAATGGAAAAATTATTCATAAGTGTTTATTTAGGTTATTAAAATAACTCAACTAGAGGCACACATTGCAAGATGGGAAAATGTGAACTGCTGTGGAATATAAGTCAGCTCACTGCAGTCAATGTTGCTCAAGATTATTTGAAAACAAAATGTTCCATTACATTTGTTCCAGTGTTCAGTACATAGGCTAGGAAATTCCTCGGCGCTGTTCCTGCTCTACCACTGTTACCTCACCAAGAGAGAAATGGATACTCGTTTCTTTGAGTGTAAACAGGTTTGCAGATGCATTTCCAATGAAGTAATGATGGCAAATCAGAAGCAATTCTGAGGAATTTCCCGGCCATATAATCTTTGTACAGAGGGCTCAGTGAGCCTGTCACTGGCACACTTTTTGCCATCAGTTCACAACACAGCCAATTTCCAAACTCAGACATGGGGAGGAGCTGAGAGGATTCTAGGGAGAGATGGAAAGGTGAAAAGAGTCACTCTGATGTACGACCCTATCGAGAAGTTACAAAGTCTCATTGTGGAGATTGACTGCCTTTGCCTATGGCGAGGGTGTGAGACACAAAATCCAAAGAGCAGAAAATTCACAGGGATTTAGCGATGATTGTGTTTCTATGAAGAATGCTTTCAACAGGCTGTTTATTATTATCCTGTCCAAGAACATTAACCAATCACACTCTTCTATTGAAATACATGCTGTGGAAATATCCTCACACAAGGACATCTTCTGCTACTGCCAGTGTAACTTTGGCAGATGTTTGGTGTCACCTTGTGTACGTTTATGATCAGGATTTTCTGTCAAACCTCTGCAGAAGTTATGCTGATTTCCACTCATAGTTTAATTTGGTTTACTGGGAGCAGCATTCTGAATTTGAACATAGGGATGGATTTTCTCTTTCAGTGGATGGTAGCTGATCGCCTGTTTTACACCAGGTACAATCTCCCTTCCCATTAACTTCAACAGAATCAGTGGGGTGGGGTGGGAGGAGGTTGTAAGAAGCAGTCGATCTGCTCCCACTTGCTTACTGCCACTGCCAAAAATGAAAAACTACCCCACGACCTTGTTTTCACCATTCCCTCTGTTACCTATGAGATATTTTCATTGCTTTCATATTTAGATCTCACGAGTGCAGCCCCAACATTTCCCCAGTCCGCTGATTCACCTTTGAATCATTTAACGGTTACAGGAGACCGTTCAGCCTGTCCTATCCATCTGCAAAAGTAATTCAGTTCATGCCACTTCCCCATAGCTCTACAATTCTTAACTTTCAGGCGCTTATCCAGCTCCCTTTTGAAAGCCCCAGTTGTATCTGTCTCCAACAACTTGCAGGTAGTGCATTCCAGATCCTAACCACTTGCTGTGTAAAAAAGGTTTTCCTCATGTCGCCTTTGGCTCTTTTACCAAGCATCTGAAATTGGTGCCCTCTTGTTCCTGATCCCTGCACCAATGGGAACAGTTTCTCCCTATCTACTCTGCCAGACCCCTCATGACTTACAACACTTCTGTCAACAACCTAACCACCTAATTGAAGGCCCTCAACCCTGGAATCATTCTTGTAAATATTTTCTGCACCCTCTGCAAAGCCTTTTCATCTGTCCTAAAGTATGGTGCTCAAAATTGGACAGGATACTCTAGTGGAGGCCGAAACAATGTTTTATAAAGGTTCATCATAGCTTCCTTGTTTTTGTACTAAGCCCAGAATCCCAAATGCCTTTTTAACCACTTCCTCAACCTGCCTTACCCACCTTCAATGATTTGATATAGCCTCAGGTCTCTCTGCCTCTGCACTGCTTTTAGAATGGTATTCTTTATTTTATGTTGCCTCTCTTTGTCCTCCCACCAAAATGTATCACTTCTCTACATGAAATTTCATCTGCCCCATGTCTGCCCTTTCCAACAGCCTGCCTATGTCATAGTGTCATAGAGCTCTACAGCACAGAAAAAGGCCCTTTGGCCCATCGAGTCTGCAGCAGTCAAACAACTACCTAACTATTCTAACCCCATTTTCCAGCACTAGGCCCATAGCCTTGTATGCCATGGCATCGCAAGTGCACATCCAAATACTTCTTAAATGTTATGAGGGTTTCTGCCTCTACCACCCTTTCAGGCAGTGAGTTCCAGATTCCCACCACCCTCTGGGTGAAAAAATTCTTCCTCACATCCCCTCTAAACCTCCTGCCCCTTACCTTAAATCTATGCCCCCTGGTTATTGATCCCTCCACCAAGGGGAAAAGTTCCTTCCTGTCTACTCTATCTATGCCCCTCATAATTTTATACACCTCAATCATGTCCCCCCTCAATCTCCTCTGCCCCATGGAAAATAACCCCAGTCTATTCAATCTCTCCTCATAACTAAAACTCTCCAGCCCCGGCAACATCCTGATAAATCTCCTCTGCACTGACTCTAGTGCAATCACATCCTTCCTATAATGCGGATTCCAGAAATCTACACAACACTCTAGCTGTGGCCTAACCAGCGTTTTATACAGTTCTAGCATGTCCTCTTCAAATCTATCGATTCTGAAATTGTGTCTTGCACACCCAACTCTAGTTATTAATATAGATCAAGAAAAGCAGTGGTCCTAACACTGACCCCTGGAAAACTCCACTATATACCTTCCTCCTGTCTGAAAAACAACTGTTCACTGCTATTCTCTGCTTCTTATCACTCAACCAACTTCAAATTCATGTTGCCACTGTTCTTTTTATTGCATGGGTTTCATATTTTCCAACAAGTCTGTTATATGGCACTTTATCAAACGCCTTTTGGAAGTGCATATACATTTCTCTCTCTATCTTGGCCCATGTGGTTGCTGCCCCATTGGCGTGACTGAGATCAGAAAATTAAAATGTGGGGGAATCCAAGATAAAGCAAAGATCACCCAGCTTTGCATTTTGTTAATAAACATATTTTACAAATTTCTAGCAAGCACCCAATGTTCTCAGTTGAACATGTACACCTTAATAGGAACATTAATTCTGGCATGGTTATGGAGGTGTGTTGATGTAAAGTAATAAATTTCAATTTCATCTCTTGCACTCACCTATGGAACTTTTTAAAAAGACAGTTTCAACTATTGAAACAAGATGGCTGCCGGAGGTCACTTGTCCTCTCTACAACTACAAATTGGTCAAGCTTCTGAAAACTTCCAACATGGATTATAAATAGGACATGCCCAGACAACTCTCCTGTGGAATTTCACACCTGCTAACGTTAACAATTACTTCAAGGATGGACTGAAACCTAAAATGATTGCCACCATTTGCATCACAATAATGGCTATGTTGCATTTCTTTGGGATGGAGACGGAGAGTCTACAGAGACAATGGATACCTTGGAGGTGTTGATATTTTGTCCCTAGCCTATCACATGGAAGAATGGGCCATTCAAAACTGATGCTTGGACATTAAAAAATGAATTATCTAGGCTATAACACAATGGCCAAGATCTGTCCAGATGTGAGCTAGTCAATTACCTTCTGTGGAATACACAGTCATCCTGGAGAGAGAGCGAGATCATGTGAACGAAACCACCTTTTTGAAATTCCTTTTAGTAGAAGATTCTGCTTGTTTTCCAGCGGTCTGCGGGAGTAACATCAGAAACAAGAAGGTACCAGCAGCAGAAAGCTACTTCCTTCCCTCTATCTCTCTCTCTCTCTCTCTCTCTAAGTTGGACCTGTTTGTTTACATCAGACTGTGGGAAGCAGACAGAGAAACCCTGAAGAAGACTTTAATCTCCACAGCAGTATTCCAGGGAAGAAGAGACAACAGCTACAGCTTTAAACGTCACCAGCTGAAAACCAAAGCCTTTGAATTGCTACAGCTAGACCAGTCAGCCACTTACAACCAGTGAAATCTTTATAGCCATGTCTTTTCTGATTGAATTTTAATTTGCCCAAAAGTTAACCTCCTTTACTTTCCAACTTGTAGGTTGTGAACGGAAAATTTGGCGAGAAGGCTAAAAACCGGTTTCACGCTGTCGCGTAGCCAGTTTGCGATTGTCCGCTCCACCCATCAATGACAGGCCCCGTTTCCCACCATTCAACATCGGGAAGTTAATTTTAATGCATTTGGATCTCATTATTGTGCCCTCACGTCAGGAACATCTCCTCTCGTCAAAATTACCGCCCACGTCGGCATGACTTCAGAATGGCGAGCTTCACAACTGCCTTTAAAACGAGCTGAACTTCAAGGGGAACTCGGAGATGAGTGCACACAATCCTGCACAGCTTGCTAGTGTCGCCTGTAGGACATCAAGGAAGAGGCAACGCACATTCCAGAGGGAGCACAGGGAAGTCGCTATTTCCCGGCTGGCTTTCAGTGCAGTGCCGGGGCAAGGGCTCCAGTGCGGGTGAGGACTGGGGTGTCAAGGCAGCACAGACAGAATGAAGGAAGTACACAAGCACATGCTGGGGTGACAGAGTGAGCATTCTTCCACAGCTGAGACTGTTCAGCCGCAGCTCCATTGACAATGCTTGGAGTTGGGCCTCTGAAGCTTTTCTGCCCACTCAAGCAACACAAAAGCATGAAAGTGCCACCAGATGCTCCAGAACTTTTCAACCCTCAGGTTCAGACTGAAAATTAATGTGTGTTTTAGGGATCAGCAGAACAATTGGCCGACTGGGGAAGTTGTAGAATCCCTTTAGGAAAGCTGGCTCACAGCCCTTGGCAATGTCATCATCCTGGTTTGGACCAGTATCCCTCATGGTTCAAGCTAACAGCGCAGCCTTGCAGTGCAGGTTAGGAGAATGCCTGAGCCTGAGCTGAGAGCACAGCATGCAGTCTGATGGCTGAAGCTGCCGCCAATTGGTCAAATGGAGTGGGGTGGAGGTAGGTGGGATTTTGGGCAGCCATGAAGTGCATTATGCACTGGCCATCCAAGTGGTGCCAGCACTTTCCTACATGCGTGAAGGGGACTTTAGGCTTAACCAAGAGATGTTCTTAGGACACATATGCTAACCCACATGTCTCTCTCTTTGATCCTGCAGGAGGAGAACATCAGGATCATGGGGCCTGGTGATTTAGTGGTATGCTTCATGGCTCACAGAGAGCAGAGAAGAAGAAGAGTTTGGCAGAAGCACCTGGCTCGGCAAAGGGAGGAGCACCTCCCTCAAGATGAAGGGGTGACAGGGCTTCCTGCACTCGCAGCTGAAGATCCACAGAGAGCTGTCACTCGTAGGTGCTTTGCTAGACCCAGAGTCTATAGACAGCACCTGTGATTGTTGCAGATGACTGAGAACTGGTGTCACTGAAGATTGCTCATGTCTAAGGAACTGGTTGGTCACATATGCCACCTGCTGCAGGAGTTGGCACCTTGGGGACATGGAGGGCATCATCTGCCAGTGCCATTAAAGAGACTGCGGTGCTCAATTTTTACACCAATGGCTCCTTCCAGGGTTCCACAGATGATCCGTGCAGGATCTCACAAGTCTCCACACACAAGTGCATCCAGGAGTGCCCGGATGCCATCTTCGTGAAGACACAGAACTTTGTTCATTTCGCCCACGATCAGGAAAACCAGGAAGCAAGAGCACTGGGATTTGCACAGATCTCCGGTTTTCCACAGGTGTAGCATGCCATCTACTGCACTCACGTGGCCCTTAGATCTCCATGGCACAAGTCGTCAACTACGTCAACTGCAAACGCTTCCACTCGCTGAATGTTCGTCTGTGGCCACCACAAACGCAGTGTACAGGTCTACGCACGATCCCCAGGCAGCATCCATGACTCCTACATCCTTGGCATGTCTCAGATCCCTGACACCTTCCAGGATTCACAGAGGCTGCAAGGATGGCTCCTCAGGGACAAGGGCTACCCACAGAGGACGTGGCTGATGATGCCCGTGTGGTGGCCTCAGGCTGCAGCAGAGCGATGGCATAAGGAGGCTCATGTCACGACCCAGGCTTTGGTGGAGCAAACAATAGGCATTTTTAAAATGAGGTTCTGGTGCCTCGACAGGTCTGGTGGAGCACTGCAATACAGCCCATTGAGGGTGTCGCGCATCATCGTGCTTACTGCCCACTACACAACCTGGCACTGCAACGGGGGCAGGACCTGGCTGAGGGAGATGGAAGAGCTGCACGTCTGCTCCAATGAGGAGGACGTCAAAGGGGATGAAGGTGATGAGGTCCTCAAAGGCGAGGATGCCAGCGATGAGGCCAGTGCATGGGCCAGGCGAGACAGGCACACTTGGGAGGCCCTCATAGCTGCAAGATTCGTGGAGGATGCGACAAAATGCATTAAGGAGAGTCCTGGCATCCTCACCTGGCATCTCTGAACGTTTGACTCCTGTGTGGCTGATGGCAGCGCACACACCCTCAGTGCTCAGGGTCATGTCATGGAGATGCAGCAGAGGCACCAAATAGTCGCTAGATTCCAGGAGGATGATGGCGACATGCAGAGAGGACACCCCATAGATCTTCACATTGCCTCCGTGAATGTCTAACTTCTGTCTCGCTGAGGGCAGCTCACTTGCGCTTTGTGATCAGGGTCATATCATGGAGACATGAAATTTTAAATGCACCTGATCATTTGTCAGCCTTCAGCACCTGAGCCCTTCAGGAGCACAGCGTCACCGGTCACAGATACTGAAGAGATGGGGGTCAGCCCCACCTCAAAGGTGCTGAGAGCTCATGGAAAGAATGATGGAACTCTGTGACGCCTGCCCACGACATTCTGGCAGCGATGACAAGCACCATCGAGGTGCAGGCATCAGTAATGTGTCCAGTGAGTGTGAAACCAGACCATCACTTTTCTCTGAATGTTACACACTACACAGGGAAGAGGCCCTGGACTGAGACACCTGCCTTTATCTTGTGCAGGAATCAAGGTTTCACATTTGAATGACACAAACACTGCTCATCATAACAAGGAGCCATAGGCAAGGAGCCATTCTTGGGAGTTTATTTACAATAATGAACATTATGTACAAGTGATTAACACCCATGCCCAGGCTGTGCAACTGCATCCTCTTAACTTTCCTAACCTTGGTGCATCCCTGGAGTGGAGGTGGAGGCAGCCTGCTGACTGCAACGTCCTGTCTGTGATGACTTCCATGTGCGCCATCTGGTGTGCCGAGACCTGGAGGGCCCGGCCTGCTTTTGGTATCCTACGGTGGGCCAGCTGCACCCTCCTTGGCCTGTGGAGCTGGAGCTGCGGGGGTCACAGGTAGAAGGGATTTGCTTTGGCTGGACATTCCCAAAGTCACCTGGATGAATGGCCGCAGGGTGTGTACCTGCTGGTCCTCCTCCCTATGGGTGCCCAACAGCCCCTGGCTGACTCCTTGAGGAGAAGGAAAAGCTGGAGTTAAAACAAGCTGCCCTGCACCCCTTCGCATTGACACTGTTGGAGTCAGTGATGCAGTTCAGCCCATGCAGCAGCACAGGACCGACGTCCTGGACCAAGGTCTCCATGGCGGCTGCCATTCTGCCAGTGTTGACCTTGATGCGTCGGCATGCCAGTGCTATCACCTTGGACTGAAGGTGGACGGACTCCTCCATTGTCCCTTTCAATCTGAGGAGTGCAGCAGACATACCTTCCTGATATCCCTGTGATTGTTTTTGCAGCTCCAACAACTTATTGAGGACTGAGTCCAGAGGCTCATCATCTGACTTGGATTTCTTGCCTCCAGCAGTCCTCCAAGTGCCAGCGACCAAGGATGTCCTGCATCCGCCTGCTATTGAATAGATTGAGTGGTATGCTCAGATTGTGATCCCGAGGCTACTCTACACCTAGGTGCCATTGAGGTGTGTGTCGCTGCGTTGGTGGAGGGTGTGGGTGAGTGCCATGATGGGTCTTCAACAGTGCTGCCTTCAGCATCCTCACCCCAGGTGCTTTCGGCGCTGGGGTTGGCCTCAAGGTTGCCTGAGGCGACGTGTCAGATGTACCTAGGACAGAAAGTGGAGATTATTAATAATTGGCAGCCACGTTGAACACAGAACAGTGGACTCAGAGTAGCGTTGAGAGAGGGATGATGTGGTGCAGGATCCTTACATTGTTGTTTGCAGCCAACCCCACCATTGCCACAGGAATGGTCCATGTGCTCTCCGTCCAGCTCCAATGCGTGACTATCGAAAGGAGTGAAGACCTTGATGTCTGACACTCCATTCCAGGTCTGGGACCTCTCCCGGTGATTGTGTGCGATCTTGTCCTGCCTAAAGACAGATGGAGAGATGGTGAGCAAGGCGCATGCCAGGCCAAATGAGAAGCTTGCCAGGCATCCGTATGTGGTGCGCGGAGCCATGGATGGGATGAGGAGGCAGTCTCCAGAGGAGATAAGGCCAGATGGAGATATGAGGGTATGTGTGTTAAAGTGAGTGGTGATGTCCCTTGAGCTGACAGTGAGTGAGATGCCAGTGAATATATATTGGGTTGTGAGTGGGTGAGTTGAGATTGCTGAGATGGTTGACTTACCCTGGCAGCGCAGATGAGATCATTCATCCTCTTTCTGCACTGGGTAATCGACCTCTTGTGCGCAGCATTGGCACTGCCCACCTCTGCCACTATGGGTGCCCAAGCCAAAGTGGTGAGACTGATGGGCCTCCTGGGGCCAGAGCGGGGGTAGAGGACATTGTAGCAGGCCTCCACAGTATCCAGAAGGTGTCCCAGGGATGTGTCACTGAATCTACGGGGCTATACTCTTCTTGACTTTTGGGGCCATATCTTCACCAGAGCAGCCCTGGGCTACGAGCATTGAGAAGCACGCATGCGGCTATACTTTAAGTATGGCGTCCAGCGTGAGGAAGCGGCGAGGTAATGGCATGGCAAGCTAATCGGAGGCTGGCCGCCAGCGATCCAGTGTGTTTCCGTGACTGCATAATTTATGAGCCGGGAAGGGTACGATACTGAGCAAAAAGCCACTATTGTGGCCGGTGGGTAAATCGTCTCTTTTCATGCCTGCTTAGTGCAATTTTGGGACCATTCTGCTGTGTGTGTGTGTGTGTGTGTGTGTGTGTTTGTGTGTGTGTGTGTGTGTCTGTGTGTGTATGTGTGTGTGTGTGTGTGTGCATGTTTGTGTGTGTGTGTGTGTGTGTTTGTGTGTGTGTGTGTTTGTGTGTGTCTGTGTGTTTGTGTGTGTGTGTGTTTGTGTGTGTGTGTGTGTGTTTGTGTGTGTCTGTGTGTGTGTGTGTGTGTCTGTGTGTGTGTGTGTGTCTCGACAACCAGGACGCCTGTTTACCTTTTTAAATATCTTTAGTATCTTCATGTAGGTGGGTTTTCAGCACAATAAAAATCCCTTCTTTAACATCAAGGAAAGCTGCCTGAATGAGTCCTTGACAACCAGCATGTAAATAGTCAAGTACATATCCTGAATTCGCACGTTCATCCTTATAAATTTTTTAAAACTCTGTTGCCATCAGCTGAGTAGTGGGATAAAGAGGGTATGTCCTTTCACCCTTCCTCACCTGGACACACTTTATCATCAAGACTTGTTTTCAGATTTTGGATGTATAAAATACAAACATCATACTTTCGTATCACAAACCCCCTTAGGTATTCAAAACTTGTCCACTTGTGTATATTGATGCGTATTATAGATTTCATTAAAGGACCATGCAAGCAAACACAGGAAGCTATATTCACATTTGAGAATAACCATGCCTTCCTCCTCGAGTGTCAGACTTGGTTCAGTAATAACACTCACTTCTTTTGAGTCAGAAAGTCTCTAGAAATCACTCAGATGACAGTGACTTTTGCATAAAGAAGTTGGTAAGTCAACAGTACATCAACTGGCACATCGATACAGCTGGAAATTGCACAACCATGGGTAGAGACACATATGGGAGCAAATTCAGTGACCCCTAACTGAGTGCACAATTCAATTGAAAACCTACTCAGGTGAGGTATTTGAACAAATGCAGTACAATGTCCAATATAAGGGCAAGTTACCCATGGTTGTAGCAAGATAAACCAACATATGACATTTGGGGGAGGAGTAGGCCACTCAGCCCCTCCAGCCTGCTCCTCCATTCAATTAGATTATGGATGATCTGATTTTAACCTCAACTCCAGATTCCCACCTACCCCTGGTAACCTTTCATCCCCTTGGTTATCAAGAATCTATCTAGCTCTGCCTTAAAAATATTCAAAGACTCTGCTTCCACCGCATTTTGAGGAAAATAGTTCCAAAGACTCACGGCCCTCTGCAAGAAAAAAATTGTCCTTTTCTCTGTCTTAAATGGTTGACCTCTTACTTTTAAACAGTGACCCACTAGTTTTGGATTCTCCCACAAGAGGAAACATCCTCTTCACATCCATCCTGTCAAGACCCCTCAGGATCTTAAAGGTTTCAATCAAGACATCTCTTACACTTCTAAACTCCAACAGATACAAGCCTAGCCTTTCCTTATAAGACAACCCGCCCATTCCAGGTATTAGTCTATAACATTCTTCCTTAAATAAGGAGACCAATACCGCACACAGTACTCCAGATGTGGTCTCACCAAAGCCCTTTATAATTGAAACATAACCTCTCTACTTTTGTATTCAATTCCCCTCTCAATAAACAATAACATTCTTTTAGCTTTCCTAATTACTTGTTGCATCTGCATACTAACATTTTGCAATTCATGCACGAGGACACCTGGATCCCTCTGCACCTCAGAGCTCTGCAATCTCTCACCATTTAGATAATATGCCTCCTTTTTAGTCTTCCTGACAAAATGGACAATTTCACATTTTCCCACATTAAACTCTATTTGCCAGGTTTTTGCCAACTCACTTGACCTATCTATATTCCTTTGTAGTCTCCTTGTGTCCTCTTCACAACTTACTTTCCTTTCTATCTTTGTGTCATCGGCAAATTTAACAACCATACCTTCTGTCCCTTCATCCAAGTCATTTATATAAATTGTGAAAAGTTGAGGCCCCAGCACTGATCCCTGTGGCACACCCTGCCAACCAGAAAAAGACCCATTTATGCCTACTCTCTGATTCCTGTTAGCCAGCCAATCTTCTAACCATGCCAATTTGTTACCCCCTGCACATGAGCTTTTATTTTCTGCAATAAACTTTGATGTGGCACCTTATCAAATGGTCAAATGCTGGTAAACAAACCAGCATTATAGTGCAAAAGCTGGCTTTTTAAGCTGCAGTTAGACTAGAAGCACATTTTTCAAGTTGAGACAACACAAGAAGCTTGATTAGCTACTGAATAGCCATAGTAACATTTTGAAGACAATTCTGAAGGTGTAAAAGCACATATTCTAATCAGGCCCATTGCAATGCCAGCTCATTGCAATGTTAGGCCAGTTCCTTATATTCTCAAAATCCAGGTTGATGGGAAGCTAAAGAAACAAGAGAGAAATTGCATGCTAGTGAAAACTGATCACAGTGATTGGACAACTCCAACTGCAGTGATGCTCAAGTTAGGCAAACCATGGGACTATACAGGGATCACAAAGTCACAATCAACCAGACAGTTTATGATGAGCAGTATCCATTACTGACCTCTCAAGATTTGTAGGCAGAGTTAGTGGGATCCAAAGATATTCACAAAGTGGGATTTGTCCCATGCTTATGCACAGCTCAATGTGGATCAAGAGAGTCTACAGTATCTCAAGATAAATGCACACGGCGTTATATTCCTACACAAAGCTGCCCTATGGTGTGAAATCTCCAAAAATCTTCCAAGCTACAATGGATAAGATTTTGCAAGGAGTGCAGCATGGTTTGTGTAATCAAGATGATGAGCTGACCATGAGCGCAACAGAAGAAGAGAATCTTCAGGTTTTAGATGAAGCGCTAAAAAGGCTCAACGATCACATGGTGAAGTTGAAAAGGAGCAATTGTGCTTTTGTGCATTCCATCAGCGTATCTTGGCCTGAAAATCAATGAAAAAGGGCTGGTGCAAGTGAAAGGGACGATAAAGGCTATAGTCAGTGCTCTGAAATCAAAAGATGTGTTTGAGCTTAGATCTTTTCTTGGCATGTTTTAATATTACTTGCAATTTCTGCCTGAACTTACTATGGTGTTAGCTCCACTACATGGTTTGTGAAAGAAACATGTGAAATGGGGGTGGTCTAAAGTACAACAAAATGGTTACGATGCATGTAAGAGAAACTTGACCAGTGATGAACTGCTCATTCATTAAGGCACAAACCGTGTTCTGAAGCTATTGTGTGATGCTTCAAACTATGAAGTTTGGGCAGTATGTCATGGATGATGGTCAAGAGAAGCATTTGCATCACTTACACTGACCAAGTGGGAGAGTAACTACGCACAGAGAGAAAAGGAAGTGCTCGGAATCATTTTTGGAATCAAAAAGTTTCAACAGTTTTTGTTGGGCAGAAACTGGTACTTGTTCTCATCCTGCCACAAATAGGCTATAATGTATTTTCCTTTGCTCCTTTTGCATAGAAACATAGAAACTAGGAGCAGGAGTAGGCCATTCAGCCCTTTGAGCGTGCTCCGCCATTCATTATGATCATGGCTGGTCATCCAACTCAATAGCCTCCCCATATCCTTTGATCCCTTTCTCCCCAAGAGCTATATCTAACTCCTTCTTGAAAACATACAATGTTTTGGCCTCAACTACTTTCTCTGGTAACGAATTCCACAGGCTCACCACTCTCTGGCTGAAGAAATTTCTCCTCCTCTCATTCCTAAATGGTCTACCCCATATCCTCAGGCTGTGACCCCTGGTCCTGGACTCTCCCACATTTGGGAACATCCTTCCTGCATCCATCCTGTCAAATCCTGTTAGAATTGTATAGGTTTCTATGAGATCCCCCCTCATTCTTCTGAACTCCAGAGAATATAAGCCTAACCGACTCAATCTCTCCTCATATGTCAGTCCCGCCATCCCAGGAATCAGTCGGGTAAACCTTCACTGCACTCCCTCTATAGCAAGAACATCCTTCCTCAGATAAGGGGACCAAAACTGCACACAATATTCCGGGTGTAGTGTCACCAAGGCCCAATACAATTGCAGCAAGACATCCCTGTTCCTGTACTTGAATCCTCTGGCTATGAAGGCCAACATACCATTTGCCTTCTTTACCGCCTGCTGCACCTGCATGCTTACCTTCAACGACTGGTGTACGAGGACACCCAGGTCTCGTTGCACATTCCCCTCTCTCAATTTCTAGCCATTCAGATAATAATCTGCTTTCCTGTTTTTGCAACCAAGGTGGATAACCTCACATTTATCCACATTATACTGCATCTGCCATGCATTTGCCCGCTCACTCAGCTTGTCCAAATCACACTGAAGCATCTCTGCATCCTTCTCACAGTTCACCCTCCCACCCAGCTTTTTGTCATCTGCAAATTTGGAGACATTACATTTAGTTTCCTCATCTAAATCATAAATATATATTGTGAATAACTGGTGTCCCAGCACCGATCCCTGCAGTACTCCACTAGTCATTGCCTGCCATTCGGAAAAAGACCCGTTTATTCCTACTCTGTGTTTCCTGTCTACCAACCAGTTTTCTATCCATCTCAAGACACTACCCCCAAACCCATGCACTTTAATTTTACATGCCAATCTCTTATGTGGGACTTTGTCGAAAGCCTTCTGAAAGTCCAAATAAACCACATCCACTGGCTCCCCCTCATCAACTCTACTCGTTACATCATTGAAAAATTCCAGTAGATTTATCAAGCATGATTTCCCTTTCGTAAATCTATGCTGACTCTGTCCAATTCTGCCACTGTTTTCCAAGTGCTCAGCTATTAAATCTTTTATAATGGACTCTAGAATATTCCCCATTACTGACATCAGGCTGACTGGTCTATAACTCCCTGTTTTCTCTCTACCTCCCTTTTTAAATAGTGGGGTTACATTAGCTACCCTCCAAGCTGTAGGAACTGTTCCAGATTCCATAGAATCTCAGAAGATGACCACCAATGCAATCACTATTTCTCGGGCCACTTCCTTAGGTACTCTGGGATATAGATTATCAGGCCCTGGGGACTTATCGGCCTTCAATCCCATCAATTTCCCCAACACCATTTCCCTACTAATACTGATTTCTTTCAGTTCCTCCTTCTCACGAAACCCTGTGTTCCCCAACATTTCTGGTGTGTTATTTGTGTCCTCCTTTGTGAAGACAGAACCAAGGTATGTATTTAGTTGGTCAGCCATTTCTTGTTCCCCATTATAAATTCCCCTGTTTCTGACTGGCTGAAGGGACCTACATTTGTCTTCACCAATCTTTTTCTCTTTACATACCTATAGAAACTTATACAATCAGTTTTTATGTTCCCCGCAAGTTTACTTTCGTACTCTGTTTTCCCCTTCTCAATCAATCCCTTGGTCCTCCTTTGCTGAATTCTAAACTGCTCCTAATCCTCAGGCCTGTTGCTTTTTCTGGCCAATTTGTATGCCTCTTCCTTGCATCTAATACTATCTCCAATTTCCCTTGTAAGCCATGGTTTGGCCACCTTTCCTGTTTTACTTTTGCACCAGACAGGAATAAACAATTGTTGCAATTCACCCATGCACTCTTTGAATGTTTGCCATTGCCTATCCACTGTCATCCCTTTAAGTAACGTTTCCCAATCCATCATAGCCAACTTGCGCCTCATACCATCGTAGTTTCCTTTATTAAGATTCAGGACCCTAGTCTCAGAATCAACAACGCCACTCTCCATCTTGATGAAGAATATTATCATATTATGGTCACTCATCCCCAAGGGGCCTCGCACAACTACAGTGCCAATTATTCCTTTCTCATTACACAATACCCGGTCTAGGATGGCCTGTTCTCGAGTTGGTTCCTCAATGTATTGGTCCAGAAAAACATCCCATATGCGCTCCAGGAATTCCTCCTTTACGGTATTGTTACTAATTTGATTTGCCCAATCTATATGCATATTAAAGTCACCCAAAATTACAGATGTTCCTTTTTTGCATGCTTCTCTAATTTCTTGTTTAATGCCATTCCCAACATCACCACTACAGTTTGGGGGCCTATATACAACTCCCACTAACGTTTTTTGCCCCTTAGTGTTTCTCAGCTCTACCCATACAGATTCCACATCATTGGAGCTAATATCTTTCCTCACTATTGTGTTCATTTCCTCTTTAACCAGCAATGCAACTCCTCCACCTTTCCCTTTTTGTCTGACCTTCCTAAATACTGAATACCCCTGGATGTTCAGTTCCCATCCATGGTCACCCTGCAGCCATGTCTCCGTAATCTGGACTATTTCATACCTGTTTACATCTATTTGCACAGTTAATTCATCCACTTATTGTGAATGCTCCTCGCGTTAAGGCACAAAGTCTTAAGGCTTGCATTTTTAACATTATTTGTCCCATTCCCACTATTTTTCACTGAGGCCCTGTTTGATTCTTGCCCTTGATTTCTCTGCCTATCATTTTTCTTATTCTCCTTTCTGTCTTTTGTTCTTATCTTGATTCCCCTTCCTCTGACTCCTTGCATAGGTTCCCATCCCCCTGCTATTTTAGTTTAAACCCTCCCCAACCACTCTAGCAAATGTTCCCCCTAGGACATCAGTCCCGGTCCTGCCCAGGTGTAACCTGTCCAGTTTGTACTGGTCCCACCTCCCCCAGAACCGGTCCCAATGTCCCAGGAATCTGAAACCCTCCCCCTCACACCACCTCTTCAGCCACGTATTCATCCAATATATCCTGCTATTTCTACTCTGACTAGCACGTGGCACTGGTAGTAATCCTGAGATCACTACCTTTGAGGTCCTACTTTTCAACTTACTTCCTAACTCCCTATATTCTGCTTTTAGGACCTCATCCCTTTTTTAACCTATGTCATTTGTACCAATGTGTACCATGACCACTGGCCGTTCACCCTCCCCCTTCAGGATGTCCTGTAGCCGCTCTGAGACATCTTTGACCCGAGCACCAGGGAGGCAACGTACCATCCTGGGGTCTCGTTTGCGGCCACAGAAACGCCCATCTATTCCCCTTACAATTGATTCCCCTATAACTATTGCATTCCCACATTTTTTACTCCTCCCCTGCGTGCAGCTCACCACTCAGAGTACAAATCAATGAATTTCCCCAATATCTACCCTGCAAACCAAATAGCCTTTCAGTAACACTCCCAGGTTCTCATTTACAGCATGCTGCCAGATTGTTAGTTATGGGCACCAGTCTTGAGATTTAGGTCTCAGATTGCAACAGATGAATGTTTTATTTGACTTCTCCTTTTTCAGTGCATAATTGCTTCAAGCTGCTTTCTTTTGTGTTTTGTAATAAGACACAAAAGTGGTGAATAATCAGATATAATATGCTGTTGTATTTAAATTATTCATTTGATACTTAATAAGGTCAAGCATCATTTTGGCAATTGATTAGTGCACGGCTGGCTGAAGTGTGACTCAAGAGGTCTAAAAGAGAGGGGAAAATAAGTTTGAAAATGGGAACGAAAATAAAAAGCTCTATATTTTTAAAAGTATGTCCTATTAGTCAATGTTTTAACGTTACAATAAAATCCTCTTATTTCTGGGTAATGGGTCAAGAGAGTGGGAGAGGTGCATGATCAGAATTGGCTCTGACAGGAATGGTTCTAAAAATACTGAATAATTAGTCAATTAGGAAATTATGTCCAGCATTGTGAAATTAGAAGCTGTAATGTTTTGTACCATCACAAACACTTTAAAGAACTACACAATGTAACAATGCCTATGCAAATGGACAAAGCTTAGGAGACCAAAAAGAAATTAGCACTGACTGTTTGAGGTCATTCCTTCTCACTTTTAACTCAAGATAAAAACATAAAATCTGCCTTTACAAATGCTTTGTGGGTAAAATGTATGCAGCAAAGGGTCAATACATGGATAAATCCTGTTATTTTGATGAGTTTGCTATGTAAATTTCACTGATTTAAAATTGTGCGCCCATACACTTTAAGAAAAAAAGAATATCACAATCAATGACAGCAGATTTAAAGCGTTCTTCCGCTTCACATTTCATTGGCACATTCATCCCTCCTAAGTTCGGGGGGGTGGGATTCATACTGACGGAAAATTGATGGGAATGCACTATCACAAACTCCATTTCTTAATATTTATTTGGCACTGACCTGTATCCAGCTTTTCAAGCACTTAGCTGATTTCCCAAGTACATCTATTCATCTGGGCCTAGAAGAAGAATAACATACTACAGATTACACAAAGAAATTATTCAACATCTTATTTAACTCTCAGCCTGAATAAGCTGCTGTGCACGCCTCCTTTAGTGATCATATTTTAGCCTGAAAATATTTTAGGTAAGGCTACTGAATTATTCATTTTTTCTCTCAGGAATGTGAGAAAATTAGTATGGATGTCCCTGATATATTTTGTTTTATGATTTGAGTTGCTATGGGCGTTGCTACATAAGTTGCATTCGCTGAGATCTGGGCTATTATCAAAGCATTCACATGATGAGCAAGCCTGCTCTCATCTTCCTAGCAATCTCAGTGGGAGAAGTTGGCTCATCTCGAGTCCTCATATGCATAATCACGACCATTCTGTCTAAGTGACAGATACAAAGAGATCTACAAGGGAAGGTGAAATGGGTCTTGATGGAAAACCTTTCAAACACCCTACAAAGCTTTGTAGTTAATTGCTAAATGAATGTTTCAGACTTCGGGAGACAGATATTGAAAGTGGCTGCATCAAATTTACGAGTTTTCTTGTAAGTCATCACTTAGAATGTCAGAACATAGTGATTTGGGCATTTAACATATATCAGCCTTTTGTGTGAAGGTTCAAATTTTCTTCATCATGGCTGCTTTTCAAAAATAACATATATATATATGTATTATATATATCTATATAGAAACATAGAAAGGTTTATGTCACAGAAGGAGGTCAATTGGCCCATCATAGCTGTACTGACCAACAATAAGTGTGATCCAGTCTAATCCCACCTTCCAGCTCTTGGTCCGTAGCTTTGTAGGTTACAGCACCTGAAGTGCATATTCAAGTGTCTTTTTTTCAAATGCGATGAGGGTTTCTGCCTCTACCATTCTTTCAGGCACATATTTTGTATATTATGTGCTCATGGAGGTGAGAGATTTCAGTGCTGGGATAAAGTATCTTTTCCATTTTGAGTACGCATTGACAACTCTCAGGTTAACTCCAATACCGTTAGATGGAGACGAAAGCTCCCTATCTTCTTTAGCCGTGAGCTTCAGCCCAAGGACTGACTGCACCAGTGTGACATGCTTCCATTTCCCACACTAGGCTTGGTGCTGCCAAGGCCACACATCTACCATGAATTATGCAGAGGTTCCTTTTTTAAACACAGAAGCACTTAGAACAGGGAATTCCATGAACTCTCCATCTGCCACACCAGCTTGGCACCAATGTGAAAATACAGAAAAAATGTGATTAAGTTGATCCTAGTTAAATCGTCACCATTTCCCTTGTATTCCATATCTGAAGTCAAACTTGGCTGTTAAATCCCCATTCCATCCTCTTCTGTAAGCAGGTCGTCAGTTACTTGGCCCTATCTAACCGATAGAAGGATTATCAATACCATCAATTTCTAATAATTCCTAATGGATCTGCTGATCACTGAAACAGCTATACCAGATGATTGTGAGGCTCCTACATTCAGACCTTCCTCTTTTGGGAAGGAAAGAAATGGTCATAGGCAAATTACCTCCTCCTTCATACTGGTTTGTCTCAAAAGCCAGAGCTGTGATAATGTGCTCGATAATGTTGAACAGATAAAGCTTAATATTCTGAACTGTCACATTATTCCTCATGTCCAATAAGAGAAGTATCATTGTATGTAAATGTCGTTGCGCTTGGATAATCAAAGCTACTTTTGGGAGATTAAGTCCGACAAATCTAACCATTTAGGGATTTTGAAAAGGTTCATATCAGAGGTTTTAATTTGATGTTGGGACAACATTTCATTCTGGAGAAAGTAAACTGCATTTTCCTTCCCTGTGCACCGTATCTAAACGCACATGGACATATTCTGGGCAACGTCAGTTGGGCTTTGAACAACTGATGTCCGATTGCCTAAGATCTAGGAAGTGCAGTGTCATTTATATAATGGAGTTGTATAAACTGTGTAACAATAAGAAGCTTGCATTTACTTATACCTTTAACTTGGATACACTTCCCCAAGGAGTGTCAAAGGTGCAAGGAAAACCAGTACCATGCCAAGAATGGAGAGAATAAGAGACCAAACAAAAGCTTGATCAAAAAAAGGGGGCTTTGAGAATGTTTTTAAAAGAAGAAATGTAAGCAAGGAATAAGGTTTAAGGTGGGATTTAAGGAGGAAATTTTAGAGAGTGGAAGTGTGGATGCCAACATTGGGGTGTAGGTAGGGTAGATCCACAACAGCTGGAGGCAGGAGTTATAAAGCTAGGAAGGGAGCAAGGCCAAAGAGAGATTTAAACATGAGAATTTTAGATTGGATGCAGCTGGGGACCAGGAACCAATGTGGGTCAGTGAGGACACAGGCAACAGGTGGACAGTTTGATGTAACCTGGGACAGTGGCCACGATGGAGGAAGTTAGTGGTATGAGTACGGAATTTGTAACAAGGCTGTAAAGTTTATAGCAGGGCAAAAGTGATGACTTTGATCTTCACAAGGCTTAGCTGGAAGAAATTAAGGGTTCATCCAGGACTGGACAAGTTATAGAATAATTGGAGGGCAGAAAGAGATTGTGAAGTAGAATTGGGTGTTGTCAGCAGTTGGAAGTTGGGGGCATATCCTTGGATCATGTCACCAAAGGGCAGCATGCAGGTGAGGAGGAAGAGGGGACCAAGAACAGTTCCTTCAAGGAGGTAGCAGTGGAGGAAGGGAGGCAATTCCACAGGTTGAGATGCTTGGTCTATTGTTGGGGACAAATGGAACCAAACACAGTTTCCTGGAAGTAGCCATCTGAGGAGAGATATTGGAGGAGGGCTGCATGATTGATTGCCTCAAGGCTGCAGTGAGGTAAAAGAGGAAGAACGCACTGCAACAAGCGTCACACAGAAACTTACTTCTGACTTTGTTTAAGGCTGCGTTACTATAGTGGCAGAAACTTGGTGACAATGGCACTGGATTAATTAATGATAACAAATTAAACTCTGAATGTGAATGGTTTGGTGTTAACACCAATCAAAAGATTTTTCACCTGATGGCAATGGAAGAAGCATGTTATTGTCAAAGTTTCAATTAACCCTCATCATGGATATTAATGGCATCAAGTTGCTTAGGGAACGGAGGACATTGTTCTACAATGTAAGTAGCTAAATGACTCCTCTACCTCACCATGCTGGCAGCAGATAGAGGGCAGTTTCTAATTAGCCTGAGCTAAATTGCTGAAGTCTGAGTGCTTCTTCACATAGTGACAGGCTGGAATTTTAACCTGGGGTCATTTTGCTTTAAGTGGCAAGGAATAAATAAAAAGCTCCAAGTTTCACACGCCTGCCTCCTCGCTGCACATTGGAAGCAATCATGTTAAAAGATTACCTGCATCTGGATATACATTTAAGTATAATAATGAGAGGGAAAAATTGAAGAGACTTATATTTATATCATGTGTTATCATCTCTGTCAAAAATAACTCAAAGCACTTCATGTAAGGATAACCAGTTTCAAATGCAATGATTGTTGCTATGCTAAGCAGTCATTTTTCACAAAAAAAATCCCACAACAGTATTGAGATCAATGAGTAATAAATCTCCATTAGTGGGTGTTTGAGGGAACAATGATGACCAGGAGATAAGGAGAAGCCCCTGACCTTTGAATATTGCTGTGGCTCCTTTAACATCCATCTAAACAATTAGAATACGCAAATTGAATATCTCATCCAAATGATGGTCATTCTTGACAACGCAACATTTTATCAATTCTTTTTTGAGTGTCAGCATAGACTATGTATGTAACCACGGAGTGATTCATGGGGCAGAATTTTCAGGTCAGCGGGCGGGCGCGATCAGCAGGTCCGGGAGAGGCCAGGGATCAGACCGCCGACCACAATCAGCCCCCGGCCACGATTTCACGCGGGCTGGTCCATTAACGGTCAGCCAGCATGAAGCACGCGCTGAAATGCTCAGCGCTGCTGGGGTGCGGGGTGGAGCGGAGGAGGGCGAGCGCTGACGTAAGAGCGGGTGCGGGCGAGTGTGGAACGAAAGCTCCCTTAAGGCAGAGAGCTGCCTCAGGGAGCTGAAGACTTCAAAAGTGTTAAATAAAGATTTTAAAATCAGAACAAAAAAAATGTCCAAACAACACAAACAGTCACCTGAACATATACAATATAAAAATTCTGCCCACAGATTTTTATTTTTTTTAAATTTAATAACAGAAACCTCATCCCACCCTTGCATGAGGTTTCATGAAAAATACAAAGGCTGCATGGCTGATTCGCCCACCTGCCAACCATGATGTTGGGCGTAATTGCCCTCATAAATGTCGGCGGGTGCACTTCTGGCTTTTGCGCTTACCCGCTGACTGAAATATCATGCGCTATTTTATGCTCGAGCGGGTTGGGCGTATGCCTGCACGCCAACCTGAAAATTCTGCCATGAATTCAGAACCTTCTGACTCAGAGAATGGAGCTCCCCCATCTAAGCAAACTGACTTAGAAAGTCATGTGTTTGTTTTCTGCAAGGGTTAGATAACCTCTTCCTTTGCAATTTGTCCCACACCATATACTATTAGCAGCACACAAAAGCTAAGGATGACCATTATTTTTCGTTCATGGGATTTGGTCGGCGCTGGCTAGGCCAGTATTTTGATTGCCCATCCCTGATTGCCCTTGTTCAGGGGGTGGTTAAGAGTCAACCACATTGCTGTAGATCCGGAGCACACGTAGGCCAGACCAGGTAAAGACAGCAGATTTTCTTCCCTAAAGGACATTAGTCAACCAGATGGGTTTTTACGACAATCAGCAATGGTTTCACGGTCATCATTAGACTTTTTCTTTTTAAAAAGTCCAGATTTTTGTTGGATTCAAATTTCACCATCTGTCATGGTGGGATTTGAACCCAGGTCATGCAAAGTATCACCCTCAGTCTCTGATAATACTAGTACCAGTGACAATGCCACTATGCCACTGCCTTCCTAATGCCAGACGCCTGATGCCAGACCTCTGCCAGTATATCTCTGAAACTAGGCATCAGAAACTGTGAAGGGTACTGGTCCCTCTCTCTCTGTGGAGAAGCTTTTGGCCTTCAGCTGGATTCTAATGCGATCTGAGATTTCTTCCCAAATGTCAAAGACTCCTGCCTTCCCAAACTGAAGCACTGGTGCAAGAAAATGCTATAGCAGTGGAGCAGCTGGCCAGTATTTTCTTTTGGTTGGTTGGTTGGAAGAAAGGAATTATTATTTGAATGGCTGTCAGGAAATTTGTCAAATTCAAAATCCAATGCTAAACATAATTTTTGAAGTTGATGTCCATCATAGAAAAGCTATTTGTTTTGAAGATTTAAAAAAAAATTTCAATTAATTTTCACCATCAACGAAGCAAATACTTGTTCCAAGGTTTTTTAATTGGTGTGCAGGGGCGGGATTGACACGCTGGCAGGTAAAGTGACGCGCGATGACGTCGGGTGTGTGTCCCGACATCATCATGCTATCTTGCGATGTTCCGTTCGGCGGGCACGCGCCAGAGTCGGCCTATTAAGGCCATTAACGATGTAATTAATGTCAAGTTTACGCTGCCCGTCCAACCTTATGGTTGGCGGGCAGGCGAAAAGGCCAAACAGGCCTCTACGTCTTTTAGGAAACCTCATCCACGAGCGGGATGAGGTTTCCTAAAGGTTTTACGAATTAAATAAAAAGCTTTTCTGAAAAATAAAAACATGTCCCATCTCATGTGACAGTCACATGAGGGGACATGTTTCATTAAATTTTTATTACATTCATAAATTTTTTTTCAAAAGCGCTTCAATCTCCCTGAGGCAGCTCCGTGCCTCAGGGAGATTGAAGCGCTCTTTTGCGGGTATGCGCAAAAGAGCACTGGACCAGACTCTCCCTCCTCAGTCCATTACTTCTAGTTAATAGCTACAAGGTAGAAAAGTCTAACCTTGGAGATTACTTTCTAAGAAAAATAACTCAGGTCCAAAGGATGTTGCAATTATGTAAAGCTAAAACTCAGGGGGAAGGGAATTAAGTGCTTTTGAAAAAAACAAAACTAGGCAGTGTGGAGAATCATGGCTTAAAATCTAGGCCTGAATTTTTCCCGCGCAGGTAGCGCTCAGCGCTACAGCTCACGTATTACGCTGGGTGGGCCCTAATTGGCCCACCCACGTAAAATGGCGGCGCAGAGCCAATCGCGGGCGGCGGTCAGCTGCGCAACCACCCCCACCCGCTCCCACCCAAGCCTGCCCAACGCGAGAGAAATGCAGGCCTAGATTTCAAGCCATGATTCTGCACACTGCCTAGTTTTATATTTTTCAAAAGCACTTAATTCCCTTCCCCCTGAGTTTTAGCATAATTGCACCATCCTTTGGACCTGAGTTATTTTTCTTAGAAAATAATCTCCAAGGTTAGACTTTTCTACCTTGTAGCTATTAAATAGAAGTAATGGACTGAGTTTACTGTTATATTCAATGACACATCAACAGAGAAAATTGATGAATCAGTTGCATTCAACTCCCCCTGACTTGACTTCAACTGGAACAAGAGGAGCCACATTTTCAATCTCATTGAGTGCTTTACTTGCTAGATACATGTCCTAGTTTTTTAAAAAAAATCTAATCCAATATGAGCTGCAGGATGGACAAGTTAGCTCAAAGCACAACCCTCAGAGTTAACCACATGATTCCAGTGACCACAATTAATAAAACTACAGTTCATCTGGGGACCAAAGACATTTGCACTCTTTGATGCTTTTGGTTCCCTTGACACTAAATTGTTCTGTCAGTGTAAAGGAGATTTTAATCAGCGGGGCAAGATTTATTTTGACATTTACAAATTAATTAGCCCTGGAGAATATGGTGGTATCAGTAACTTCATTCTAAAACAGAGGTCAGTAACAGTTTGGAAAAAAAAAGATACCCCCTGCTAAAATTGGTAAAGAAAACTCTTTGATCTCAAGGTAAAAGTTGGTTGTCAAGCCATAAGCTGGGGGGGTAGGGGGGCGCAAGCCAAAATCTGCCATATGAGAAGATCAGCGTCTGGGGACTTGGCAGACAACCCATGCATCCTGCTGAAATTGCTTTGCACTGGAGCTGCTATGTGTGACCAATCATTCAGTTCACACCATCATTTTCAAATGAACTATTCTTACATAAAACCTGTGGTTCATGTGCTTACATGAATTTGCAATGTGCGATCAGCTCTTGGCCATTTAATCGTGCCACAACAACATTCCTAAAACAACACTTTGAATTTTCCAATGATATTCATTTGGTATTTGTTTACTCTGTGCTCATGAGGTTAAAGAGAGCATCAATAAACTAACAGATGGAATTAATCAAATACATTTATCTCGGTAGTTCCATTTGTCCATTTTGATGTATATGGTTAGCAGAAACAATAATTCTTTCCCACAACACAGGTTACTTCAGCTAGTGTTATCAAGTGATTACCATGATCAGATTAAGGTGATCACATAAAGTGGCTTTCAATATATTACACGGATCATATGGAAGCTGGATAGTGTTTAAAGGCACAAGGCTATCCACAGATGATGCAGGACGAATAGAATCATAGAAACGTAATGATGTTTAAGATTGCCTAGATTGCCTATCTGCATTCTTATTGACACCCCCTATTAATAATTCTAGGCACCCTAGACAACACTTGTACGGATGCAATAATGCAATTAGGCTTAGATTGGCTCAGCTGATGACAGCATAAAATGTTGCGATATGGCACTGAAAGAAAGCTAAGCTCCTTTTCATTTAAAAGGAAAGGGTAATACCTTGTAAGCAGACAAAGAACAGAAATAATAACATTGAAAGGAAGTGCTTGAGTAGAAAGAGCAGTTCAAAGTCGTTATGAGATCTTGAGATAGTTTTATTTTTGATTAATCCAAACAGACCTGAATTATAAACATGATACAATGGGCAATAAATTTGAACTTTAATTCTTGCTAGTCCCAGTTTATATTACAACGCATGCATTCAAATTTCATTTTACTTCCACTGAATTTCTCAACTTTTGCTTTATCTATCATCTATGATAACTAAATTAATAAAAAGTAATTTAAAACTATAATGTGCCCCTTCAATATCATATGTAAAAATGTATTGTTCTCATGAATCTTTTATTTCCTGTCTGAAAGATTGATTAGTACATTTGACTTTCTTTTATGTAAAATTGTTTCAATTTCATTTGATATGAAGCAACATGAGAAGTACTTGGCAATCATTAAGCATTATTTCCAGATTATTCTTCTCTTGGTGACTAACAAAGAAAACAATGGGCTGAAACTTCAGCTGTCCAAGTCTTTTTCTCTCTCTCTATCTTGAGATCCCAGAACATCTCTCGAGAATGCCAGGTTTTAATCTAGCTAAGATGCTTGCCCAAAATGAGAGTGCAGAGAAAGGATTCATGTCTGCTGTTTCAAAGCAGTTGGAAGAATTGAACTTAGTCATGGCAAGACTTTACAAGCAGTTCGAAGGCTGCAGGCTGGAAGTGTCCCAACAAAATTGAACCTGTGTTCCAAGACTGAACCTGCACCATGTCCATCAGCAACATACAACATTTTTTGTAACAAAGTGGTTACTTACTGTTGGGATACTGAAAAATAATCACTTGGCAATGCCATGTGTTTGAGGGACAAGATATAAAAACTGGATTTGGAACTTGCTGATTTTGCTGATGCAGTAATTTGCAATGTTTCACAGCTTTGTTGTATCTCTGCTGATCTTAGAAACATTTTGGGCCAAAATTCCTCAGTTCATCAGAATGGCCATAAACTCTGCTGGCACCACTGGGTAGAGTGGAGTTTCCTACGGACTTGTCAGGGCCAACCTTGCCTCAAAAAAGGCCATGGATGCAGAGAGGTGGGGCCAAAGGCTGTGACTCCCGATGCTGATAGTCCTGTGGCCTCCAGTGGTACCCAGCATACCTTTGGAGTTGGAGTATTGAATAAGAGGTGGACTGCCCTCCTGAAGAGTGACAGTGGGCAGTGGATTCCAGAGGTGGGAAGGTGGGGAAGAGGTGCCTAGGCCAAGATTCTGGTCTGGATCCCACAAAGGGGAGGTTAGAAGGCCATTTCAAAAAACACTTTGAGAAGACAGCCTCACTTCCGCTTCACACAAGAGCTGGAGACTGAGATGTGGCCCTAGTGATGCAAGAGCTTGGCAGGCCCATGAAAGCAACATGACTTCATAGTGACTCCACCTACGCCAATGAGGACATTGGCAGAGGTCATGAGTGATGAAATCCTGCCATGATTCCCAGAGTTGCATGGGTGTCCAGTTTGGGTTCCTTTTGTTTTTCCTACACTGTCGATGCTTTTGTTTGCTGAGACGTGAATGCATATTTAACAAATATAAATATTGTCAGGTCAGACTGGTTTGTGAAGCACAATCCCTTGTTCAAAAGCTTAATCATGCAATACTAGAGGTTTTTCTTTGAGCGCTGTTCCACTGGTTCAATGGATAAATTCATTGTGAGATGGATTGTTCTGCCATACAGGCCAAGAGTACATTACAATTAGCTTCAGCCCCACTAATGGAAGGGGAAAAAACTGAGCCAGAATGCCGAATCCCAGAGCTGCATTTTACAGGGGATGGGGGGGGCAGTGGGAAGAAAAGTCGGCTGGAAGCCGACTCGCTCCGTAAAAGCCCGTCCCGCAGCCGTAATTCTTGCAGACCGGCTAAATTGGCTAGGAGTGGGACTTCGACCCCTCACTGGGGAGGAATCCTCATGCTCAGGAGCTGCCGGCCAATCCGACTGGCCAGCAGCTCCAGCAGTCCCAGCAATGCCAAGAATTCAGTAGTGGGCAGTGCTGGGACTGCAAACAGTCCCAAGAAGAAAGCCCAATGGATCCTAGAGTGAGGAAAGTCTGGGGCATTTGGCAGGGAGGGTTTGGCCAGCTGAGGGGGTGCTGGAGGGTGGGTTTTGGAGAGCAGCTGGGCAGGAAGCAAGGCGGGAGTACTATCTTAGAGGGGGGGGCTCCCCTTGATGTGTTAAGGGCACCATTGAAGATAGCACCCCGCTTCTTTCCCACCATTTTAAAAACATTTTTTTTAAAAATGGGCTTCCCATTCCTGCCCGTCTGCACATGCCAACCGTATTATGGAGTGGACAGTGTTTTATCGGGGTCAATTGGCTTGTTAACAAGTTCAGATGACCCTTAATTATTTATTTACATATGGCGGGTGGGCTGCTTCTTTTGGTGCCCGCCCACTTACTGTGTTATTGGGGTGAGCTTGGGGGTGGTTGGGAAGGTGGGGGCTGGGTACCCGCCCTGTTTTATGTGCCCCCCTCAACCACCGAAAACATGCGCAGCAGCATATCCAGCCCATAGTCGCTATCCATTAGATCCTTCTGGACAGTATACATGTGTGTGGGGCACTGGCTAATAACAAAGATTAACTGTGATATTCCCCATGGACAAACAGCCCAATAAAACCCATTACCCAGCCTCATACATGCAGAATGACTAACTGATCTAATGGAGCTGTTAATAACAATGCTACTGCATTCCAGCATCAGTCATTGGCTTCAGGAGACAAGAGGATTAATTCAATTTACATTAATTTGGCAGTTGTGCAGCAGACGTGAGTCATCCCTGCATAACTTTACCTGTTTTGGTGAATTACTTAACAATGCTCCTTCTGAAAGATTTGTATTACAGAAAAGGATTTCAAACATATGACAACTATGCTGCATTAGAGGATAAAAGTGTGTTTGTTCTGATGCTGAGCCTCACACCATACTCAGTTTGCTAATCAAAGCCAACAAGCTAACTTAATGATGTCTCCAGATGTCCCCTAAAGATTATTCAATGCCCTTATTGCTTATATGATTAAAGGCAGCGGCAACTCCAGGGAGGATCTCATGGTCCAACACAGAGTGCAAATGAACCAATTTAGGATTGTGAAAGTAATTATCACAATGTCGTCTTGCAAGAAAACATCATTTAGGAAATCTATGGAATTACACTTAAGTTAAAGCAAAGCCTTTAATGAGCTGGCATGAGACTTGTTACTTGTTGAAACTAAGCCAGTGTTTGATGGGATTTAAAAAGGACTGAGTTCTGTTGCATTGTATGCTCCAGACTGGAGCTCTGAGTGACTACCAACAGATGATACAGGTGTAAATTTCCATCTTGAATGTCTGGGTTGGAGTCTGGCCAAGTGGGCCATCAGCCCATTGCAGGAGTTCCCCGATGTTCATTGATTTTCCGACTGTTCTTACAACAGGTGGGCAACCTCTACCAGTCAACTGTCCAGTGGGTGGAGATAAAGATTTACCCCAAAGTCCCACCCTCTACAGTTGCAATGGAACAGTCATGAAAATATAATAATTTTCATAATATTATTGTAATTTATTGTAAAGATAGGTTCACAATAGGCTTTGGATCAGTTTCTCTGTGTGTAGGTGTATGTGTGTGTGTGTGTGGGAGGGGGTTTAATTGAATTACAGACAGCTGATCTCTGTGCTTTGATGTATCAGAAGGGAAACTAGGTTTGAAATGCTAAATACGTAAACATGGTTGAAGTTTTAGAATAGGAGGTGTGAAGGACATTTGTATTTTTAGATAAACGTGAGTAGTGAATTTCAAAGTGATGGTAAGGTGTTACACCTAGCCAACACAGGCTAAGCCAAACAGTGTGTTTATTTTTTTTCCCCAAAGGTTACTGATAATATGAGTGCTATGGAAGATTTATATTATGGAAAAAGTAAAGTTGCAAAGACATATTGGAACAATAGAATTTACATTAAAACGGAAGAAACATGTATAAAGGAGATAAGGTTATGTGTAAGGAAAGAAGGCATTCCAAGATCCAACAAGTGCAAAAAGTGTGAAAAGACTCCAGCCTCTATGTACCAAGCTGCTGTCTCCAGGAACCGAAGTTAAGATAATTAATTTTAAATATCACTGTCCAGGGTATTGTGTGCTTTACCTGGGCCTGTTGAAATCTATGTTGTTTTACTGTTGCTTTGGTGGAGATGTAACTTGGAGCTAGATTAATTAGGGATTTAGGAGTTATCATAGTAATAATTTGTAGACCTATGTATGTGCTTAAAATAATTTATTTTATTAGTAAATGCTTAATTTAGTTTTGTAAAAAAGCCTCTAAGACTTGGTGGACTTATTACTACTGAATTCAAGGCAGACATCTCGAAATAAAATACAAATTGTAAAACAGTTGTGGCAGCTATTTCAAGTTTCCCTCTGGGATTTGATCGGTTCAGCATTTACCATCCGCTGTGCCATAAGAATCACTGGAATTTATTATTAATCTTATTATTATTCTTTGGTTTACACAAAATGCTTGAGATTATGAGCAGAAGAAAAATTGATAGAGCCAGTGTCATCATGTCACTGGATTTAAATGCCAGAGATACAAAATTAAAGGTAGGAATGAGTGTGAGGAGTGACGGGGCAATCTATTGTTTGCACAAAGGTTTGGTTGGATATTGGGAAAGATGCTGAAGAGAATAATATAAAAGGGCTTAAGAGACTTCTAAGGATTTATTTGCTTAATTTATTCATTGCATTCCACAAATAATCCATCGTATGAAGCACTCTCAGGCACGCTGGCTTTGGGCCCGAAATAGGTGGCACATTGGGAACATTTGCCTTAAGCTAAAAGCCCAAGGTTCAACCAAAAATGATAATTGGGCCTCATCAGATAGTAGCAGCAGTGTATCTGACACCCAGATGCAGTTTGCTGGTTCCATGACAAAGAAGCAGGGCCAGCTGTCTCCCTGCAACACAACCTTAGGTTGTCCTGGGAGGGAGAGAGGGAGCCAAACAGGGGCTGGAAATAGTCTAATGGAACTGTTAATAACAATGCTACTGCATTCCAGCATCAGTCATTGGCTTCAGAAGACATGAGGATGAATGCAATTTACATTAATTTGGCAGTTGTACAGCAGATGTGAGTCATCCCCGCATAATGTGAAGTGCACTCATACTCCTCTCATTCAGATAAGTATGCTTCATTTCAATTGGTATATGGCGATTGCTTTTTATTCAACAATGTTAGGTGTGGACTGGGTTCATTGCTCACTCTAGAATTCTATGTCTGCTGTCTGGAACAGGAGAATTGTCTATCCAAACCTCAATACACTGCCCGTCCATACTATTGACATCAATGCATGTGTATATATAATCACACTGGAATTTCAATTCATTTCATTCTTGCTCCTGGAACACGATTATTGGCTCAAAATATGTGTTATTCTCAAAAACATTCAAATTTCAAGCATATTTCCTTTTCCAGTGATTTTTTTCCTCTGGACAGTAAGGGAAGTGTATAATATTGAAGCAAATTACAGAAAGGCAACTGTAAAAATAGCTAAGGGCACTGGGTGGTTGTGTGAGTTGAAATTAATATTTAGGATTAATGCAAGCCCAGAGTGATAGAATAAAAGACCCTTCTCTGCTAGTTCTAGGGGATTTTAGATAAACAATTTCATTTATTTCTATTGTTGTGATATGAGGTACATGTATCTTTAAGGGAGTGTACCTTAAGCTGCAGTCAATCACCACTACCTCAACAGGATGTGATGTAGTAGTCCCATGACTGTCAATCAGTCTACAAGCACCAGCAATAGGAGACAAATGCACTGCTGAGCCTCCTAGTTAACTCTATCTGTATATCGTCCTATCTTCAAGTGAAGGATCCAGATTATTGTCTCACCAATCCTTGTCGTGTGATTGGTACATTTATGTCAAAGCGAAGAATGTAACCCAGTAAAACATTCCAAGGCACTTCACAGGACTATTAGGTTTGGCACTGAAGCAACATAAGGAGATAAGAGGACAGGCGGGCAAAAAACTTGCCCAAAGACCTGGGTTTTACAGAACATTTTTAATCCTTTAATAAAGTGGGTTTGGGCAATCTCAATTCAGGTTCAATGCTTGGAACTTAAAATCACCAAACTACACATAACTAGAACTAAATTAGCAACGTCACTCAACAAGGCCACAATAATAATTGGGGGAAAAAAGATGTTACTTTGCTGCGACAGAATGATGCTCTTTTGATATCAAGCGAAGGCACATATGAGATGGAATTTGAAATCCTGATTTAAACATATAGATCAATTGACTGACAAGTAAATAAGAAAAGCATCCTGCCCCAAAATCTCACTTATTTTGCTTTCAATAAGGCAGCCAAATACAGACACTTCCCAACCCACTTATGTAAACAGGAAGAAGCTCCCTGTGTTAAAAAAATTACGGAAATAATGAAGTGCATAACATATCACTGTTCCTTTTTTTTCAAAATTTGCTCTTGAAAGAAAATGAATTCTGCTCTATAACTCCCAGGAAAGTCAAAACTCTGTACAGATATAATTGCAGAGATTTTACCGAATCCTGGTGGGATAAATTGGGATTGAATTTTGCCTGCAGTGCCTACATGAATTTAGTGAAAGAGAATAATCTCACCTGATTTATATCTGGGGGATATCATATTCAAGAGGAGTATTAACTCATAGAGGTTAGCTTAAAAATATATCAAAATGTGGTTGCCTTTGAATATGAACCTTACAGTGCTTGAGTAATATCATTCTCAATGCAGCTTGTATTTGCAGCATCCTCTTTGATTGGTAAGGCACACTAGAAAGCCTACTAGAAGGGTTGAGGTGAGAAGTTTAATCATATAATCATGTGCAAAAGTGATACTCTCCGCAATTAAATTTGAAAAAAGGATGTGAAATCTAATTGAAGTTGCTTTGGTTTCAGTATTCATTATACAACTGATCAAAATATCCCCTTCTGTTTGGAAATTCCATCATGTTTACAGTGAAGGTAAGCTGTGTTGGTACAATGACCTTCCATCTTTTCCCAGGCTCACTCCAGTCCCTGGAGGTTTTTAGCCCAGCGCATTAAATTGTGCTTAATTTGTGACCAGTTGACAACTTCAAATGCAATACATTACACCAACTGCCTGGAATAGGAAATGGAAAGTGTCAGATAAGTGGAAGAGCACCTTTCCAGATTGGAGCTTTTGAGAAGCAAAGAGGAGCTGGATGAGCAGAAATATTTATTAAAATAAGTATCTTATAAGATGGGAGTAATGGCATTTGTTAATGCATCTGCGTGGCTAACTCAGATTTTAATGTCCATATTTTAGTTGTATTATTCATTATAAAACCCATTCTGCCCGATGTTCATTCTGATAGATCTTTTTGTTATTAAATATTAAGCAAAACCTTACTGCCATTGCAAAAATAGCCTTATTATATCCAGTATAGATTTATCCTTGGTGTCCATATAAATGAAGCTTTTACTGCTTTATATACTTAAATCTCATTTGTGTCAGTAAGATAATTAGTGCACAAAGAGGAGTTTTTAATACATACCAGATACATTCTGGTAGATTGTGACAGATTTAAAATCTTGGATGCTGAAGAGAAAAGGTAGAAGAGATTGAGATGTAGTGCTGTCATCGTCGATGGATGGATGGATGGATTTCCAATAGAGAGAAATGACAGTTGCCTACGGATTTCCTTACCCACTTAATGAGCTTGCATCTTGCTGGTGTTCAACAGCAGTTGCCAATAATTAATGTATTGTCACTATGTAATTTCTGGCCATATATTGCTTCTTTTATCTCCCTTGTAGCTTAAGTGCAAAGGCTGAAATTGTTTGGAGCAGGCTGTGCAAAATGGGCATTGGAAAAGCAAAGTGACAACTCTAATGAGGGATGGCCTTTTTTCATGCTTTTAACAACACAGCATGTAACCCTGAGTGCACTAATGAAGTATGTTACTCTGAGATGAATGTGATAAAGAGGACATTTGTGTTGTATGGCTGAAGATGTACAGGTATGAACAATGGGCAGAATGTTCCAGCTGGGTGAGTGAAGTGTCACAAGTGCCCATCGCTGTACTGAAAGGATGTGCAAAAGTTGTCCAACTTCATGAAAGCTGCCAACGTAAGTAATGAAGAAGACCGTGAATTCTATGATATTGCTACATATCGGTATGGGAAAAAGTGATCTTTGTGCTAAATAGCTATCTGAAGAGGTTGAGGCGTCCTTCATGTTTGCCAGCTTTTTAAAAAATTCTTTCATGTGATGTGAGCATCACCACCAAGGCCAGCATCTGTTGTCCATTCCTCGTTGCCCTTGAGAAGGTATTGGTGAGCTGTCTTCTTGAACCATTACAATCCACATGGTCTAGATACACCTACAGAGCTGTTAGGGAGGGAATTTTGAGATTTTGACCTAGTGATAGTGAAGCACAGTTTCGCAAAAGAGCATGAACCAGAATCTGCCCACATGCTGGAGTACAAAAGAGAAACAATTAAAATATTTCAAACATCATGCAACGGTCTAGAAAAAGCATTTGCATGAAATGGCACTTAATATGCAACATTCACAAAATCTTTAAGCAAACATTGATTTGAGTTGTAATTCCTATGAATTTCAACTAAACACAGACTGGAATTGTGATGGTTGGGTATTAGAGGATGCATGCTTGCAATGTGTAACTCTGTAGTTGTAGGGGTACAAGTGAATCCCCAGTTAATGCCCACGACTTGCATGTAATTAAACACAATTAATAAACAATTAACAAAGAGAATTACTTGGACAATGGATAAAGGTTGGTACTTTTTGTTTAATTGCTGTTTTTGGACTGCAGCAGTGGGTGTGGTTTCTGGTCAACTCCATGTGTGCAGACCTCTGCAGAACGGTGTGTTAAGGCTGGGGGAATTTATTTTTTATTCTTTCACGGGACGTGAGTGTCGCTGCCTAGGCCAGCATTTTTATTGCCCACCCCTAATTGCCCTTGAGAAGATTGCCCTTGAGGGGGAATATCAGGCCTATGGAAATGACCTGCAACCAGAAACACAAGCGAACTCAAGGCATGTCAGGCTGAAGGCACTTCAGGTGAACTTTAGTTGTTCAGTGCCGAGGTTAGGAGGAAAGGGAGTGGGAAAAGAGAGAGGGTGGGAAAACCCACCAAGGTCTGGTCCCCGTAATGGATAGATCTCGCCTTGAAATTTAAAAAAATACAAATATAAAAGAAAAAGCTGTATCGTTTAAAAATAATGTTTACATTGGAATAATTAAAAGCAAACAAAATCCTATCCAATGTAAGTTGAAGAGCCACAAATCTAGAAATGTGTTAGGCAGAATGAAGGGGCAATTGTTTTTTTTTCCCAACAGCACAAAACAGGCGATGATGAATCTTAAGCCTATTTTAATTCCCATTAAATTCATTTTACACTGAAGCCAATGGAAAAGAAAACCGGCTGAGGCGTAAAGTGGGCTGAATCACTGAAGACCAATTTCACCCCCATTCAGCCCTAAACATAAAGAGACGTCCCATCTCTCTGGAAAGCAAAAATGAGGTTTCATCCCTGCCTCCTTCAATCGTTCTATATATTGGCGATCTTCCCTATTTGTGCCATTACTACAGGCTATTGGCTATCTGGGAGATATATTAATGCTGTGCATTTACCGTGAGTTATTTATGCAATTTTAGCTTCCATTAAATGCTAAAAGGTAAAAAAGGAAAGTTGCCTGATGCCTGTGAACCGAATCGGTCATAAAAACAGAAAATGCTGAAAGTAGTTTGTAGGTCAGCCTGGCCTGCCAAATTCTTCCAGAATTTTCTGTTTTTAATTTCAGATTTCCAGCATCTGCAGTATGTGTAACAGCACAGGGCAGAATTTTGTTGAGCCCTGGGTGGGGAGGGGTTGGCGGTGGTGCTCAGAAGCAGGAGGGCGCCAGTAAAGCAGCGGGAATCTGTGTCAGGGCAAGTCCCCACTGCAGTTCTGCCACTGGGGTATTTTCCCAGCAGAGGGACCAGATGTAGATCGGTTGCCGGTCCATGGAGGTAGGCAACCAATTATCATTTAAGGCCCAATTAAGGATCAATTTTTGGAGGCACCGGTGTTATGCCGATTTCAGGGCAACTCCCGTCATGTGGCAGCTTAATGGAGGCAGCGTTCCTGTGGTGGTCCAGGGAGCCATCAGAACCAGAGGCAGCATTCGCGGCCTTAACAATCTCCCCGGAGGGGTTTCCCCAACGACCCTCAGCCCCCTGGAATTTTCAGTTTTGCTTTACTTACTTGGAGGCACCCCAAGGTCTTCTGCTTGCCTCAGCAATGTCCACTTCTCCCATTGGCGCTGCTGAACCTTCAGAGCTGCTGGGCTGACACCATCAGGAGACTGTCCGCTGTCCTTAATTGGACAGTGGGTCCACCAATAGCTGGTTAGGAGGCCACCTGCAGTGAAAGCACCAGCTGGTCCTGAAGCCAATGGCAAAATTCAGCCCAGTCGCTATCAGTTGAGCTAAATGTCTTGCCTTATGACCTCTGCTTTTAGATTGTTGGTTTTCTTCTGAAAAGCCTTAGCTATTGCCAGTACAGTAGGTTCAGTATTGCTGCAAAACGTATGCAGAAGGTCCATGTTTTCCTTTGAGCAACAATCCTCGCCTTTTGAGTGTTAAAGGAAAATGTCAGTGATCACGATAGACAGACTTGATTTACAATCTCCCAATTTCACTCATTCAGAACATTAGGTGCATTTAAACAAGGTAGGTGCTGAAAATCAATCTCTCTCTCTCAATCTCTGGAGAGATGAGAGATGTGAGATATACCTCCTGAGAGAAAGAAAGAGAGAGATGTCAAGAGAGATAAAACTATCTCAAAGGAGAGATAGTTTTATTTCTAGAGAGAGAGATAGATTTACCTCTACAGAGGTGGAGAAATAGGGTGGAATTTTAATGTAGGCAATGCCCACCAGTTGGAGAATCAGTGAGAACGCCACGTCGTCTACTTTTGGGGAAGTCCCAATCAGGCTCTCAACCGGGCAGCGCTGGACCTTCCCGGGATCAAGGGCCCCTGGGGTGGAAATCCTGCCCTCGACAGCTGGCAGCCAATCAGAGGCTGGCAGCTGTACTTGCTCACAGTGCCACAGGGTGGTGGTGGCCACTGCCAATATTGCACCCAACTCAGGCCTAGGATCGGGAGGGGGATTGTAGGATGGAGTTCACCTTGGGAGATGGGGAAGGGTAGGCTGCGATGGCAGGGAAGTAGCTCTCACCGCCCTGCTCCCCCCCCTGCCCCCACCCCTGCCAGATACCTCGACAGAGTTTGCTTTTCTAGCTACCTGCACTGAAATCCCCTGCCCGCTGCTGGTTGAATACCAGTGGTGGTAGGATGAGGCCTTTAACTGGCATTAATTTCCCACTCAAGGGCCTCAATTGGTGGCGGAGCAGGAAGGCCATCCACAAGAATTCCCACCCCAAACTTAGTTGAGGCAGAGGCAAGGCGGAAGGGTTCCCTCCTGGCACTCTCCCACCCAATTAAATTCCTCCCACCACCAAACGCGCCTCAGGGTAGAGCATAAAATTCCTGCCATAGAGATAGATCCATCTCTAGAGAGTTGGAGAGATATATACACGCACTCAATATTAAAATCTGCCATATGTCTAATGCTTTTCAGGTGTCAGACTTTGTATGTATGCAAAGCACTCATTTTTCAAAAAAGAAAAGGTGCCTTAAATTGTCATGACGACGGGAAATTGTGATTGCGTGAGATCTACCTAAAACTTCACTAGCTAACTAAAAACATACTGAGCTAATTAAAGAGGACCTGCCTTTCAAAAAATACAAGAAAAGATACTGACCAAAGATGGCTACCAGCAGTCACCTGGTGTCTGGTGTTGTAAGTTGACCACTTTTCTGGAAAGTTCCTAAATGGATTGCACTGCAGACCTTCCCTGACACGTTGCATGGAATCTCATACCTGGGGGGTGTCAAGGTCCACTTCAAAATGGGGCTCTTGAAAGGAAGGCATTAAAAATGTGAAGTGCTGGATTTTAATCAACTGTAATTCTGGAACTGCTAAGCAGCTAGATACACCCAACAGACATTCAAAACCCCCAGCAGTGGACGAAATAATCCTATTTCCTGTTGGTTTCTACTATCTTGAAATGCGTTAAAGGTTTCTGAGATGTAAGATCAAAATCGTGATTACTTGTTCTACAACAATGACTTCGCGACATGCTAATCAAATTCCTATCATGGAATATACAGACAAGAGGTTTAAGAACTGATTTTGTCAAACCAGAAGCAGAGAGAAGTCATTGAAGTCATCTGAAGGAACTGCTGAAGGAAGCAGTAAGGCTTCTCTATCTCTCTCTCACTCCCTCTCTCAATGTAGCTAAGATGGTCTTCAGCAAAGTGCAGTTCCCTGAACTTCAATACAACTTCAGGATTTTAAAGGAAACCAGCTAACTTCAAATGGCCACAATGTTCAACAATCTACACCTCAAGGACAAGCAAATGACTTAATCGTAAATTTTTTTAACTTTTATTTGGATTCTAGCTTTTCTTACTCTGATATCTGTATGTATGCGTTATTGCGTCTTCTACTATTTTTTCTTGGGTTTAGTAACTAATAAACTTACTCTTTTTTTGAATCATGAAAACCTGGTTTGATTGGCTCCTTATTAAAAAGTAAATAAATTTGGATTGGAAAAGGCCTTTACTGGAAAAGAAATATTTTAAAAAGCCATTGTTACAATCAGTTGAGGGGGATGAATAAATGAGAGCCAGTCTCTCCTCCTCACCCAGCCGTAACACAATTAATAGTGGACCCCACGCCCATGGGTCCTACTTTGCTGTTCAATAAGATCATTGCTGTTCTCTATCTCAGTGTCACTTTCCACCCTATCTCCATATCCCTCGATTCCCTCAGTATCCAAAACATCCATTGATCTCAGTCTTCTATATATTTGATGCCTGAGCAACCACATCATCTGGGGCAGAGAATTCCAAAAATTCACAATGCTCTGAGTGAAGAAATGTCTCCGCACCTCAGTTCTAAATGGCCAAATCCAAATTCTGAGACTACGCTCTCTAGTTCTGGACTCTCCAGCCTGGGGAAACAACCTTTCAGCATCCACCCTGTCAGAGCCTCTCAGAATCATGTTAGGCTCAATTACATTCTTCCAAACTTTAGAGAACATTAGACTGTTCTATTCAATCTCTCCCCATCAGAAAACCCTTTTATCCAGGGAATCAATCTAGAATCTGTAGTGCTTAACATGATTTTATGTGCCCCTCTTGCTTTCATCAATGGAAATCAAAAGCTATCAACAAGGAGAGAAAATGACTCCCAGTTGATCTATTAGAGACAATTCCATTTTGCTTTTCCTCTCATTTTTCCACCATCTTCCTTATTCTCTGAACCTTTTCTAGGTTCCAGGTATCTTCCAGTATCTCGTCCAAATGGCATTCTTCTTACGTGAACATCAGACAAATCAGTTTTGGAAGGTTGTGCACGCAGACACACACAGGCATTTACATAGATATTAGACTGCAAATCAGAGATATAAACTCACTTCAAAAGGCAAAACATTGCAGATGCTGGAAATCTTAAATGCAAATAGAAGATGCTGGAAATTCTCAGCAGTTCAGGCATCTGTGTAGAGATAAACAGAGTTCACGTTTCAGCTCTGTGGCTCTTTATCAGGACTAGAAAAAGTTACAAATTAAGCAGGTTTGAAGCAAGCACAGAAGCAGGGGAAGTGGGGCGGGGAAGGGGAAGGGGTGGAAGGAACAAAAGGGAAGGTCTGTAATAGGGTGGAAAACAGGAAAGACTAAATAACAGATGATGTTGCAAGGAAAAACTGGGTGGTAATGAGAAAAGTAAAGAAACAGAAGTGAGCCCTCTTCTTCTTTGGCAGTATCTCGGAATCGAGTATGAATTGCTTCCACTCTGGTTCGATGGGTTCTGAGATGGCTGATAAGCCCACTGTATGATCTGCAGGCTCTGCCACATGTGGAGTAGGTGATGCTTGAAGAGTTGGGTAGATGAGTTGAGGGTAGGTTTGTGCGATCTCTCCGATGCCTCATCTTTGCCTCTGCACGTTCCCGATGAAGTCTCTGAATGTGTTCGGTGCCTTCCCGAGCGAACCTTCTCCATTTTGGTTGGTCACAAGCCTGGGATTCGATGAGTTGATGGGGCTGTTTGGCCTCTTCAGGGTTACTTTGAGGACATCCTTAAAGCATTCCCGGTGCCCTCCTGGGAGTCTCCTGCCATGACCGAGTTTCGGGTAGAGCAGTTGCTTCGGGAGTTTGGAGTCAGGCATACAAATGGCATGTCCTGCACAGCAGAGCTGGTTTTGAGTGATTAGTGCCTCGACGTCGAGCATGTTGGAATGCTTTTGTTTCTTGCCACCAGATTTGGAAGACCTTGCAAAGCTCCCGCTGGTGGTATTTCTCCATCGGAACATAGAACTTAGGAACAGGATTAGGCCATTCAGCTCCTCCATTCAATAAGATCATGGCTGTTGTGGTTGTGGTCTCAACTCCACTCTATTGTCTGCCCCCCATAACCCTTGACTCCCTTTCTCCAGTGCTTTGAGGTGCCTGCTATAGGTTGTCCAAATCTCCATAGTGTATTGGAACATGGGGATCACTGCTGCCTACTAAACCATGACCTTATTCTTACGTTTGAGATCCTGATCCTCAAATACTCTTTTTCTCAGTGGGCCAAAGGCTGAGGTGGCACATTGGAGTCATTGTTAAATGGTGGCGTCTATGACTGGCTTCACTGAGAGAAGGCTCCCAGGATATGGAAAATGGTCTACATTTTCCAGGATCTCGCCACTGATCTTAATCAATGGAGGGAGGTGTTGGGCTGTGACAGCCGGTTGGAGGAGGACCTTAGTTTTCCAGGTACTTAGTGAAAGGCCCATTTTCTCATACGCTTCAGAGAAGGAGTCGACAATGACCTGGAGCTTAGCTTCTGAGTGTACGAACGCATAAATGTCATCTGCATGCTAGAATTCAATGACTGAAGTTGGAGTGATTAGAGAAGATGGATCTAGAGGAGAGGTTAATGGCAATAGCTGAATCATTACAGGAAACCTGATGTCTGAAGGAAGTGGAAGCTTTATACACTGGGATGGTGGAGACAGGGCAGACAGGATGGACATGCTGAATGCAGATATCCCCTCCTCCCTTTCCATGAGTCAGCTCTTGGTCAGTTCACTCCGCTCCAGGACTGAGGGATGAAAAGGACAGAGAGTGATGGGATCCTGCATGTCTCTGATCCCCCTCTAACATCATCTGATACAACAGCAGATCCTGGGATCACTCACCGATGTATTGTGTTTATTTATAAAATACTTTTTTTAAAATGAAGAAGATGGGGGCAGTGGTTATGATATTAATTTAAGCTGAAGATGAGGTTCTGTCCCTCGGACTCCATTAAGCTTCATTGGAACAGTGTAGGAGGCTGAGGACACATCATTGGGCTTTTGCCTAGGCATTGGATCCCCCAAGTTACACACACCTTGAGGACAGAGGTATGTCTTGGCCTACTCCTGCTCCTAATTCGTATGTTCATACAACATTGAAAGAGTGGAAGTGGGGTGGAAAATGAAAACAGCAAATGACCAGAAGATTAGGTCATGCTTACATACAGTATTCTGTGCTCATAATGCTGACTCCACTATACTGGGAGACAAAATGCAGATCAGGTTGCTGAACACTTCCATTCCATCTGAGGTCATGATATAAATACAAGTTCTCTTTCTTTCTGATAATGGTTTTCCCTATAGGGTGAAGGAATTTTCCACTGTTGAACTTTCTATGCTCTCTGGTGGGGAACAGTGCAGAGCTAAGATGACCCAGAATAGGGGAAATTAATGAAAATATTTTATAAGAATCCCTAAAAATTAAAAATAAAACAACTACATATCTGGTTTTGTGGGTATGGCAGCTTAGTATGTCACTAGATTGGTAACCCAGAAGCCTGGACTAATGGTCCAGAGATATAGGTTCAAATCCCACCATGGTAGCTGGGGAATTTAAATTCAATTAATTAAATAATACTGAAATCAAAAACTAGTAACAATAATAGTTAAAAAAAGGTGACCAACCTACACTATAGGGAAGGAAATCTGTTGTCCTTAACTGGTCTGGCCTATATATGATTCTAAACCCACAGCAATGTATTTGGATCTGAACTGTCCTCTGAAATGGCCTAGTAAGCCACTCAATTGCAGCAAAACACTATGAAAGAGCATATTAAGAATAAAACAGAAAGGATCACTCAGCTTTGGCCTAAGCATCAGATCCCCTCCAAGTTACACACTATCCTGACTTGCAACGTAATGGCCATTCCTTTGCTGTGTTAGAATCCTGGAACACCCTCCCTAACAGCTGTGGGGTGTAACTTCACCCAATGGACTGCAGCGGTTCAAGAAGGCAGCTCACCACCACCTTCTTAAGATGCCCCCTCGCCAAGCTGTTTCAGTACAGCTGCAACACTGGCATCTACCCGACAATGTGGAAAATTTCCCAGATATGTCCTGTACACAAAAAGCAGCAATACAAATCCAATCAAGTTAATTACCTTCCCATCAGCCTACTCTCGATCATCAGTAAAGTGACGGAAGGGGTGATCAACAGTGCTATCAAGCAGCACTTGCTTAACCACAACATGCTCACTGATGCTCCTGACCTCATTGCAACCTGGGTTCAAATTTAGACAAAAGAGCTGAACTTCAGAGGTGAGGTGAGAGTGACTGCTCTTGAAATCAAGGCAGCATTTGACCGAGTGTGGCATCAAGGAGCCCTAGCAAAACTGGAGTTAATGGGAACCGGGGCAAAGCTACCTGCTGATTGGAGTCATATCTAGCACAAAGGAAGATGGTTGTAGTTGTTGGAGGTCAATCATCTCAATTCCAGGACATCACTGCAGGAATTCCTCAAGGTAGCGTCCTCGACCCAACCATCTTCAACTGCTTCATCAATGACCTTCCTTCCATCATAAGGTCAGAAGTGGGGATGTTTGCTTATGATTGTACAATGTTCAGCACTACTCATGACTCCTCAGATACTGAAGCAGTCCATGGTCAATGCAGCAAGACCTGGACAATATCCAGGCTTGGACTGATGAGGGGCAAGTAACACTTGCGCAGACATGTGCCAGGCAATGACCACCTCCAACAAAATAGGGTCTAACCATTGCCCCTTGACATTCAATGGCATTACCATCACTGAATCCTCCACTATCAACATTCTGAGGGTTATCATTGACCAGAAACTGAACTGGACTAGCCATAGAAATACTGTGGCTACAAGAGCAGGTCAGAGGCTAGGAATCCTGCGGCCAATAGCTCACCACCCAATGCCCCAAAGCCTGTCCACCATCTACAATGTACAGGTCAGCAGTGTGATGGAATACTCCCCACTCGCTTGGGTGAGTGCAGCTCCAACAACACTCAAGAAGCTTGACACCATCCAGGACAGAGCAGCCCACTTGATTGGCACCCCATCCACAAACATTCATTCCTTCCATCACCAACACACAGTGGCAGCAGTGTGTACCATCTACAAGATGCACTGCAGGAACTCACCAAGGCTCCTTAATCAGTACCTTCCAAATCCACAACCACTACCATCTAGAAGGACAAGGGCAGCAGAAACATGGGGACACCACCATCACCATCACCCAGTGGGGAGTATTCACAGAATCACAGAATCACACAGTGCAGAAGAGGCCCTTTGGCCCATCAAGTCTGCACTGAGTATTCCATCACACTGCTGACCTGTGCCTTGTAGATAGTGGACAGGCTTTGGGGCATTGGGTGGTGAACTACTGGCCACAGGTTTCCTAGCCTCTGACCTGCTCTTGTAGCCACAGTATTTATATGGCTAGTCCAGTTCAGTTTCTGGTCAATGGTAACCTCCAGAATGTTGATAATGGAGGATTCAGTGATGGTAATGCTATTGAATGTCAAGGGTCGATTGTTAGATCATCTCTTGTTGGAGGTGGTCATTGCCTGGCACATGTGTGCACAAGTGTTACTTGCCAGTCATCAGCCCAAGCCTGGATATTGTCCAGGTCTTGCTGCGTTGGACATGGACTGCATCTGAGGAGTCACGAATAGTGCTGAACATTGTGCAATCATCAGCAAACATCCCCACTTCTGACCTTATGATGGAAGGAAGGTCATTGATGAAGCAGTTGAAGATGGTCGGGCCGAGGATGCTACCCTGAGAAATTCCTGGAACTCCCTCCCTAACAGCACTGTCGGTGATACGCCACATGGTCTGCAGCAGTTCAAGAAGACAGCTCACCACCACCATCTCAAGGGCAATTAAGGATGGGCAATAAATGTTGGCCTAGCTAGTGACACCCACATCTCATGAATTAATTAAAAAAAGGGTAATAGATATTGGCCTTGCTGGTGATGTCTATACCCCATGAATAAATAAAGAAAGGAATGTACTTGTAATTACCATAAGACCATAAGACATAGGAGCAGAAATTAGGCCATTCGGCCCATCGAGTCTGCTCCGCCATTCAATCATGGCTGATAAGTTTCTCAACCCCATTCTCCCGCCTTCTCCCCATAACCTTTGATCCCCTTACCAATCAAGAACCTATCTACCTCGGTCTTAAATGCAGTCAATGACCTGGCCTCCACAGCCTTCTGTGGCAATGAATTCCATAGATTCACCACTCTCTGGCTAAAGAAGTTTCTCCTCATCTCTGTTCTAAAAGGTCTTCCCTTTACTCTGAGGCTGTGCCCTCGGGTCCTAGTCTCTCCTACTAATGGAAACATCTTCCCCACGTCCACTCTATCCAAGCCTTTCAGTATTCTGTAAGTTTCAATCAGATCCCCCCTCATCCTTCTAAACTCCATCGAGTATAGACCCAGAGTCCTCAAACATTCCTCATATGTTAAGCCTTTCATTCCTGGGATCGTTCTCGTGAACCTCCTCTGGACCCTCTCCAGGGCCAGCACATCCTTCCTGAGATACGGGGCCCAAAATTGCTCACAATATTCTAAATGTGGTCTGACCAGAGCCTTATAAAGCCTCAGCAGCACATCCCTGCTTTTATATTCTAGTCCTCTCAAAATAAATGCCAAGACCTCGTGTATTTAATTGTAGCTTCTACCTCACATAAACTGTCTTTTGCAAATTACTGCTTCCCATTGGAACAGAATGATACCAGCAATTGTTGGTGGTCTTCAAGAGCTTGGAACCAATATAAATACAAACTGACACACAGCAGCTGTACTGCGCCAACAGTATGCTACACATAAGGCAATCATTACTTTGCATTTTCAGTAACATTTAGCTTACTCTGCAGAAATATAACAAGATAAAATTTTAGAAAGCCTTTAATGATAATATGCATTATGTCTTTCCTATTTCCATGTTACCCTATTAAAATGATGAACTACAGTTTGCATACAGAAAACACTTAAAGCCCATTTTAGAAATATCCTCAGATGTAGCAATACACAAGTATTATTCCATTGCTGCTTTACATATGAATTTCATTTCCTATTAGAAAAGATTACGCTAGTTTATTCTGGAATATTTTGCGCTGTCAGGCCTTATATTTAAAATGTAACTTGAAATTCAGTTGGCTATACAAAAGTACAAGGAATAATCCAGAGCAAGAATAATTAACTGGGGGATAAAGCAAATTTCAAAGAGGGTAAGAATGGATCTGCCCCAGATAATTGGAATCAAAGATTAGCAAAACTGTAACTGAACAATGAACTTCCTTTAGAAATAGTTCGAGTACAGTCAAGTTATATTCCCACAAAGGGGAAAGTTAGGATAAACAAATCCAGAGCTCCCAGGATGGTGTAAGAGATAGAGAGTAAGATGCAGCAGAAAAAGTGTGCTGATGACAGATGTCAGGTGGATAATACAACTGAGAAACACGGCCGAATACAGAAGATTCAGAGAGGACTTGAGAAAGGAAATAAGAGAAGCAAGGAAAGAGTATGAGAAGAAACTGGCAGGTAACATAAGAGGGAATCCCAAAATCTTCCTTAAGCATATAAATAATGAAAGGGTGGTAAGAGGAGGAGTGGGGCTGATTAGGGGGCCAAAAGGGGGATTTACGTCTGGAGCCAGGGGGATTGGTTGAATATTTTGCATCTGTCTTTACCAAGGAAGAAGATGCTGTCAGGTCATGGTGCAAGAGGAGTTCAGAAACTTGAAGGTTTTAAATTTGATAAGGAAGAGGTATTAGATAGACTATCTGCACTTGTACTCAAATTAGATAAGATAGCAGGACCACATGAAATGCATTCAAGGATACTGAAGGAAGTGAGCGTGGAAATTGCAGATTGGCCATAATTTTCCACTTTTGCTTAAACTCAGGGGTGGTGTCAGAGAAATTACTTAGAATTAGACTTAGCTCCTCCAGTCCCGTGCAGGACAATGGGAAGCAAGACTCCACCACCAACCCCCATCCATTGCAATTTCTTTCACTCCAAGCCAGGTGGCGTTCCACTCTTGAAGCTTCTCCTTAAACATACTTTACCAGGTCTTCTTTTGGCCAACCCTGTCTTCTTTTTCCTTCTGGTGGTGCCCATTCTACTGCCACTCTGGTAGGGTGTACATCAGGGAGGCGAAATATGTATCTTGTCAGTCTCAGTTGTCTCTCCACCAGTTCTCTGTAGCACTTCTTCATTGGTGATGTTGTCTCTCTATGCGATGCCCAGGGTGTTACATAGGCAATGCTGGTGAAGGACATCCAACTTATTTGAACACCTTTGCCGTTCTCTTCCACATCTTGCTGGCATACGTTTTGCCTGGTACTACTATGGACATGTAGCATTGTAGCTTCATGGCCGTGTTGATGGTGTTGGAGGCCTTGGGGCTGCTGGATGACCAATGTTGCTTTGCAGTTCCTTGTGTGGACATCAATCTCTACATCGCCTTCCCTGGAGATATTGCTTCCTAGGTAGGGGAAATGGTCAGTGTCCACAATGCTCTGTTCCCTAATGGTGATTGCAGCTGATGCAGAGACCAACCTTGGAGCTGCTTCTCTCAAGGCTGCTGGTCATGTCTTGGAGCACGTGTGATTCTTTGGCCAGCAAGGTGATGTTGTCTGCAAAATCCGGGTCTGTCAACTGTGGGTGTTGCCACAGGATGCCAAAGTCTGCACGAACCATTGCCTTCCTCATGAAGTTGATAACCAAGAGAAAAATAAATGGCATACGAACATAGGAGACAGGTGCATAAGTGGGCCCATCAGCCCCTCAAGCCTGTTCTGCCATTCAATAAGATCATGGCTTATCTGTTTGTGTTTTGAATTCCACATTCCCATCTACCCACAATAACCTTTGATTCCCTTGCCTAACAAGAATCTATCTGCCTCCGCCTTAAAAACATGCACTGACTCCACTTCCACTGCCTTCGGAGGCAGAGATTTCCAAAGTTTCACAATCCTCAGAGAGAGAAATTCTCCTCATCTCTGTCCTAAAAGAGTGAGCCCTAATTTTAAAACAGTGCCCCCTAGTTCTGGACTCACCCTTCCCACATCCACCTTGTTGATACTTGTCAGGATCTTATATACCTCAATCAATTCACCTCTCACTCTTCTAAACTCCAGTGGAAAGAAGGCCAGCCTGTCTAACCTGCTCATTCCAGGTATCAATCTAGTAAACCTCCTCTGACCCACCTCCAACACATTTATGTTCTTCCTTATATAAGGAGACCAAAACTGTACTCAGTATTCGAGATGTGGCCTCACTAATGCCCTGTATAACTGAAACGCAACATCCTTACTTTTATGTTCAATTCCTCTCGTAATAAAGGATAACATTCCATTAGCCTGCTTAATCACTTGTTGTACTCCAAGAGCATGCAGCCTTGCCGTACTCCTGTGATGATGTTGAAGGAGTCCCTGGTACCCGTGCTGGTCTTGTTGCAGCAGCTGGAGTCGCGGTCTAAGGCTTTGAAGATGTTAATATACCTCTTCAGGATGCCTTAGTGTCTTGAGATGTGCCAGAGTGGCTGCTGATGGATACACCCTTGTTCAAAAAAGAGTGTAAAGATAAGATCAGCAAGTACGGGCCAACTCAGTGGTGGGGAAGCTTTTAGAAATGATAATTTGGGACATAATTAATAGCCGCTAGGGCAAATGTGGATTAATTAAGAAAAACCAGCATTGGTTTATTAAGAGACAATTGTGTTGAACTAACTTGCTGGAGTTTTTTTTGATGAGGAAGAGAGAGGGTTAATGAGAATAGCTGTTGATGTGGTGTATATGGACTTCCAAGAGACATTTGATGAAGTGCCATGTTATAGATTTGTGAGCAAAGTTAGAGCTAATGGAAGAAAAAGAACAGAAGCAACATGGATACAAAATTGGCTGAGTAACAGGAAACAGAGTAGTGATGAAGAGTTGTTTTTTCAGACTGGAGGAAGGTTTATAATGGAGCTCCGGAGGGATTGGTGTTAGGACCCCTGTTCTTCCTAATAAGTATTAATGTCATGGATCTTGGTGTACAGTGCTTAGTTTCAAAATGTGTGGATAATACAAAGCTTGGGTGTATTGTGTACCATGAGAGGGATAGTGAGAACTTCAAAAGGGCATAGGTTGATGGAATGGGTGGACAAGTGGCAGATGAAATTTAATGCAGGGAAGTGTGAAATGATTCATTCTGGTAGTTAGAATGCAGAGAGATAATATAAAATAAAGATGCAGGATCAGGGGGACTGAGTGTATAGGTGCATACATCATTGAAGGTGGCAGTACAGGTTGAGAGAACGGTTATTAAAGCATACAAAATCCTGGGCTTTATCAATAGGGGCATGGAGTACAAGAGCAAGGAATTTATGTTAAATCTGTATAAAACACTGGTTTGACCTCAACTGGAGTATTGCATCCAGTTCAGGGCACCAGACATCAGGAAGGATGTGAAGGTATTAGAGAGGGTACAGAAAAGATTCATGAGAATGGTTCCAGGGATGAGGAACATCAGTTGTATAGAAAGATTGGAAAATTTGGGACTGTTTTCTTGGAGACTTGAAAGTTGAGAGGGGTATTGATAGAGGTATTCAAAATCATGCAGGGTCTGGACAGAATAGATGGGGAGAAACTGCTCCCACTGGTGGAAGGATTGAGAACGTGAAGGCACAGAAGAAGCAATAACGACATGAGGGAAAACTTTTACACACAGCGAGTGGTCAGGGTCTGGAATGCCTGAGAGTGTGGTGGTGACAGCTTCAATTGAGGCTTTCAAAAGTGATTTGGATCAATACCTGAAAAGGTAGAAATTGCAGGCTATGGAAAAAAGGCAGGGGAGTGGCACTAGGTGAATTGCTCCTTCAGGGCCAGCACGACAGGCCGATTGGCCTCCTTTTGTGCTGTAACCATTCTATGGGCAGGATTTTTAGTTTGGCGGGCACGCACAATCAGTGGGCCCAGGAGCGGCCAGGGAACAGACCACCGACTGTGATCAGCCCCCGAGCATGATTTCACACTGGCCGGCCAACTAATGTCCAGCCAACGTGAAAGGCGTGCTGAAATGTTCAGTGATGCTGGGGTGGGGGTGGGAGGGGGAGGGGGGTGGGTGGAGGGCGGGCACTCACATAAGGGTGAGCGTTGGGGAGCGCGGAATGAAAGCTCCCTGAAGGCAGAATGCTGCATCAGGGAGCTGAAGAATTTAAAAGCAATAAATAAAGATTTTAAAATCCAGAAAAAAACGTCCACGTATCAGAATCAGCCACCTGATCATATGGATGACGATAATTCTGTCCAAACATTTACATTTTTAAAATTTAATTACGAAGACCTTATCCCGCCCTTGGATGAGGCTTCATCAAAAATGCAAAGTCCATCTGGCAGATTCGCCCGTCCGCCAAACGTAAGGTTGGACGGGCCACGAAAAATCGGAGACAATTGGAACTTTAATGGGCTTAATTGCCCTCTTAATTGTCGGCAGATACGCCTCTGACTTTCGCACATGCCCGCCAACCGAAATATCGCGCGAGCGCGGGATGGCGTCGGGACGCTCGCTCGATGTCATCACACGCTATTTTACGCTCGAGCGAGTCGGAAGCGTGCCCGCACGCCAAGCTAAAAGTCCTGCCCTATCATTCCAGTATAGTATAAGGATATAGCATAGGAATATCTAATGTACTTTCACTGCACTGCTGTTGCTGCTGTACCACTATAATGTGCATCTCATAAGAGCTTACCATCATTAAGCATTGCACGCAGAGAGGTTAAATTTAAAAATCTTGTCCAGCTTTTTTGAGAAGGTCATATTACATGATTTATTGAACTGTGACTAAGTAAGTGGGAGACCACTTATTGTCTTGATTTCCCAGCTACAATTGAGTTTTATCCTTTGGCTTTCTTCCATTAACACTTACCTATATAATGCTGATTTCCCCTTTTTAACAGAATCGGGGAGAGATCTCAAAGGCTCAGTAGTTTGGTGATTAAAACAGTGGTCTAGAAATTCAGTGGGGCAGCACCCAATATTTGGGCCCTAGATGGTCTCCAAAGCCTACAGTAAGGTTGTAAAGAAGCCAGGGTACATTGCATGCCAGGAATGATACAGGCCAAAAAGAAACTCCGTGTGCACATGCCAAGGGCCTAATGCGTGTTTAAGACCCCCACTACAGCAATGGTTTACTTTCAGACAGCCAGCAGTAGCTGTAATCAGGAAACCCAGATCTGCATGATAGGTGGCCTTTAATGGGACTGCAGCAGGCTACAACAAACAAGCTAAGTGTTTAAAATATATTTACCCGAGTGCTGCTCTCAACCTCGCATTCAAAGATTGGAGGCTAGCCATTGCAACCATCCCCAGACCATCCCCCAACAGCCCTGTGCTGTCTTTTGAACATAGGGATGGTTTTCAAGTTGAGGATTGTGAATCTTCAATGAGTGGAAGTATCAAAGGGAAAGATTTGACAGAGTGAAGGAGGCAATGAAGAACCATCAATAAGCAGCACAGAACATGTTTACACTGAATCTGCTCACCTCTCACTAATGGAGACAGAGAAACAGGAAGGCACAGTGTATTGCTTCTGTTAAAGGTAGGTATCCTTTCTCTTATCTGAATGATAAATGAAGGGGAGCTACTGTTCTTTCGAATTTGGTTTTTGAATAGTTGCCATGACTTTTATAGTGAATATGGAAATAAATTATAGTAGACATTCATCTCCTCAGTTGTAGTTAGCGGTAGGTAAAGAGTGTCTTTGTTTCACATTCAGAATGGGACTGATAGATGGTCAATTCCTCACTCAAGTGTCTAGAAAAGAGGAGAGGCACTGCCAATATAAATTTGCAAAATATAAATCAAATGAAGCAGCAGCATCTTAATGTGACAATGAAGAAGATGAAGAGGAACTTGGCAATACCTCTTTTAGTCCTAAAATTTGAATTTTAATAAAGAATGAAGACACGGAGGTAAATGTAATCATGCAGCATGTTAATGATAGGCATGAGGTGAGTGAATGAAACATAGTACACCACAATCAATGAGAATCAAGATCATAAATGTTTTCACATTTTGCTTGCTGATGGAGGTTCTTTGCAAAGTGAAACACAGAAATGTGTTATTTAATAAGCATGAGGTGCCTGAAATTTTCTCATTTCAGTGGAGCATATGAGTCTTTATCGTCTTCACTTTGTGATGCGATACTTTATTCTAATAAAATGTAAAAAGAGGGTCAGATAAAGACAGCAACATGATGCTGCTGTAGACACTTTTTAGAAGATATGACAGACTATTATCAGTGCAGACCATATGAGGTACTAATTGAGAAGAATTTTACCCCCATTGAGGAGAAGTTTAGGAGCAGGGGGAGCGCCCCTGGTTGGGGGCACGCCGCCATTTTACATGGGTGGGCTAATTAAGGCCCGCCCAGCGTGGCGTCCGCCAGGAAGCCCTATGCGCTCCCTGTGCGGGCGGGGGAGATTTCTGAGCCGAGAATGCGCTCTTTCGCACATGCGCACGAAAGAGCGCACTTATCTTCCTGAGGCTAAGTGCTGCCTCAGGGAGATCGGCTCCACAATAAAAAATCTTAAAAAAATACAAAAACAAAAATTCCCTGACATGTCCCCTCATGTGACACTGTCACATGAGTTGGGACATGTCTATCACTTTCAAAGACACTTTTATTACATTTTTTAAAACCTACATGAAATCTCATGCCGCCCGTGGATGAGGTTTCAGGCTTTTTCTAATGCCTGCCAGGGCTCCCGGCCTGCCCGCCAACCTTCAGGTTGGACGAGCAGGTCCACTAATTACTTTAATGACTCTGTTAATGGCCTCAATTGGCCATTGAAAATTGAAATGAGGCGGGGTGATGTCCAGAGTTCCGCCCACCGGGAAATCCTGGCCAATGGATCTCCCTCAAATCATAAAATTGGAATGATTGAAATAAAATTCCATGAAAGATGATAGGTATAATGGGGAAGTGTGTAATCTCCTTGTATTCTGAGTATCCAAGGAAGTTTGGGGTTAAAGAAAGGGGCAGTAATACATTGGCAGTAAAACATTGTTTCAAAATTCAAAGTTTTGATGCATGGATAATGTGCAACACGGAAGTATAGATGCGGTCAAATGAGACATGGGATTATATGAACAACATCTTTTTTTATTCGTTCATTGGATGTGGGCATCACTGCCTAGGACAGCATTTATTGCCCATCCCTAATTGCCCTTGTTCAGAAGGCACTTTAAGAGCCAACCACATTGCTATGGACAGACCAGATAAGGATTACAGATTTCCTTCCCTAAAGGGCATAAGTGAACCAGATGGGTTTTTACAACAATTGGCAATGGTTTCATGGTCATCATCAGGCTTTTAATTGCAGGCTTTTTATTGAATTCAAATTTCACTATCTGCCACGCTGGGATTTGAACCCAACTCCCCAGGACACTACCCTGAGCCCCTAGAATACTAGTCCATTGACAATACCACTATGACACCAGCTCCCCTTACAACTAGGAGATTGATCAACCATCTGAATGAGCTGCAGAAAACATGGTAGCAATGATCTGAGAGAATGTGGGGAGAAAGCAAGTTGCTGAAGTAGTTGCTCTGAATGAAAAAGTACTTAATGAGCGGAATTTAACGTTGGCAACGGGGGTCTTGCCCGTCGGTTGGAGCACCGGCAGGAGATCCAAGTCACCTCCGTTGGGGAAGGCCTGGTGGAATAAAGCGCTATCAGGCACTTATCTGGCCAGTGTCAGGCCTTTCCCAGGATTCAGGACTGAAATTTCCTGTCGAGATCTACTGGGCAGAGTCTAGCAGCTCTCTATTGCATCCAAGGAGAGGCTTAGGACCGTAAAGGGACAGAGGCCGAGGGAGAGTGAAGGCAGGATCGGGTTTATGGTGTGGGGGGAGGGGCACTGGCTGAGTGGGCAGGAAGGGAGGTGGAAGAAAGGCAGGGGTGTGGCTTTCAGCAGCCAGCCCCGCCCCCCTCCCAATGTTGCGTTTCTCAATCATGCATAAAGTGCCTATGATTGAGGGACCCCCTCCACCCAGGAGGCCATAGGGTTCGCTTGTTGGTCTCACTGCATGGCAAGTCCCCCACCCCCTGCTGGTCGAACACCAGCGACGGTGGGATGAAACCCTTAAGTGGTCAATAATTTCCTACTCGAGGGCCTCAATTAGCATCCGGGCAGGAAGGACATCCATGAGCCTTCCTACCCCAGACTTAATCAGGTGGAGGCGAGGAGGTGGCAAGGTACCCACCCAGCCACCTCCTGCCCAATCAAATGACCCCTATCTCCAAACTCACCTAGGCGGGAGCATTAAATTCCACCCTCTGTCTTTTATCATCAGTGACAATGGTGTTAATGAAGTTCAAAAGATTTAAAGGCTAATTTCATAAATGACGTTAAAAATGCTTCACGTTCTCAGTGCACCTGAGTGCATTCATGATGGCTGCTTCTCAACCAACCCCACCTGGTTTTACAAGGTCACATCATCGAAATCTTTTCAGTATGTTCTCTGCACAATCTTTGGTGTACACAGATCGAAGAATCCTTATCGGAGGATTGCAGTGTTTAAACCAGGGAGTGTAAGTTAGAAAATTGAATACAACGCTTCATCATATACAGACAGTGAAATAAAAAGAGGGAAAGACAGACAGAGTGCACAGTGAGATAGAAGAGACAGAAAGTAATCTTAAATCTTAAATGTTTAAAATTCTCTCGCAATAATTAAAATCTGAAGGAATGTGACCCCATACTTTTAAAATGTAAATTTTCAGTACCAGAGATCTAATTTGAAAGTAATTAAGCATTATCATGCTGTGATAATTAAATTACTCTTGAATGGACAAACTCCAACTTTCTCTGGTGTGCTTAGTGGATATGTAACAGAAATTCACACAGGAGCGTTCCATGTGCGTCAATGCCAAATATGTCCATGGCTCTTGCTAGAGTGAAGGCTCCTGGGAATTGACTTGTGGCCAATCTCCAAATTTTCCTGTCACGCCTGTGATAATGCCCTCTGCTGGCCAGACCAGAAAATCCCGGCCTTTTATATATATATATATATATATATATATATCGTTATTTCGTAGTACAGAACTTGAGTATTGCGGCAAAAAGATATTTTGTCGAAGCTTTTCATCTTGCGCTCATCAGGACAATCACAAGAATACCAGTGCCAAGGGAACCAATAACTTTACACTGTATGAGAAGAGATTGCTGATTGGTAGGGGCATTGCAATGGGGGATACACCAGTTAATGGTGACTATCAATTAACTGCCAAGCATTGTTTAAAACTTTAAACCAGGCAGCTTGATTCTGATTGGTCAAGGCATTGCTCTGAGGAATGAGTCAGCAAATGGCTGTCACTTATTTTGTTTTGCTGAAACAGGCACAATGTGTGTACATGTTCTTTCTGTTTGCAAAGAACAGGAACCTGCGCCACACTGTGAGCCGACTGACAATCTTAAATTAGTTGTCAGCATAATTTTTAGCACACTGAGGATTATTTAACAAATGCTGTCCAATCGTGGAATCACATCTAACGTTGGACACTGTGTTTTGAGTTTTGCAAGCACAGGCTGGTTGAGAACTGTCTGTACCTTGCCCGTTGGAAACAGCAGAAAGAACATATGGATTGTGAAACTTATGTTCCAGAGAACTATCTTTTTTTGTTGAATTATTAAGTCTTTGTCCTTTAAGGCTATAATTGATATTATTGATACAGATATCAAAATTTATTTTGTCTTTTCACATAAATAAGTGTGCATATAGATTTTTTTCACTGTACTGTTGAAAGAAATTTTGTATTAGATATTTTAACTCAGTGCCAATCGGTGACGTGTTGTTATAGTATAACGTACAAGGGAATGTAGGAAGGAATCTTTTAACTTGGAAAGGTGAATTCAAGGGCTAATGGGGAACTGTTTCATGCTGTATTTTGCGACAACAGAGTAAAAGTAGACCTATTACCTAGCAATGATCCAGAGATGATGATGAAAATTGTTGAGGGAGGGGAACACGTTCCAACAGGGATCACATCAGACTTGATACCATCCTATACATGAGGAAGAAATAAATTGAATGTATGATACCATAAAGTATGAGGTCATATTTTTATCTTATCAGAGAAAAGTCTGAGAGAATTTAATACCTTTTTAATAACTTTGCAAGGTTTTGATAGGGTGAATAGGAAAAGATTGTTAGTGATGTGCAGGGTCATCAACTTAAAATGGTCAGTGAAAGAAAGTGGAGAAAGATTAGTGTAGATGTTTTTACAAATTCTTGGAGCGTGGAGATAGCAAATTAGCGGCACATGTTTTCTCCCGAATTGAATTTCCATTCAATGATTCACTAACATGCACACATAGACACACACACGCATGGGCAGGCATGGATATGCACACACATATGCACAGACAAACGCACACACAGACACACATATATGCATGGACGTATACACACATACACAGACATATACACATGCACGCATGGACACATGCGCACAAACACACACATACCAGGAACTGCCTTGATAAGTAGGAAGTCTATATCTGATGAGTTTGCATCCATGCTGACAAGCGGATGTGGGGAGGAGGGCAGGTGGATGGTAAAAACTAACCATGATAGCCAGGCAACAGAAGCTGGGCCCAAGGCAAAAATTGCAAAAACAGTTGTTAACCATCTCTGTTGACTAAAGTACCAAGAATATAAATTGTCAAAGGAGGAAGAGATTATTTCATTTCCAAGGGACCAGCAGAAATAAGGACATGGAGAGAGAATAGGGCAGTAGGATTAGCTTCTAAATTGTTCCAAAAGAGCCAGCACAAATGCATTGAGGTCTAAACTTAACATAGTTGCACCCAGTTTATGGGCCCAAAACAGGTCAACAATTGTTAATTTAGCAGTGCAGTGGTTCACACCTGCTTTGCATAAGTGTTCAGCCCATTGCTAAATTGATGGAGACCTCAATATACAAAATAGAGCTCTGGTAAGGGCCAAAATGCTTAAGGCCTCAAATGTCAGGCTGTTTTGAAAGTGTCTGATTGGTCTTCGCAGCTTGCCAGATTTATCCTGATGAGAACCAAAGATAAACTTAGTTCAATAAAAACAGAAAGTGCTGGAAAAACTCAGCAGGCCTGGCAGCACCTGCGGAGAGTGAAACAGAGCTAACATTTCAACTCCAAGGTGACTCTTCTTCGGATTTTTCAGAATGTAGTTTGGCCGTCAGGCCTCTCTGCTCTGCTATTCCTTCATTGCACAGCCAGAAAGCAAGCTCAGGTTGAGGTGCTAATGAATTTAGGTGTTGATGTGCCAGATGAGCTTCTGTGCTGTAAACGTCCTGAATCTAATGAAACGTGATGGTTTCAGGTAAACTGAAGTGGCAAATGGGCAGAATTAGAGACATAAATTCAAGGGGAAAAAATGTCCAACAAACGTGGAATCTCCCTGACGAACGTATGAATGAAATATACAATCACACTGAAGAACAAGTCTGAGCTCCTAAGTGCTCAAACAGGTACTGTTAACCAAGCACAAATGAAAATGTAAACATTTTTAAAATTTAAGGAAAATGGTGAATTGAGGTGCTTAGAAAATACATAACTATTGCTAAACAGTATCATCAAGAATGCAAAGAAAAAAGAGATTGCAAATATTATAAAACATTTTGTGGATATATTCCAGATATCAAAGAAAAATTAGCTCTCAAAAATAAAATGATAGAGGCTGAAAAGGCAAGGAAATCAACCTCTGAATAATCGTTTACACCGTGAGATTCCTTGCCCTCCTTCAATGGATAAGGGATATATTTCAGTTAAGAAAGGAAAGCAAGATTTAACTGTTAACATCTAGGTGTTGAAATTCCACTGAGCATTCTACTGTTAACGCACTTCTGTAAAATCTTATCTGTGCAGAATTAAAGTCTCAGTCCCTTTAAACCTATAAAATAGGAGAGACATTAAGTCTTAGCCAGTGACATAAAAATAACATTAAGTGGAATGTTAACCCAATAGTGTGTTTGAAAAGTCATAATGTAACAGGGTTGAGGGAATACCTCAAAGAGTACGTGAAGGGTGAGGTAAGCTTGGAGCGAGTGAATGTTCACACCAATTTACTTAACTGCCCTCTGTCCTCTCCTTGATGGAGTACAGTTCCATTTTTTCCTGATCACATCGGTATCTCACCCAAATGACCAATGTTCATGCATAGAGCTTGACAGTGAATGTTATAAACTTATGCAACTGCTCTTGTCATCTCAACAGCCCTGTCTTCACTTGTTTTCACATGAGTGCATTAACATCACAAATTCCTTGAAGCCAGGAAGCCAATGGTAGCACTGCCTCCGCTAACTCAACACAGATTGGAAATCGAACCTGGGAGTAATTTTATTCCAACATTCCCATATTTTAGACTGAAAAAATACATTACTAAAATCAATTGATTTTTAAAAAAATTATTTGAACATAGGCCTATCGAATCATGTTTGCTCCTAGCTACCAAGCTGCTCTGGGACATTATCGACACTGTACTTAAAGAAATGAGCTTGTGACCTTGAGCACTGTTGTGGAGCTGGCTGACTCAAAGAAAACATATCACCAGCTGGGAATGCACAGTACAGTCCAAGGCTGTTTTACTGATATTACAGTGTATTCATGAGATTTCATGGGGCGCCGTGTGTCCAGATATGAACGCTATACTGGAAAAAGTCACTACAGAGGCAGTGAGAACAACAGCAACAATATTGAACAAATGACTTATAAAGAAAGGTATGGTATCCTAAATGGGAAGAACACAAGGGTAGATGTTAGCCTTGGTTTAATGACACCTCTTTCACCTCTGTTAGAAGCTTGTGAATTCAAGCCCCACCCCAGAGGCTTATCCAGGCAACACTCCATTACAGTACTGACAGAGCACTGCATTGTTGGAAGTACTTTTTTTTAAGATGAGCCATTGAACAGAGATCCCATCTGCCCTCTCAAGTGAATGTAAAGACTCCATGACACTTTTTGAAGAAGAACAGGAGAGTTCCCCTAGAGCCATTAATTTCAATTCTTTCACACTTATCCCTCAGCTAACATCGCTCTAACAGATTATCTGCTCAATATTTCATTGCTGTTTTGTCCTGCTGTGTAGCCCTATATTATACCACTGACCATATTTCAAAAGTGCTTGATTGACAGTGAAGTGCTTGGGGTATCCAGAAGTCACAAAAGGTGCTAGATAAATCCAAATTCTTTCTCTATTTCAAATTTTTAACAGTAAGGGAAATAAATAAGACGTAGACAAGGTAACCTGAATAACACCAGGGCTAAAAAAAAGTCCTAGATGTGAATTGAGAAAGCTACTAGCTAATTTAGCATAAGCAATAACTTCTCTACAGCTGGTGCTAGTGATTTATTGAACTGACCACTGCATACCATAGAGCAGGCTGACCATTCGAGCATTCAAAATGCAATTGTGTCCATTTTTATTTTTCCAGAAGGTAATGGGTTGTGGAGAATGGGAAAGTGGATAATCTAAACACTTTACTTATTCCTGTTTTCTTATGTTCTCCGTGCAATGACTCATGAGTTTCCATTCCATATACGTTCACTCCTTGATATTCATTATATTTTATCTAATCACTCCCATCTATCCAATACTCACCATGTAATCACTGCCAGGTATTCATTATTTTCTATGTAACTGCTCCCTGTCAGTAATATCCAATTTCTCAATAACATGACATAGTGAAATGGCCCAGAAAGATACATGTTTCACCATAATGAAAAACACCTACACCCAGTGAGGCCTTTCAGATTACGCATAGGGAAAGCTTCAGACAGTTTAAATAGAAAAATTACTCAAGCAAAAAAGAAGATAACTATGTAAAATGGTAGCTTGGCAATAAAGTGCTGACAATGGTGCAGTGCGAGTATTTCAGATCTACAGCAGAGTGAACTGATTTGTATTCTATTTAAATTGAAGCCACTCTTTGGCTGAACTTCACATTTGTTGAAGCCTTTGGTGATGCTCATTGCAAACATCCATGCGATGCCTTGTTCAGTGGCTTCTGTACTGGATAGCAGCATTGTGTACTCATAAACTAATTTTTGGATCTAATCCCATAAGATGACTTGTAGCCTTATGACTTCACAGACCTTGAAATGAAATGAAATGAAGTAGAGGTCAGGGTTGGGGGAGGGGGGGTGGTGCGGAGTGGAGAGAAAACAATGATATATAATTTTCTTACCAAAATATTAGCAGGATGTTTTGTTCTGTGATGTTGAGGTGATCAGAATGGATTTATCTGAAATGTTACTTATTTTCTTCCTCCTGCCTTGTCTTATAGACACAGGGGGCAACTAGAACTTAGCTGCAGTTCTATATACACTGTTCTGGTGTTAACTAAGTGTTAACTAGGAATTATGAATGAGCAATGACAACTGACTGAATAGTTCAGATGGCAGGTGTTTACCTTTCCGTTTCTTTGAGGCATGTAGTTTCAGTTTTTGTCATATCAGAGAGAGGAGGTGACCTTTAGGAGCACATTACAGATATTGTAAAGTTTCTCAAGGGACATGACATATTCTGAGGTAATGTTTTACGGAGATGAGATATGTCAAACCAGTTCAGAAGGCACTGCTATCAGATTTTTACAATTTTGAATATAAGTATGTGGAGCAATTTTCTTGACCATTCCTCACTATAGGTGGGATTTAATCCATCCTGGTGTGTTGAGAAACATGACGCTCTGGCCCACTTAATCATGGGAAAAGCTGTGTCTGTCAGTCTCATGGTGATGGGAAAACCTCCTGCGATCAAGTCAGAGGCAGGAAGGGGCCTGTAGCTATTGTAAGTTAAACCTTTCCTTACTGTTATGGGGATCATGTGACTGTATAGACAAATCAGCCCTAAGCACAGGGAATCTTAGGGGGCTGAACTTTTTAGCCTTGGCACAAGCGTATAGCCTCTTCAGGAGTCTGTAAACAAAGTTTACTGTTTCTTACAAGAAACCAGCCCTGCATTGTAAGTTTATTGCAGGGCTGATGCGGGAAACACACCCGCTCATTGTGGGATGTCAATTAGGCTCATTAATGAGACACTTGACACCAATTATCCCTGAGCCCACCAGAATTTAGTGGTGGCTCGGGGATTACATGGGAGTCCTACAGTTTCCCCATGTCTTCTGAAGGCCGCTTAGCAACCCCTGTGCCCGATTGAGGGACCCGGCCTCCGGAAGGGGGGATGGCTGCTGAAAGCCATCCCCCAACCTTGTTTCTGACCCCAACGCCCTTCCTCTCTCCCACAATCCTTATCCCCCCCCCCCTTCACTTACCTGGATCCAACGATGATCCCCGGAGAAGCCCCTGGAGCACTACCAGCAGCAGCCACCACTCCCAGAGGTATTTCTGGCAACGGAGAGCTGTCAACCTCTGATTGACCAGCAGCTCTTGGGCTTGGGATTTCCACTGCTGGGGTCCTAAATCATGGGGAAGGCCCGACGCTGGCCAATTAAGTGCTTCACAGGCAGTTAATTTGTTTGGACATCCACCACGGAAACAACATGGATTTTCCACCTCTTCTCCAACTGGTACACAGGACCTACGTTGGGAGCATTAAATCCAGCCCTATGAACTAGATTTTGACTATGTGAAATGGTGTAAAATGGGTGACCGCAAACCAGTAGTCCACTTTCTCTCCAAAACTTTATTTCAATTGAATAATTCATTATCGCTGGTTTTACCAACACACATACAGAAAACATTACCCCATGTCTCCAAAAATTTCCCTTTTCTTCACAGCTTCATGCCTCTGAGAAACTTCTATATAGCTCAGTGTCTAAATGCAGAAAGAGGAACTGCCTCGCTAATAGGAAGCCAGTGTACAATAATCAGAATGTACTGCCCTCCCTGTGGAGGTAATGCACAGAGAATAAACATGAGGTAGCAATATATCTGGCAATTTAGCATCCATGTTGCCAGGGAGTTAAGGGTGGCAGAGGGCAGGGGTATGATGGAAATCAGACGATGATAGCCAAGGAACAGGGGCCACGCCCAAAGCTAAAATGCCAAAAGCAACAGTGGAAAATCTTTGCTATCTAAACTAAAAAGACTATAAATTTCGAGAGGGTAAATATTCTGAGCAAATGAGCAACCGTATAAATTCAAGAAATGGCATTACATAATAATAGATAAAATTATATTGCATATTTTATCTGATAGTTGAAGTATAATTTTGAAACAACCCTAAAGTAACTGAACAACCTTAAAGCTGATAAGATTTTGAGAGCTGGCTCGGTAATGAAATGACCTGTTTGTGACACTTAGTGTAACTCAAGAATATTGAGAAACGTTTTGAAGTTGCATAGAATTTGCAAAGAAAAATAGGGGATGCCAATGATGAGAAGAAGTGTTGCAGGATTAGCCATCTGATTCAATAGCTGGAGGGTTGAATTGCTGGCTATGAAGGTGCAGCTATTGGACTTCTAAATACACCGTGGCCCAGATCTTCTGTCCTCTGGAGGCTTGAAGATGTGCTGTGGGATTCCTCGGAAGTCCCAATGCAAGGACTTCACAGGAATTGCCCAGGATATTTCAACTTCCATTGGGCAATCACCCTGCATCTGGAACCCTCTGATTTAAAGTCAGAGACTTCGAATGGTTCCCACCCGTTTACCAGTATAGTTACCCAGGAGAAGTTAGAAAGATTAAAACCAGTTCTAACTCCTGGGTAACTAACGTACTGACCACTCCTGAGCTCCCCAACCCCCAACCCCCCACCTTCCTGATTACCCCTGCCCCCGAACCCCACCCCCCCCGCCCCCAGCCACCTGACTACACCCCCACCCCCAAACCCTTACTAACCAACCAATTCCGCCAAACACCTAACCTCCCCCCCAACCACCCGATTCCCCCCCTGCCCCCTGCCCCCACCGCACCCCCAACCACCCACACTACACTGAATGCTTCCATTTTGGAGGAGGCCTGGGCCAGAAATCCGGGTGGGAAATGTGGAGCTCCAGATTAAGGTAGGAAAACAGGAGTGGAGCGGTAATCCAATGTTGATTTGCCACTCCACAGAAGATCTGGCCCAATGTGACTTTTGAAAGCTTACATTACTTTTCCATTTAAACTGGCGAGAGTCCAACACTAAAAATAAAAGGCTGCAAAGAGAGAAACAATCTATTTAACCCTTGCTGCACGTGATCACTACAAATTAGTCTTGTCATCCAAATAATCTTCATTTTCAGGTCAACTATTTAACATTCATTTAGACTGAAGGAGCTCTTATACCTATATTAAAACGCTTTAAAAGAAAAATAGTAGTCTTCAATGCTATTTTTGGGAGTTGTACAGTTTTATAGTGACAGGAGAGTAGTACCATGAAATACACATTGAGTGTAATTTTCCAACTTCCACACTCTGGCAGTATACTTTGAAATTAATCACCCTGCCCTTTGTATAACTCTAATGGCTTTTACTTCCATTGTAACCTTACCCCGCAAGCTTCACACTCTTTGTGTCAACTTTGTTCCATAGTGAATTCTTGCATCCACATTTCTGGGAGGAAAGATCTTGTAACAGTCTCAATCACGATGGACAAAGTATTTGAGAAACTAATGGGGCTAAAGGCAGACAAGTCACTAGGACCTGATGACTTGCATCCAAGGGTTTTAAAGCAAGTGGCTGCAGAGATAGCGGAGGCAGTGGTCGAAATATTCTAGGACTCACTGGATTTCAGGAGGGTTCCAGCGAATTGGAAAACCGCTAATGTCATGCCCCTGTTCAAGACGGGAGGGAGACAAGAAGCCTAACATCTGCCGTTGGGAAAATGCTATCATCCATTATTAAGGAAGAAACAGCAAAACATTTAAAAAAGCTTAACGCAATCAAACAGAGTCAATATGGTTTTGTGAAAGGGAAATCATGTTTGACAAATTTGCTAGAGTTCTTTGAGGATATAACAAGCAGAGTTGATAAAGGGGAACCAGTAGATGTAGTGTATTTGGATTTCCAGAAGGCATTCAATAAGGTGCCACATAAAAGGTATTGCACGGGATAAGAGCTCATGGTATTGGGGGTAATGTATTAGCATGGATTAAGGATTGGTTAACACACAGAAGACAGAGAGTCGGGATTAGTGGGTTGGTTTCAGGTTGGAAAGACGTAACTAGTGGAGTGGCATAAGGATCACTCCTACGGCCTCAATTATCTACTATCTATATTAATGACTTGGAGGAGGGGGCAGAGTGTAATGTATCCAAATTTGCTGGCGATACAAAAGTACTTGGGAGGGGATGCTGTGATAAGGACATGAGGAATCTGCAAGGGTATATAGACAGGTTGAGTGAGTGGGTAAAAGCTTGGCAGATGGAGTTTAGTGTAGGAAAGTTTGAGGTCATGCACTTTGGTAGGAAAAATCAAAGGCAGACAATTATTTAAATGGAGAGAGGCTCCAAAAAAGTGCAGCACAGAGGGATCTGGGTGGTCTTGTGCATGAAACACAAAAGGTTAGCATGCAGGTGCAGCAAGTGATTAAGAAGGCAAATGGAATTTTGGCCTGTATTGCTAGGGCGTTGGAGTTTAAAAATAGGGAGTTCTTGTTACAACTGTACAGGGTGTTGGCGAGGCCGCACCTGGAGTACTGTATACAGTTTTGGTCCCCGTATTTAAGAAAGGGTATAATGGCATTGGAGGCAGTTCAAAAGAGATTCACTAGGCTGAATATTCCTGGGATGAAGGGGCTGACTTATCAAGAATGGCTAAACATGTTAGGCCTTTATTCATTAGAGTTTAGAATAATGAGTTTAGAAGTCTATATACCTTTGCAGATTCCTTATGTCCTCATCACAACATGCCCTCCCAACTATTTTTGTGTCGCCAGCAAATTTGGGTACATTACACTTATTGAAACGTACATGATTCTGAGGGGGCTTGACAGGGTAGATGTTGAGAAGATGTTTCCACTATTGGGGGAATCTCGAACTAGGGGACATAGTTACAGAATAAGGCGACATTCATTTAGGACTGAGATGCGGAGGAATTTCTTTCCTCAGAGGGTAGTGAATGTCTGGAATTCTCTACCTCAGAGAGTTGTGGAGGCTAGATCACTGAAAGTATTTAAAAAGGAGGTAGATAGATTTTTAAAATATTGGGGAGCTGAGGGCTATGAGGAGCTGGCACGAAAGAAGAGTTGAGGCCTGGGGCAGATCAGCCATGATCATATTGAATAGCGGGGCAGACTTGAGGGGCCGAATGGCCTACTCCTGCTCCTATTTCTTATGTAAAGGCCTGCATTTTGCAATGGTAATGACGACAAAACTGTCAGCATTCAATGTCATTACTCCATTGAAGTTGGCAGCAACCTCTGTAGCCCGCACATGCTCAGAATGACTTGAAAATCCAAAAGTTGCTGTTGGTGATTCTACGCTCCCCCAGAGGGTGCGCTGTTGAGTTCCACCACCCCAGGGTACAATCCCTAACCAGTGAACTGATGAAAACTTCAGTTTTTACACTGTTAGTCTCACTGGTCTCTACATGGTGCTTCCAACCAAATCATACCCATGGGGCAAGAAACCTTCATTTTTTTAAGAATATTTTAATTTTGGAGAATATGATTTCAGTTGCTGGTGTGATTTTAAACCTCACGCCTGCACACCATTCCTGTCCACCCTTCTGCCAGTGAAAGTATTGTAACATCAGGAGGGTGTCTTGTAGGAGTTTACAAAGGCAGTTTCCATCATAAATGAAAATACAGGAACTTAAACTGAAAATAAGAGTGAAATATATGACTCTGAAATGGGAATAGCCCCACAGCTTGGCCTAATTATCCCTCTGTCTCAAACTCAATTTGACTGGGGCATTACACTTGACCTTTCCTTCCTCCATGCTATGCCACTGGATGTTACACTTCCAATACTTTATTGTGATATCTTACAGTCAAAATCCCACAATAAACCAGATCACACTTCCCAAAAATATATAAGAAATTAATTGAAGTGCAGATAAACAGCTACATTTGGTTGGTATTAACATAGTAGGTGGTGGCATAGTGTTACTGTCACTAGATTAGTATTCCGGTGACCCAGGGTAATGCTCTGGGACCCGGGTTTGAATCCCACCACAGCAGATGGTGAAATTTGAATTCAATAAAAACCTGGAATTAAAAGTCTAATGTTGACCATGAAACCATTGTAGATTGTTGTAAAAAAAACCATCTGGCTCACTAATGAAAGGGAAAGAAATCTGCTGTCATTACCTGGTCTGGCCTACATGTGACTCCAGACTCATAGCAATGTGGTTGACTTTTAAATGCCCTCTGAACAAAGGCAATTAGGGATGGGCAATAAATGCCAACCTAGCCAGTGGCACCCACATCCCATGAATGAATAAACGAAAAGCAATATCATGTCACATCTGTTATCAGGTAAGAGGCATCCACTTTGTAATTACAGACAAGTTGTTATGTTAATTGCATGGAGATGAATACTTAAAACATTTGCCATTAGAACCAGAGGAACATTTCCTTTGGAATTAGCAGTCAGCTTCTGTGGTAGAGTGCACAGAATCATTACATTTTGTTACCAAACAACAAAAGCTTTTCTGATGGACAAACCACTTGGAAAGAAACTAAGAAAAATCAACCAAGCAACAACAATACAGAGGCAGGATCTCTAGAGTGTTTCTTTCGAAAGTGAGTTTGAACATCTCCGCTTTTCAAGTTTGGTGTGAGAAAAGTCTTCCTAAGTGAAGTTGCAAAACCTCCAGAGATATTTCTGGGTAATGCAGGTCATCCTTTTATTATTTCCTCAGGCCACTTCTGTCTAAACCTGTCACACAAAATTCGTCTTAAGAAAAGGTTGCAAAGCCGGAGGGAGAAGTAAATCTGAGATAATAGACTTCCAGGTTCTATGTGGTAAAGATGACGGGGGTCTATATTGAACAAAGGTTAACAACAATCTAAAGTAGCAGGTGAGGGCAGATTTGCTGTGCGCAGATGTGCCACGGGCTGCTCTGTGCAACACATGTTGTTAATAAATGAAAAACCTGGGTGCCTCACCTAGGATTGTAACAGAGCATCTGGGAATTATAAATCAATCTCCTGGACGCTGCTGCAAGCCATCCGGGAGAAATATCATAGAGGCATTAAAAAAAAATTGCTTTTTTCATATTTTTCTTCAACCTGTTTGTTTATTATATATAAAAATATCGGAGACGGTGTGGGCATGGAGGCGATTTGACTGACAAGATGGTTGGCGACGGATGAGATTAAAAAAATCAAATCAAAGCTGAGTTGGAAGTCCGAGGGGCTGGATTTTGCCATCCTGCAGCAGGCCACAACAGAGGCAGGCAGGGTCAAAAAAACACAGCTGCCACGTCACTCAGCCAGAACTTCTGCCTCCGTCTCTATCAGAGAGACCACAGGCTTCCAAATTCGTCTGTGCTCCCAAACATGCCAATTAAGGGCTTGTTGAAAGCCTGAATCGGCAGCCATTTGGAACCTTCCCGAGGGCGGATGGCGTGTAATTAGCAGCTGTCTGAATCAGACTAGCTGCAGGCAAGCGAGGACCAGAAAACTTTTTCACCCAGAGGATGGTTGGAGTCTGGAACAAACTTCCTGAAGGTTTCAGTGGAGGCGGGTTCGATTGAGGTATTCAAAAGGGAATTGGGTTGCTACCTGAAAAGGGAGGATGTGCAAGGTTATGGGGATAAGGCAGGGGAACGGAGCTAGGTGGAATGCTCTTTCAGAGAGCCAGTGCAGACCTGATGGGCCAAATGGCCTCCTGCACTGTAAAGATACTGTGATATCAGAGGTGAGAGGAGTTTAAAAAAGGCAAATGTTCATGCTTTTCACTATTGAAGGGCTTACCCCTTTGAAGTTAAAGTTGCAGCAGCCCGTCACAGGTGAGCGGAGGAGGCAACATTAAAGGCTTTGCCAAATCTGGGGTTGTCACCCTCCTGGCAACGTTTGGGCATTGGAGCAGCAGGCACAGCTGTTTGGGCTCCACCTGCTCACCAGGAAAGGTGCAGTTGGAAATGGGTGCTGCACTTTCAGAAATCAAGGCCATTGGAAATGAGGAGCAACAGCCTGCACAGGGAGCGCAGAGTGCTTGGCATCAGGAGGCCAGGGGAGAGGGATGAGGGGCACAAAGGAAAATGAGACACTACCCTGAGCACAGGATCTACAGGTAGCAGCAAGGAGACCTGAATATGACTGAGAACCAGCGCTGCAGGAGGCTGCAGCTCTCTAGGCAGATGGTCACAGGCATCTGTGCCCTTGCCAGTCTGGACCTCTGTGGCATCTCACATGCCCCACTGGTGCATCACTCAGGTGACAGATGCTCCTCTTCGCCAAAGCTGCTCAACACACCAGATTCACAAGCGAAGGGGCACCACGGGCTCAGAGGGTTCTGGGTCTGATACCTAGAGTAGCTGGGTGGTGCCCGGCAATAGCCTCCTGCAAGGATGTCAGTTATTGTGGTGGTCTGCTGCACCCTCCATTATATGGCCCTGAGTACAGTTAGACCCTGGAATGGAAGAGCTCACTGGGGAAGGAGCAAGAGATGAGAGAGGAGGAATTGGAGGTAAAGGAAGGTGACACTGATCAGAGAGGTGTTCTTGCTGCACAACATGATGGCCTCCTTCTACCACCCTCCGAGAAGAGAAGCTAGCTCTCTCTTCCCTCATGAGTGCCAGGCCTTCAGCTCCCTAGTGACATTTCACTTCCTTGTGGTGCAGTGGAAAACTTTGGCTCAAACTGTCTCCCTCAGGGCAACCAGCAGCCTCAACAATGGCTGCCTTGGGTATCTGAAACCGGCTTCCATTCCTGTCACCACTCGCTTTAATTGGACAGGAAACCTGTCTTTATGCCAATGAAGGGCTCACTCCCAGGATAATCCAAAAATTCATCAGTTTCCAATGGGCGGCGGGTTTCTGACCCAACAGACCCACCTCCTGTTTCCTATTCTCAAAGGGAAAATCCAGTGCCGAGTCACAATACACTGGTTTAAATGGACCTTTTACACTTGTCAAACAGTTAATTATCCAATTGATGAACAGGCCTAAATGGCAATAATTTCATTCCCACATTGGGAATGTGCAGAACATCAGGATCAATCCAACTTCTTTCTTGTCCATGTCCACATTCATTTCACCAGTAGAAAAACAAAAATATATTCTCATCCTTTATCACAGCTGCCTGGCCTCTCATTGTGTCGCTTTGTAAACATAGAAACATAGAAAATAGGAACAGGAGTAGATTATTCGACCCTCTGAGTCTGATCCGCCATTCAATATGATCATGGCTGATCTTCTATCTCAACACCATACTCCCACTCTCTCCCCACACCTCTTGACACCTTTAGAGTCTAGAAATCAATCTATTTCCCTCTTAAGTATATTCAATGACTTGGCCTCCACAGCCCTCTGTGGTAGAGAATTCAATAGGTTCACCAACCTCTGAGTGAAGAAGTTTCTCCTCATTTCAGCCATAAATGGCCTGCCCCGTATCCTGAGACTGTGAGCCCTTGTTCCAGACCCTGCCGCCAAAGGAAACATCATCCCTGTCAGAATTCTATGCGCTTCAATGAGATCTCCTCTCATTTGTTTACACTAAAAGTGAATACAAGCCTAGTCAACCCAAAGTTTTCTGTACCTCAGTTTTAATGTGTTTTTCTCCTATAGTTCTACTTTCTTTTTTAAACCTAGCTTTTGCTCCAACTTCTCTATTTATCTTAGAATTCCAGTCCCTGACTCTTGGAATTTATTTAAACTCTTTCGAGTTATCAACAGTCACAGATTGCAACTCTTTCGAGTACAATCACAGTTCTTGGTTTTCTGGGAGTGGGATATGAACCCACAACCCTCTGATTCAAAGGCGAGGGTGCTATGGACTGAGCCACAGCTGGCACCTCCTTGGAATTTATTTAACTTCTTTCGAGTACAATCACAGTTCTTGGTTTTCCAGGAGTGGGACATGAACCCACAACCCTCTGATTCAAAGGCGAGGGTGCTATGGACTGAGCCACAGCTGACACCTCCTTGGAATTTATTTAAAAATTCTTTTGAGTTATCAACAGTCACAGATTGCAACTCTTTTGAGCACAATCACAGTTTTTTTTTTGGTTTCCGGGAGTGGGACATGAACCCACGACCCTCTGATTCAAAGGCGAGGGTCCTATGAACTGAGCCACAGCTGACACCTCCTTACCCTCATCCCAGCTCCTTTTCAAATACCTCATATACTGCTTCACTATTTGAGCTATTTCCTTTCAACCAATTAATTGGGTCAATTGATGTTAAATAAGAACCACTTTCAGTTTAGCACCTTGATCTTTGATTTCTCTCTCTCTCTGTCTAGTTTCTGTAAGCGCTAATTAGATCAGGGTTATTATTTCCAAGTATGGTCTTGCCTTCAGTCTGCTGCCACAGGCATTTTGTCTTATCCCAGGTACCATGCCCTAAGAGGGCATTGGCAACCATAGACTTTCATTGATTAAAAACAAAAAACTGCGGATGCTGGAAATCCAAAACAAAAACAGAATTACCTGGAAAAACTCAGCAGGTCTGGCAGCATTGGCGGAGAAGAAAAGAGTTGATGTTTCGAGTCCTCATGACCCTTCAACAGAACTGAGTAATATTAGGAGAGGGGTGAAATATAAGCTGGTTTAAGGTGAGGGGAGAGAAGCGGGGGGGGGGGGGGGGTGTGGTTGTAGGGACAAGCAAGCAGTGATAGGAGCAGACAATCAAAAGATGTCACAGACAAAGGAACAAAGAGGTGTTGAAGGTGGTGATATTATCTAAACGAATGTGCTAATTAAGAACGGATGGCAGGATACCCCCCCTCCCCAACTTCTCTCCCCCCGCCCCCCACCTTAAACCAGTTTATATTTCACCCCTCTTATCACCTGTCATCAGGTGTATTTGGAAGGATTTACAGACGGATGATCAATCACGTTATGGACACACCTTCCGTGGCCATCAAGTCCTGGAGTAGAAACAAAAACAAAAACAAAAATTGCTGGAAAAACTCAGCAGGTCTGACAGCATCTATGCAGAGAAAGAGTTAATGTTTCGAGTCCAGATGAATCTTCTTCAGAAGTAAAGAGAAGTAGAAATGTGGTGAAATATATGCTGTATAAGGGGGGGGTGGGACAGATGAAGCTGGATAGAAGGCCAATGATGATAGGTGGAGGCAAAGGAGAGACTGCTAAAGATGTCATAAACAAAAGGTCGAAGGGGTGTTGATGGTGTTGATACTGGCTAAAGGAGGTGTTAATGGTGACATTAAGAGTAGAAAGCAGGATGAACCAGTGATAGATGGCCCTAGTGGGGAATGGGTGGGAGGGGATGGTGTGGGAGCAAGGATCAAAACAGACTAAAAGGTGGGGATAAAACAATGAATGGTTCAAGTACAGGAGTAGAACTTGAACCCAGAACTTCCAGCTCAGAGGCAAGGATGCTACCACTGGACCATACAACCTCCACTTCAGCCCAGTCTATTGTACGATAATTAAAGTCCTCAATGATTACAAATCCATTACATCTGGATACTTCCTTAAATTGCTTACAAATCTCATCCTTTCTGGCCTAAAACAAACTCCCAATATGATCACGAATTCCTTATTATTTCTTAACTCAATTCAACAAGACTGAGCATCACCATCAGTAAAGAATTCCCCTTTCAATATTGCAATTTTGTTTTTATTTTCATTCTCTATCTCTCCTAAAATAGTTATAGCCAGTAATATTGAAGTTTCATGTGATGATCAAAAGCATAGTGTACTGCAGGAAGCAAATTCATTTACATAATTTTTACATTGAATGGGAAAGCTCACATGCAATAGGGAGGAATAGGGGAAATAAATGAAATGAAAGGAGATTCCTAAAGGGAAATGACCACCCCTTTAATTATTAAGCAGTAAGAAATTCTCTAAAATTGTTCACTTAGTATGTGACTGATAAACAAAAGTCACAGATTAACAAACAACATACAACAAATACAAAATTCCTTATTGTAACTTGAACTATGGATACACGCCACATAGTGTGGTACAGGAGCACATTTACACACCTCTTACTCCGTCAGTCTATACCCACAGCTCCCAAGTGATTTGAGACATGACATAACTTCCTTTAGTGACTTTCCACTTAAATTTTTTTAAAGTGATCCCACAACATGCCCCTGCTTTCTCCAAAGATAACAGCACATTAATCAGAAAACGTATATATAATATACAATGGTGTTGTGATTCAGAAGAATTACACAGGAATAAAACAAAACATAATTTACAGCTATGCCAAACTAAGAATTTCAAGAAATAGAGGAGGTCTACTTGATCACCATATCTTATGATCTTAAACGTCTGCTCAGAAACGTGATCATCTTCAGACTCTTCTGATTCGCTGACAACTCAGAACATTTGTCACCCTGTTCTTCATCTGTACGGGTGGCATCCATGTCCTCACTGTTGAGCCTTGTCTTGGGCCTTGTCTGTGACATGACAGGAGTGTCAGATGCAGTAACACAGTATAACTCTCTGAGTTTACTTCAGTTCCATCTGAGAATTGCATCATTGGGTGTCTTGACCTTGTACGATCTGGGCTGGTTGCACTGCCTAGCAACCTCTGCAGGATACCAAGTTCCCGAGAAACGATTGAGAACTTAGACCTTCTGTCTTACTCGTAATCGAGCCAATTCTGGCCCTGCTTCCCTGTTGTACGACACCTTCATCTTCCCTTCTTTGGAAAGAAATACATCTCATACTGTTGAAAGCTTCGAAAGATGAAGGCTGGGCAGGGTACTTCTTACCTGCCTCCCAAATATCAACTTTTCAGGCAATGGTACACCCATATCCGAAGGTTTAGCTCATTGCTCAAGGTTGCATTGCAGCCTGGATATCTTGTCCTGACATGAGGAGTGTCAGATGCAGTAACACAGCATAACTCTCTGAGTTCAGTTCCATCTGAGAATTAAAACTAACAATTTTGATGGTAAGAACCATGTGTTCAACCATACTGTTAGACTTTGGATAATGTGGTGATGAGGTCACATGGCAGAGTCCCCACATCTTGAAACAGTCAGCATTGTTTTTACAATTCATTCAAGGGATGTGGGTGTCACTGGTTGGGCCAGCATTTATTACCCATCCCTAACTGCACAAGGCATTGCTATGGATCTGGAGTTATATGTAGGCCAGACCAGATAAGGATGGCAAATTTCCCCCTTAGCCTAAAGGGCATTAACAAACCAAATGGATTTTTATGACAATGCTTTAATTCCAATTTTTTATTGAATTCTGCTGTGGTGGGATTTGAACTCAGGTCTCCAGAATACTAGTCAGTGACAATACCACTATACTACTGCCACCACTGCCCCCTGTAATGCAGCCTGTTACCAGAGATAATTTCTCCTGGCATGCCAAACAAACTGAAATAAGATCTGATCATATCTGCAACCAGAGATACTTGATGTATCGCATAGCTGTCTGGTGATCAGAAATTTTGTGAGGTCATGCATAACAAGGAGAAAATTACACCATGAAGGTGAAATAAGTCTGTGCCCATCTTTGCCCATGGATGTGGAGGGGTTTCATGCGGTATCAAGGGTTCCTTCTGTTGATTTAGTTGATAACTTTGACATGCCTCACAAGATTTCATTACTTTCTCAACATCACTGTTGATTCCCAGCCAATACAATGTCTCTGGCAAGAAATCTGGTACAGTCGATCCTTAATTAAACTTGATGTAATTGGGTTAGAATATCAGAACACAGAGCTTCAAGTATAAGGACTTTTCTTCCCTTTAAAAATTACCTCTCGGGATATACCAAGCTCACCTCAATACGACCAAAAACAGCACAGACGTTAGGCTACTTCTGTATAATGTCAGGCCATCCTTCCACACAATGATAGGGTAAGGTCACCTGCTGCCTCATCTCTTAATTATTCACATTTGTCGGGTCCAAAACTCATGAGACTAATCTTCAAGGCATCTTTAATCTCAGAATTCACACCGTAGCATGCAAATCTAGCGAGACATCTGCATCTTCATTTGGGTTAGGCAGCTTGAAGTCACCAAATGCATCAAACCTGCCCAAATTGAGCAATCGCAGGCCTCTAACCAACTCAATGAACTCTATGCTGCAGCCTTTGGTATCTTTTGGCATGGTGCTTACCTCATGTATTGTGATGATCCGTAAAGCTTGGCATGGTGGAAGTCCTGCTATAGCTGGTCTATCTACAATATTAAACATTTGTGGTAGCCATTCCAACTCCCCATAGCTGCACTGCAAGGTTATCATTCCAATGTACTTAACTGGAGAGCCATTATAGGCAGTCAGCCTAGCCATTATGGGTTGTACTATAGATTTCCCTTTCTCTACATGCATAGCCTTCAATGTATGGAGAGTCAAGATATTAGCACTTGCTCTGTATTGATTTTAACTTTAAGCGAATGCTTACCACTCTTCTGTGGACAATCTGAACCGTGCCGAATGCCTCAGGTTGCATAATAGCACCAATGTGTCGATCCACATTGACAATATGGAATGCTTGTTCAACTGGCATCTGAACATTGTTCTCGTTCAGATCTTCTTCACGTTTAGCTTTCTCGCTTACCTGATTATCTTCTTGGACTTCTGTTGTGTGTTGGCCTACCTTTGACTGTGGCTGCCACTGTTGTCTTTCACAATTTTCCTCTGCGTGTGACTTCTCACCATTTTTTGATGCTGTTCTGAGCTTGGCCTCCTGCATTGCCTTGCCCAGTGCCCATGCAGGCCACACACTTTACACAGACCCTGGTATGCTGGACATTTGTGAATTATGTCAGTCGGGCCACATTTCCCACAAGGCTTGGCATACTTCTGGGCCTTGGTTACCATACCGATTGTCATAGCTGCCCCCAATGTCTGTTGGAGCCCAGCCACAAAGACTTCAAATTTTCTTCCATCATTAAGTAATGTGTTGATGCTGTACCCTTTCTTCTTCTCTAGTAAGCTTTTTTTGAAAGTACTGTATAGGGGGAGATGTGATGATTAGCTCTAAAATCCATTCCGACAATTCAGCGTCTAAAAAGTTGCATTCCTGGGCTTTGTTTCAGCAACTTGCAACAAAATTCCCCCAAGTAATGAACATACGGAATATGCCAGATAGGAAAGACCCTCTGGTCCACATATCTTGTGCATCAAGATATATGGACTCCCCGTTAGAGGTGGGGATGCCACCAGGCATACTCCTTGCATAGCCAATGAGATACAACCCTGAAAACAGGTTTAGAAGTGGGAGGGTGAAATGACAGGCTGACAAAAGTTGGTGGGTGTCTCTCCCCATTGCTATCCTACCAATAAGAGAAGAAGAATCCAGTCACATAATTCTGGGGTGACTGTTGAATATTTCACTGATACTTTGATGTGCTTTGCTATTTTAGGCAGAAGACAAATGTCGACTGAAGTTACCTTGTGGCTTTTTCCCCCATTTGTGTGCAGCAACTTTGGTAGAAAAGCTAGAGAAAGCCCAGAAAGTGCTTTATTTTTCCAGGATTTCTGTTCTCCTTCCAAGGCTGTGGCAAAGAAGCAGGAGAACTCTCCTGACCCATTAAAACTCACCCCAATGGTCTATCAAAGTGCCCAAAGCTGTCTGCTCTTTTAGCTTCACCCATAGCAACAGTGAATTGTACAACTTCAGACCTTGCCAGCTCCGAAGCAAAGATTTTAAGTGCTGATCAGTACTCTTCTCATGCGGTATAAATTGTTGTTCCCTTTGAGATTTGGTATTCTTGCAAATCTGTCCTGATGAGTGCAAGATGAAAAGCTTCACCAGCATGTCTCTTCTTCAACAATGCTAAATACAATCATTTAACTCACCATGGTCATTTTGAAAAATAACCTATGTATTGAAAAATGTCCAAAACTAAACAGGACAAATGGATATTAAGAGCATTACTCAGCATGATAACAATTTAAAAAATCTTTTGAAATCACTTCCTGGGATTTGTGAAGACTGATTTATAGTGGGAAATGCTAAGTGGGCACTGCCAAGACTGAAGAAGTATTGAAATAGTTTGGAGATCTCAATTAAACATTAATAATTACTGTAATAAATGGAATGTCAGTCAACAGGAGATAGAAGTTTCATATAATCACACTTCTAAATAGCTGTCTTGATTTTGTTAATTAAAAAATGGTTGAAAGAGAGGCAGGCTTTATGTTTTATTATACAATCATAGAATGATACAGTAGTGTAAGAGGCTATTCAGCCCATCATTCCTGTAGCAGCTTGTTCGTAGAGCTACCTGATTAATCCCACTCCCTTGCTCTTTCCCCTTTATCTATCCTGCTTGTTACCTCTTCAAAGAATTTTAATAAATTTGTTAGGCATGATTTCATCTTCATGAAGCCATGCTGACTCTGCTTGATTAGATTATGTATTTCTAAATGCTCTGCTATTATATCCTTTATAATAGACTCCAACATTTCCCCAATGACAGATGTTAAGCTTACTGGCCTATAGTTACCTGTTTTTTGTCTCCCTTCCTTTTTGAATAGGAGTGTTATATTGGCCGTTCTCCAATCCTCTGGGACTTTTCCAGAATCTAAGGATTCTTGGAAGATTACTACCAATGCATCCACTAACTCTGTAGCTACTTCTTTTAATATCCTAGGATGCAACCCATCAGGTCCAGCAGACTTATCGGCCTTTAGCCCCATTAGTTTCTCTAGTACCTACTCTCTAGTGATAGTTATTGTGTTTATTTCCTCCCCGCCTTTTGTCCCTTGATTATTTTAGTTTCACTTTAAAAAGCTGCTTGCATTTCTAATGAGGAGTTTATGACTGCTATAAGGTAAAGGTAAACACACAATAGAGAAACAATGATGTTGCCTAGCAACAGGGAGCCAGATAGGCAGGTTCCTCCCACAGACATACACACAGAAGAAGAAAGACAGCAGTTTGATTTGGAAGCTCTTGGAGTTCAGCTGGATTTGGAGTTGCTGCCAGGAGAGACTGGAGCAAAGGGGACAAATAGAAGTCCCAATCTAAAGAAAAAACCCAAAAATCCAGGGCAGTGGAACAGAGAAAAGTCCAAAGAAGACCTAGTAGTCAAAGGAAGGACAGGAACCTAGGAAAAGTTCCTGTTAAATGAAGTTAAGAGTGAGAGGCAGAGAGAACGGATCCAAGCTTCATAAAGAGACAAAAGCTGCAGAAAGCAGAGTTAAAGCCAGAACAGCTTCCAAGAGGCAAGAAAGTCCAAAGAGACAGCTGAAGGTCTGTAACTCTATGGGTATGTGAAGCAGTGGTGTACTGTTGACAGCTGAGTTGGTGAGAGAGAGTGCATTGAAGCCAGCTTGAATGCATGTGGTGAAGCAGAGAAGGGGAACATCGGAAGGAGAGTTCAAAACACTGGAGGTAAACCCTTGCAGAAGGTGTCCGAGAGAAAGCATTAGTTTGGGAAAAGATTCCAAGGTAAGGTCTTGGAAAGTGGAGATTGGAAACCCTTGTTTGAAGGTTAGAATTCAGTGAGACATGTTGGCTCACAGTGTGACAAGCGTCTGGGTGGGGGGGCTGTGTGGGGTGGGGTGTTGAGGAGAAATCCATAGCATCTGGTTGAGGTGGCATCTGTCACTTGAGGTCAGAGTGTGGTGTGTCTGACCACAGGTTACCATAGGTTTACATGGACTGTGTACTTACAATGTACATTAAAGTATAAGATAGCTTTGGCTCGTATTATCCTTACAAATCTGTATATATCTGTAAAGGTATAGTTGCGGGTGAAGGAGTATTGTAATATAATTCATCTTTTCTTGTTGAATAAATGTTTTATTCTTTTGAAAAAAGTTCATCAGCTGACCCCTGTGACTCTGTTCAGCAGCCACTCTCCACGTATTTAAACAAACAAAAGTTAGGATCTATCAGGCTGGGTTCCCCTCTGGGATCAGGCTTGTCCAGGGGTAACCTCAGCTGGGGATCATAACATTACCCTTGAACTGAGTGGCAGTTAAGAGTCAGCTACATTATTGTGATTCTGGAGTCACATGTAGGCCAGACCAGGTGAGGACAGCAGATTTCCTTCCCTAAAGTACATTAGTGAACCAGTTGGGTCTTTACAACAATTGATGATAGTTTCATGGTCACCATTACTGAGACCAGCTTTATATTCTTGATTTATTCATTGAATTCAAATTCCAGCAGCTGTCATCGTGAGATTTGAAGCAAAGTCCCCAGGGCATTTGCCTAGGCCTCTGGATTACTAGCCCAGTGGCATTACCACTATGCCACCATCATATTCCCAAAGATGCCCACACCTGTGGCATCATTATTCCACTGGAATCAAATCTTTATAAGTATTAATGGAAAAGCTTAACTTAGAGAAACAAACTATTTACAGTAGACATTCACGGCCGATGCTCTAGATCCACCAGGATACCATCGAGAGCTTAATTCCCGATCTCTAATCAGCCCGGTGGCAGAGTTCAGTTGGTGGAGCTCCTACTGTTAATTTCCTGTGACCACGTGACCTGGATTACCTGGCCTCCCTGACATAGAGGGGATCATCCTCTCCTCCTGGCCTCTTAAACTCAGGAGTGCTGTCCAGGTGCTCTGCCTAGGTCTCAGCAGCTGTGCACCACTCCACTGTCACTTCCTGGTTCTTTAGCCACTGTCAGAGGCTTCAGTCTGCCTGCTTTGTGGCCTCGGCTGCTCAGCGCAGCGACTTATCGGTCCCGGACCTTTGATCCCACTCCTCGTGCTGCCCTGCTTTCCCTCTGGCTCCATGAGGCTTTTGGCTCCGCCTCCCCTCCTTCTTCAGCCCGCACTCCGGGCTCAGGCTCCAGCCCCAGTGCGCTGAGGACTTTGTCCCTTGTACCAGCCTCCTCCCGGGCTGGTGGCATCTGGGCCCAGCATCCGGCCCAACATCAAAGTCAAAAGTCGGGGTGCCAAGGACCCGCTCTCCTCTCCCGCCGCAAGTATTAATCCGATGCTTTTTTTGAAATTCTGCTTCTGTTGTATGGTGGCATGTTGTCTCATGAAGAGGTGTGTATGGTTGAACAATAACTATTTAGTAATAACACATAACTATATACATATATATAGAACGCAGCCCTGACTAGGTGCTAGCTTCATGCCAACTTGCACCAGACTCACTACTACACTCTACTACTCCCATGTGTCTCTCTACATCCTAGTGGGGGTGGTACTATTTCCCCAGTCCCAAATTAGCCCTTTCAGTCCCAAACACCCTAATACTACGGCTTCCACCACCCTTTCAGGCAGTGCAGTACAGATCCTAAGAACTCACTGTGCAAAAGGAAAGTTTCCTCACAATGCCTCTGGTTCTTTGGCCGATTATTTTAAATCAATTTCTTCTGATTTCTTCTGAATCTTATGTCACTGGAAATAGTCTCCCTTTATTTACTTGATCAAAGCCATTCATGATTTTGAACACCTCCATCAAATCTCCCCTTAACCTTCTCCGCTCAAAGGACAACAACCCCATCTTTACCAGTCTCTCTATACCACTGAAGACCCTCATCCCTGTTGCCATTCTAGTAAATCCCTGCTGCACCCTCTCTAACATCTTGTCAATATTCTTAAAGTGTGGGGTGCAAAATTGATCACAATACTCCAGTTGAGGCTTAACCAGTGTTTGAAAAAGGTTTTACACAACTTACTTCCTTTTGTACACTATTCTTCTATTAATAAAGCCAAGGATACCATATGCTTTTATTTTGAAAATAGCCATCTTAATTAGTCCTGCCTCCTTCTAAGATTTGTGTATGCATGCCTCCAGGTCTCTCTGTTCTTGTACCTCCTATAAAATTGTACTGTTTAGTTTATATTGCCTCTCCTCATGCTTCATTTTGAAATGAGTTTCTCCCTGCACAGTGATGGCCTGGCCACTCTACATGGCCACCTTTTAATTTTAAAATTTCTAAAGTCTTCAGAAGCCACCCCCATGTTGAGGCGTCCCCACAGTTTCTCACTTACAGCAGCCACGTCCACCTCTCCCGATAGAGCTGCCAGCCACACTGAGCCTTGGGCGCTCCCATTCACCCACCCAGCTGTGGAGCCCCCGTGCCATCTTCAATGGATGCAGCTCCCAGAAGTACCCTCTTAATTGGCCATCGCCACAAAAATCTCCTCCAGAATCCCTCCTCAACCATCTCTGGATTCCCAATCTGGGATTCAGCCTGGCGTCAGGATCAGGATCTGGGAGCTGAAATCCAGCCCAATGTTTATACTTAAAATGCTCCCAGTTATGATTCCAAGGTTAATAAATAATTCTTAGACAATAACTTTGTTGCCTGACTTTTGAAAATTGGCAATAAATTATCAACTTTCTCAGCAGCGTGTGTGCTTCTGATAGGAGGTCAATAGACTAAATGCTAATGTAAACTGAACTGGTTGATGAAAGATAATTTGAGCCAAATTTAGATTTTAACACCTAAGCCAGGATTGGGTGGTAACACCCAAACTATTCTTTGGTGAAGAGATTTAGGATTTGTCTGCTTTGAATCCTCGTGTTCTTCCAGCTAGTTAAAATGAGCTAAATATACATCTACAGTTGAGGTTGCACCTACCTGACACACTCAGGCATCAGAGAGCATTCTAATTACATTTAACAAAGGTATTTTCAAAATAGGGAACAAAGATGAAAGGGATAAGGTCAATAGAACAGGAAAGAACCAAGGTAAGAAATCATGGGAGAGAAGCCAAGGTAAATTAAATCGTATTGATTCACTGATCTAAAGATAGATATGGATGAGGAAAGTCATTTGGCCATTTTTCAGTGCTGAAAATGTTTAGATTTCTCCAGTGTTGTTCCATAATTCAACTCTCTGATGCTAAGGAATATGGCCCAGATTTTTGCTACAATGAAGAGCCTTTCCATCGTGGCCAAAAATGGCGGACGAGTCCAGAAATTCTAAGTCCCGCCACTGAACACAGCATTTCTTATTTTCATGGGGGCAGGGCTGGAGTCAGGCTGGGGTCTGTGCATGCACGGTTTATGGAGGCAGCTGGCCATTTAAATCAATGGCTGCTTCTACTGAAGTGGGATTTTGCTAGGCCACGAGTGTGAAACCTGGAGTGTGCAGCTTAGACCCAGGTAAGAGCTGGATGAACTTGGTGGATACGTTTAGATAGCCAGGGTAGCCCTTTGGAGAGGTAAGGTATCCCTTTGGATAGGGTCCCAGGACCCTTTTGGGAGAGGTAAGGCACACTTTGTAAGGCACACTTTAGGATTGTTGGAGTAAACATGACTGTGTGTAAAAGTACATAAACTCATTGGAACTGTCAAAGCTGTCAAAGAACTGTCAAAACTGTCAAAGAACTATCAAGCTGTCAAAGAACTGTCAAATGATACTAGGTAAATTGGCATTGGGGGATAAGGGTAAAGGGTGGTGGAAGGGGTGCATGGGTTGGCATGAGTTGGTACTAAGTTGGCATAGGGGCTATATAGGGCCTTGGGGATGTGGGGACATAGGGGTTATGAGGGGCCACGGAGGGTAGTTAGTGGAGCATGTGTTACCATGGGGGTATGAGGAGCCATGGAGGGTGGGCAGAGAGGTATGGGTTGGCATTGTGGGTATGAGGGGCCATGGGGTGGGAAGAGAGGCATGGGTTGGCATGGATGGGGCATTGGGATTGTATGGGGGTGTGAGTGCATGTGATGGGTGAGGGATTAAGGGCTGTTTTTTGTATTAATCTTTTTTTATTGAAAAAAACACAGTGCCGGAGCACAAAGGCAGGCCTTCATCCAGTGCACCTCGGCACCCGGCAGCCTCTGCACTCATTCCAGGAGTGGCAGGCCTGACTTCTAATCCTGCCCGCCCACCAAAATGAAAATCAGAACTGTGGGCAGCCATTGTTAAAGGCCGGGTTTGCGGAGCCAGGAATTCTGACCCTGTGCATCCTACCCAGGGGTGAAAATCTGGGCCTATCGATGCCCTTCTCACCACACACCCCCCACCCCCTACCATTTGAATGTCTCCACTGGTGACAAGAACTGCATGAGCACAATATTAGGGTAAGGCCACACCAGTGAACTATACAGTTTCAGCATAAACAATACTCTGATTGCAATATAGTCACTATCGATTTGATTCGATTGTCACTAGAGTCCACAAGCCTCTATCAATTTGACCCTTAGCTAGTTTGACAACATTCATTCTCCACGTTCTTTCGTTTCAAAAGCTTAAAGACTGGATGAGGAAGGGAGAACACATTCTCATCCAATCCACAACAACCTCAAAGGGTACTCGATAAAAATGCCATTTATTTAGTTCATTACTGTCAATCTAGCCTGTTTTCAACTCTACAAATCTCACCTCTCACCAACTGGGCCAGAGTGGCAGATGTAACACTGAACGCGGCAGATCTATCGCCGTTGTGTGCACTGCCTGGGAAAGGGTGCCGGGTGGGAGGCGGGTGGCAAGCTCCTCACCTTACAAACATATTGGGCAATTATATTTTCATCCTCAATTTGCAGGTGGTAGAATTGCAAATATTTGTGATGCCAGTTACGTTAATTGTAGTCCACTGAGAAACCCACAGCCTGACAATTATGTAACAAAGCACAAAGCAGTTAAATGTAAGTGATAGCCATAGAACCACAGGTCAGGGTTTATCGGTGAGTGGGCAGGCGCGCGCCTGATCTGCTCGAGCGTAAAATGACGCGTGTTGACATCTGGCGACCGTCCCAACGTCATTGCGCACCCGCGCGATATTTCAGTCAGCGAGTGCGCATGGGATAGGGCAGCACGCTCGCCTATTAAGGCCATTAAAAATGTAATTGAAATACATTTTTTGCTGCCTGTCCAACCTTACGGTTGACAGGCAGGCAAACGGGCCGAGTGGCCTATGCAATTTTTAGGAAACCTCATCCACGGGCGGGATGAGGTTTCCAACAACTATTAAAAATAAAATGAAAACTTTAATTTTTCATTTATAACATGTCAGAATCACATGAGGGGACATGTTAACATTTTAAAAATCTGATTTTTTATTTTCAAAACTATTCATCTCCCTGAGGCAGCCCCTGTGCCTCAGGGAGCTTTTCCAGCGCATACCTGCGCGCGTGCGTGAGGTTCACGCTCGCCCCTCTCTCCCCCGACACAGGCAGCACTGAGCGCTGCAGCACGTGTTTCACGCTGGACGGGGCCTTAATTGGCCCACCAGCGTGAAATCGCAGTCTGGCCCCGATCGCGGGCAGTGGTCAGCTTCCCGGCCGCCTCCACCTGCCCCTGCCGAGCCCGCCTGACAAGGGCAAAATTCTGCCCAGAGGAAAGTTATGGTCCAGAAAGAGCCCATTTAACCCATCGTGTCTGCGCCAGCCAAAAAGAGAAAAAAAGAAACCTGCCGCTCATTTTAATCCCACTTTCCAGCGCCTGGTCCATAGCCTTGCAGGTTACAGCACTTCACATGCAGATCCAGGTCCCTTTTTAATGAGCTGAACGTTTCAGCCTCAACATCAACTTAGGGAGTGAATTCCAGGTGCCCACTGCCCCCTGGGCGAAAAAGTTTTTCCTCATGTCCCCTCTAATCCTTCCACCTTAAAACTATGCCCTCTGGTAATTGACCACAAACCTGGCTCTGACTGCACTCCTCTGAGGAACCAATGCCCTCATTGGTATCCAAAACAGAAAACTGATTGGTGAATGGGACCCCAGGGAACTCCTGCACTGCCTGCCTAATTTTCTTGGGCTGCCTGGCAGTCACCCATTCCCTTTCTGCTCCCAGCCTCCTAAGCTGTGGTGTGACCACCTCTCTGAACGTGCTATCCGCATAGCTCTCAGCCTCGCAGATGTGCCACATTGACTCCAGCCGCCACTCAAGCTCTGAAACTTGAAGCTCAAGATTTTGTAGCTGGTGACATTTCCTGCACACGTGGTTGTCTAGGACTCCGGTAGCATCCACAACTTCCCAACGTATTACAAGACATGCATTCCAAATGACTGAGCTGCCCTGCCATGGCTTCAATTTACTTCCCTTGCGTTAACTTTATTCTACTTTGGTTTACTCAATGCAACTTAATTTTACCTGGCCTCAACTTAGCTTTATTTTCCTGGTGCTCGTGTTTCTTACTTAAATGTAAGCAGCCCCTTCTTTTAAAAAGAGTTTTTTTTTCTAATTCTCAGCTACTTGATGACACTCCCTAACAGCAATTTCTCACCAGCCATGCTTCTCCTGTGACCTTAGGTGCTAGCTCCTGCTGACCGCCTGGCCCGGGGTCCTCCTCTTGCACTCTCCTCTAGGTGCTGCTGACTGCCTGGCCCGGGGACCTCCTCTCGCACCCTCCTGTCATTACAAAACCTGTCATTAGACTCTGTTTGGTTAATTGTTTATAAATTCAAGAAGAAAAAGGCAATAAGTTAACTTTGCCCTGGTTAAGACTTTCCCTGTAACTGTGAAAGGCAAAGAATATTTCACTGAATTCCCCCACACCCATGCCTATATCTACCTTCTCAGTTTTGTGTCCAGTATGGAGTATGAGAAGATAACAAAAGAAAAGCTTGCATTTATATAGCGCTTTTCATAACAGTCAGATGTTTCGATGTGTTTTACAGTAAATGAAGCACTTTTGAAGTGTAGTCGCTGTTGTAATGTAGCAGCCAATTTGCACACAGCAAGCTCCCAGAAGCAGCAATATGATACTAACTGGATAATCTGGTTTTGTGGTGTTGACTGAGGGATAACTCCCCTGCTCTTCTTTGAAGTAGTGCCATGGAATCTTTTACATCCAGCTGGGAGGGCAGACAGGCCCATAGTTTAACGTTTCATCCAAAAGGACAGCAGCACCGACAGTGCAGCACTGCACTGGATTGTCAGCCTTTATTTTTGTGGAGGGGCACTTGAATGTAGAACCTTGTAACTCAGAGGTGAGAATGCTACCAACTGAGTCGTGCCTGACACTCATCTAAAGCGAAAGGAAAATCTAAAGAAAATATATATTGTCTAAAAGGTAGATGCCAGTCACCCAGTCCCTGTTTCCATAATAAAGTGTTGGTCACAGGTGTTTTCAGTCGACCTTCTCTTTAGGTGACATCACTAAGTTCCGCTCTTGTGAGATCATGCACATTGTACTCCAGTGTGTCTTTATACATGACATCACTCACGTAGTAGTTCCACACAAACTCTCTGCTCTCGGACTGGCACTAATCCGAAGCTCAAGTAGTGTCCTTGGCCCAACCATCCTCAGCTGCTTCATCAATGACCTCCCTTCTATCATAAGGTCAGAAGTGGGGATGTTCGCTGATGATTGCACAATGTTCAGCACCGTTCGCGACTCCTCAGATACTGAAGCAGTCCATGTCCAATGCAGCATGACCTGGACAATATCCAGGCTTGGGCTGACAAGTAGCAAGTAGCATTTGTGCCACACAAGTGCCAGGCAATGACCATCTCCAACAAGCGAGAATTTAACCATTGCACCTTGATGTTCAACGGCATTACCATCACTGAACCCCCGCTATCAACATCCGCAGTGTCATCATTGACCAGAAGCTGAACTGGACTAGCCATATAAATACTGTGGCTACAAGAGCAGGTCAGAGGCTGGGAATCATGCGATGAGTAATTCGCCTCCTGACTCCCCAAAGCCTGTCCACATTCTACAAGGCACAAGTCAGGAGTGTGAAGAAATATTCACCACTTACCTACATGAGCACAGCTCCCACAACACTTAAGAAGCCGACACAATCCAGGACAAAGCAGCCCACTTGATTGGCACCACATCCACAAACATTCTCTCCCACCATCACCAACGCAAAGTAACAGCAGTGTGTACCATCTACAAGATGCACTGCAGGAATTCACCAAGGCTCCGTAGACAGAACTTTCCAAACCCATTACCAGTACCATCTAGAAGGACAAGGGCAGCAGATAGATGGGAACACCACCACCTGGAAGTTCCCCTCCAGTCATTCACCATCCTGACTTAGAAATATATCGCCATTCCTTCACTGTTGCTGGGTCCAAACCCTGGAACTCCCTTCCTAAAAGCACTGTGGGTGTACCCACACCACATGGACTGCAGCAGTTCAAGATGGCAGCTCACCACCGCCTTCTCAAGGGCAACTAGGGATGGACAATAAATGCTGGCCCAGCCAGCGAAGGCCATATCCCGTGAATGAATAAAAAAGTACAGTGTAGCCAGAGCGAGCAGAAAAATGACAGGAATGGTACAGATATTTCAGAATTCATTTAGAATACCTTTCCTCTTTAATTGATGCAGCATGTTTGAATAATTCCGCATTGCTATTCCTTTCCGTGTTTGACACTGAACAGTGTTGAGGGCTGATAGCTTAGTGATGGAGTAATCATAAAGCATTTCAGGATTGAATGGTTTTGAAATCATATTAGCAGAGCATGATGGGAAAGTGCCACCAGCAGTGGTTACCATTAGCACCTGGATTCTCTTTATTAAACTTGCTTGAGAGATGAACGTCCTCCAATGTAATAACCAAACCTTTAGATCACATGCAGGAAACTAAATTAAACTGCCCTAGAGACTTGTAGCAAAAGTTGTTCTCCTCAATGTAACTGCGGTCATGAAAGAGCACAAGGGACTTATGGAAATGGAGTGATAGTTATTACATTGATTATTTTTCTGGATATGGTATGGCTTGGGCTTATTAAAAAGACAAGGAAGAATCTTCATGATGGATAATTGATCCTTTTTCATGTGTGCCGCCAAATGGTAATATCTTCAGTCTCAAGTACTCCCAAGTCAAGTGTAACATAACTGGACACAGCTCCCAGCAAAATGCTTTAACACTAAAGAGCCCATTCCACTGCACCAGTATGACATTTGTTTTCCTACATTGGTCATCCCTATTAGACTGCCATTTAGTGTCAGCTTGGTGTTGAACTAAGCATCCTGCAGGTTGAACAAATGTTCTTTCACCTCTGGGGCATGTTTAAGTTCAATCAAGTTGATGGGATGAAAGCGTCTTGTTTATGACAGCTGTAAGAAAAATCTGATACGAAGCAAACAGCCTGATGGTGCTTTACCTATATATGATTCAATTTTAAAAAGAAAAATGAAGAGAGGCAACATAAAATAAATGGTGCAAACTTAAAGGTGGTGCAAGAACATGGAGACCTGGAGGTGCGTGCAGACAAATCTTTGAAGGCATCAGGACAAGATGGGAAGACTGATTAACATAAAGCATATAAAACCTCAAGCGGTGCGTAGACCCTCAGTACGCAAACACCAAGTGTCACTACGTGCTGAGGTTCTACCTGTCCCCGGTGTTGCGAAGGATGGGTCTGGCCACGCTGCCGCGGAACGCTCCAAGTAGTTGGACCGTGCCGTACCACCTGTCCCTGGTGGAAAAATTTATGCAGAAAAACACCTTTGACCACAAGTCCATCAGGCAGTGGTCAGCACGTAACGTCCTAGAGGCCCTGAGGGATAAGGAGAGGGTGGACCCTGTGGGATGGTTCCCCGAGCAGACTGTCAAAGTCATTTGGCAGAATGCCTCATCGCCAGAACTTTCCAACAAGCACCAAGACGTAGCTTGGCTGGTGGTGAGAAAGGCCCTCCCCGTCAGATCCTTCCTACACGCCAGGAGTCTCACCCCCTCTGCACGATGCCCTCGAGGTGGCTGTGGTGGGGAAGAGACCGTTGTTCACCTCCTTGTGGATTGTGCCTTTGCAAAGAAAGTCTGGAGAGAGATGCAGTGGTTGCTGTCGAGGTTCATCCCGAGCAGTTCTGTGACACAGGACTCTGTGCTCTACGGGCTGTTCCCAGGGACACACACCGAGACAAACATCGACTGCAGCTGGAGGATCATCAACTCGGTGAAAGAGGCGCTTTGGTCTGCCCGAAACTTGTTGGTCTTCCAGCACAAAGAGTTGTCCCCGACCGATTGTTGCGGACTGGCACAATCCAAAGTCCAGGACTACGTGCTGAGGGACGCACTAAAGCTTGGGGCAGCTGCCGCAAAGGCGCAATGGGGAAGGGTCGCTGTCTAAGACCTTTCTACCACAGCGCACCGAGAGACTGGGAACTGTTTAGAGCCCCTCGGGCTGTACAGATCAAAATGAAAGGCTGTAAATGACTGTAATATTGTTTGTACTGATGCACCTGGTGATACATTTTGTAAAAGTTTAACCTGGATTGTACCCTTGTAATGTTGTTTTTGAAATGGTTTTGAATGTGATTGAAGATTTTTATGAATAAAGTATATTTTTACAAAAAAAAAAGCATATAAAACCCTTGGCTTTATGAATAGAGGCATAGAGCACAAATGCAGGAATTTACGATAAACCATCATGAAACACTGGTTAGGCCCTAGCTGGAGTATTGCATTCACTTTAAGAAAGAACGTTGAAACCTTAGAGGGAATGCAGAGGAGATTTACAAGAACAGCACCAGGAATGAAAGACGTGAGTTACGTGGAGAGACTAAAGTAACTGGAGATTGTTCTCCTGAGAGGGGAGAAGGTTAAGTGGAAATCTAATGGAGGTGTTCAAAATTGCTGATGTTTTTGATACTGTAAATAAGGAGAAACTAATTCTAATGGCAGAAGGGTCAGCAATTAGTCACGTTGAAGGTATTTGACAAAAAAAACCTAAGGAAACATAGGCCAGGATTTTTCCCTTGTCGGGCAGGCTTGGTGGGAAGCCGACCATCGCTCGCGATTGGGGATGGACCGCAACTTCACGCTGGCGAGCGCGCAAGATCGCGCATGCACACAGGAAAAGCTGCCTGAGACATGGAGCTGCCTCAGGGAGATGAAGGGCTTTGAAATTTAAAAATGAAGATTTTTAAACATTAAAAAACATGCCCCTCATGTGACTCTGTCTCATGAGCAGGGCCATGCTAGAAATTAGGATGAAATTTTTAAAAAAAATTTTAATGACGGTTCGAAACCTCAGCCCGTCTGTGGATGAGGCTTTGCAAAAAATGCAAAGGCTGCCTGGCCTTTTCGCCTGCCTGCCTGCCTGCCAACCTGTAAGGTTGAACGGGCAGTGAAAAGTTTAATTCAATCACGTTGTTAATGGCCTTTTAATTGTCGGCAGGCGCACTGGCGACTCCCGTGTGCACCCGCCGACCAAAATATCGCGAATGCACGATGACGTCGGGACGCTCACTCGATGTCATCGTGCGTCACTTTACGCTTGAGCAGGTCGGGCAAGTGCCCACCCGCTAGGCGAAAAGTCCTGCCCATGAGAGAAAAAAACACTTTATGCAACAACAACTTGCACTGCATTGATATAGGATCCTTAAGATTCAAGTGTGATCTGGAATGCACTGCCTGAAAGGGTGGTGGAGGCAGATTCAATCATAACTTTCCAAAGGGAATTGGATTAACACTTGAAATGGAAAAAATGTGCAGGGCCTTTGGGAAAGAGCAGGGAGACGTAGCTCTTTTAAAGAACCAGCAGAGGCATAATGGGCCGAATGGCCACCTTCTGTGCTGCATGAACGAATGACTTTTTTTTAGAGCTTTTTCACACAACCTATTGTTACAATAGGGTTCATTTGTTCTGTACAGACTGTATAGTCGGTAAATGCGTATGGAAGTGCCATAGTTTGGCATGGAGGGTATAACGGCCCATGGGGGGTGTATAGAGTGGTATAGCTTGTCTTGGGGAGAATGGATAAGACTTTTTGAACTTACCTTTCGATAAGTTCCCACATATTCATATTCCCACATGATTCATGACACCCCTGAAGTGCCGTCAACCAGGAGTCCATTTGAAGCTGGCCCGACTCCATGACATTTGCAGAGGGTGAGGACATGCCTATCGCCGCAATGGAGCCGGCCATGTTGGGAGTGCAGGGTGTGGGCACATGACCCAAACCAGCCTGCACCCTCAACCTGCACTTGTGGAAACTGGAGGCGCCGGGAATGAGGTCAGGAATCCCAGAATCGGCTCCCAGCCACCATTTTTACACCTCCACGGAGTCTCTCTGACTCCATGAAAATCCAGCCCTATCTCACTGTTCCTTCACTGCCGCTGGTCCAAAATCCTGGAACTCTCTAACAGCAATGTCGGTGTAGCTACACCAGATGGACTGCAGCGGTTCAGGTGTGTGGCTCACCACCACCTTCACATGGGGATGGACAACAAATGCTGGCTTTGCTGGCAGCACTCACATCCCATGAAGAAATGACAAAATATATATAACACTGATCAAGGGGTATCTTTGAATGCATTTCCCAGGACACAGCAAATAGCAGCTAAATTATATTCCCCGTTGCCCGGCCTCTTAGTTCTGCTGCCCAAATTTATATTGGGGAAAGGAGAATACTTAATCAGACCAGTGAGAAGAGAATGTGTTATTATATTTTGTAAAATTGTTGACAATTGCTAACATTACAAACTTTCAATTTCTTAATCTTCTAATGGGGATATCCCATAGGATGAGTTGAAATCACAGCTTTGTTTGCAATCACCTTGGGGGCAGTGTTCCTTTGTTTAAAAATGAATTTATGCAATGAAAGTTCTGGGGAATGTCTGCAACTCTGGTATTTTAATTAAAGTTGCAAGCCCTCTTACTGCAGGTTATGGGTTTAGAATTGACTGCACTCCAATGGAGCTATATGAAAAAAGCAAAATACAATGGGTGCTGGAAATCTAAATTAAACACAGGGAGTGCTGGAAATGCTCAGCAGGTCAGGCAGGATCCGAGGCTCTGGAAATAGCTAACCTTTCAGGTCAACAAACTTTCATCAAAACAAAATATATTTCAAACTGTTCTCCTGCAACTGACAGTCAAGTTATGCAAGTATGAAGGTGAACTGATGGGGCTCATTAATTTTATTGTTATTGTAAATTTTAACTTTGAGATTAAAATTCAAGCTTAATATGAGCACCAACTGTTAAGTGCTAATTGGGATGAGAGAGAGGGATCCAACTTTTTTTATGTGTTCTTGCGATGTGAGCATTGTTGGCAAGGCCAGCAATTCCTAAATGCCCTTGAGAAGGTGGCAGTGAGCTGCCTTCTTAAACCGCTGCAGTCCACAGCGCAGGTACACCCACAGTGCTGTTAAGAAAGGAGTTCAAGGAGTTTGACCCAGCGGCAGTGAAGGAACGGCGATATTGATCCATGTCAGGATGGTGTGTGGTTTGGAGGGAACTGGTAAGTAGTGGCATCTGCTGCCCTTGTCCCTCCAGCTGGTAGAGACTGCAGGTTTGGAAGGTGCTGTTGAAGGAGCCTTGGTTTGTTGCTACTGTGCTTTTGTATTTGGTACACGCTGCTGCCACTGTGTGCCAGTGCTGGAGGGAGTGGATATTTAAGCTGGAGGATGGGGGTTAGATCAAGTGGGCTCTTTGCCTTGGATGGTGTTGAGTTCCTTAAGTGTTGTTGGAGCTGTATTCATCCAGGCAGGTGGACAGCATACCATCACACTCCCTGGGGAGTTTGGAGGTGTGACACTTGCCGCAGAATTCCCAGCCTCTGGCATGCTTACTAGATGTGAGTAATAGTGTTCAATAATTTGTGGGGTTTCTCTCATTTCTTTTGTTACAGACATCTTTGAACTCTGCGTCTATTTTTAATGAAAGTATCTTTCCATTCTTATATCATTCATTCCCTAGGCAGAAAACAAGGCAATCAGCCTATTTCAGGACACTAGCCACTGTAACATTTTGAGAGCTCCAACGGAGGGCTTTATTGTTGATTCCTGTTCCATTTCTTTCAGGGAGTTCCTGATCTCCACTGGGTGACTCATTCAGCCCTAGCCTATCACTCCTTGGTGCAGTGGCACTGTACCATACTTCATCAATAGATTTGCCATGGTGCTTCAAACATTTAATTAACCAGCTATCTGTTGGGGAAACAACTCCTTATTAATTAGCCTGGACATGACATGGAAACAAAGGAGATTTGCAAAAGGAGCGAAGATGTGCACATCATTTGAAATGTAACTGTGAGCACTGAGAAGACATGGGGAGAGCCAATGGTGGAAAAGAAAGACTTTCCTATCCTCTCAATATTGTGAGCATGAAACCAACATAATATCTTGTGGTAACAGCCAACAGAACTAGAGATGAGAAATGATTAAGGATAGAGACATTTGGAGGATAAAAACTATTCCAAATGATTGTTCAGTTGAGAGCATAGCATGGCGTTGGCTAAACTTGGTGGATAAGTATAAATTTGGCACAACATAGAGCCGAAGCTGCATTAAATTCAATTCCTCTAACACCTTCTGCACACCTTCCTTTGCCCCAGCTTTGGTTGCTATGCATTTCACTGTCTTGGATCCACATTCTGATTCCTTCCCTAAACCCCTTTGCTTCTCCATTTTAGCCACTCATTTGAGCTGCTCCTTAAAACCCAACTCATTCATCAAGCTTTGTGGCTGCCTCTCCTAATAGCTTCTCCTGTGTTGCAATATATGTTGATCTTAAATTAGACCTCTTTAAAGGACCTTGGGATCTTTTTCCACATTAAAGCCAGTGAGCTATTGTTGATAGTGAGTGCTATTTTTTGCCTAAAACACAAGAGCTGTAGAAGAGGATTTAATGCTTTAAAAACTGACTCTCATACCGAGCATGTTATAACAAACTGCGGGCTGTGTACCGCAACTGCCACAATAGATAGTCTACAGGTGTGTAAATAGGGCAGCATGTGGAGTTGCAATGAAATAAAAAAGGACTAAAACCATTCTGATCTTTTATGTGATCCATTGAGAGATTCAGGAGACCCAAGCTATTGTGCTACAGAGTAATATTGCACATGCTGAGTTTCCCACACCGACTTCCTGTAGCTTACATGCCAACTCATTACTAGCAACAGCTGATCAACTGCTTGAAAACAGCCTCCAAAAATGCTGGCAACTTTATATATAGAGGCAGAGTACAAAAGCAAGAATGTTATGCTAAACTTTTATGAATCACTAGTTCGGCCTCAGCTGGAGTATTGTGTCCAATTCTGGGCACCAGGCCTTACGAAAGGTGCCAAGGCCTTGGAGAGGATGCAGAGGTGATTTATTAGAACGGCACCAGGGATGAAAGACTTCAGTTGCACAAAGAGACTGGAGAAGCTGGAGTTGTTCTCCTTGAAGCACAGAAGGCTAAGAGGAAATTTTATATAGTTCAAAAATCATGAATGGCTTTGATAGAGTGAATAAGAAGAAACTGTTTCCTCTGGTAGAAAGGTCGGTAACCGAAAGACACAGATTTAAAGTGATTGGCGAAAGAGCCAGAGGATCGATGAAGAGTTTTTTATTAAATGTATTTAAATTTGCTGATGAAAGAAATCTAGATGGGAATGTAAGCTGTGAGGAGGACACAAAGAGGCTGAAAATGATATGGACAGGTTAAGTGAGTGGGCAACAAGGTGGCAGAAGGAGTATAATGTGGAGAAGTGTGAAGTAATTCACTTTGGTAGCAGGAATAGAAAAACAAAATATTTTTAAAAGGCATGGAACTTGTAAATGTTGATGTTCAGAGACACTTGGATATACTTGTACAAGGAACACAGAAAGTCAGCAAGCAGGTATAGCAAGCAATTAGGAAGGCAAATGACCATGTTGGTTGGCATTTATTGCAAGAGGATTGGAGAACAGGAATAAAGCAGTCTTGCTACAATTGTACAGGGCTTTGATGAGACCACGCCTAGTTTTAGTCTCCAAATTGAAGTAAGGATATACTTCCACTGGAGGCAGTATAGAGAAGGTTCACTAGATTGGTCCATGGGAAGGGAGGGTTGTCTTATGATGACAGGCTGAGTAAACTGGTCCTACAGTCTTAAGAGTTTAGAAGAATTTAGGAGAGATGATCTCATTGAAATGTACAAGATCTTGAAGATGCTTAACAGGCTAGATGCTGGGGAATCTAGAACACAGGGGCACAGTCTCAGGTTAATGGGGCTGATCATTTAGGACTGGGATGAGGAAAAACTTCTTCACTCAAAGTGTTGTGAATCCTTAGAATTGTCTACCCCAGAGGATTGTGGATGTTCCATCTTTGAATATATTTAAGGCTGAGATAGACAGGTTCTTGGTTACTTGGAATCAAGGGGATATGGGGTGCAGGCAGGAAAATGGAGTTGAGGCAAATCAGCTATGATCTTATTGAATTGTAGGGCAGACTCAAGGGGCCACATGGCCTATTCCTACTCCTTATGTTCTTATGATCTTAATACAGCCAGTTGGAACGCACTGCCTGAAAGGGAGACGGTAGCTGATTCAACTGTAACTTTCAAAAGGAAACTGGATAAATGCTTGAAGGTGAGAAAGTTGCTGGGGACTAGGCCTAATTGGATAGCTTCTTCAAAGAGCCTGCATGGGCACAATGGGACAAATGTGATCCTTCTGTGCTGTAAGATTCAATGGCCCTGGAACACAAGAATAACCCTGAAAATTAGTCTATGGCCTGAATTTTTCGCTTGTTGGGCGCGTGCGATCGGCAGACCCAGGAGCAGACAGGAAATGGGCCCCTGACCATGATCGAACCCCAAGCGCGATTTCACACTGCCTGGCTAATTAACGGGCAGCCAGCTTGAATGCGCGCTGACAAAGGCTCAGCACTGCCAGTGGGGGCGGGAAGAAGGGGTGGGCGCTGACATCATCACGGGTTCCGGTGAGCTGCCTCAGGAAGCTGCAGACCTCCACAGAATAAACAAAACAACAAAGATGCTGCAAAATGCTGCTGGAACTCCCTCCCTACACTACAGGGACTGCAGCGGTTCAAGAAGGCAGCTCACCACCACCTTCCCAAGGGCAACTAGGGATGGACAATAAATGCTGGCCCAGACAGCGAAGCCTACATCCCATGAATGAATTGAGAAAAATATGTCCCATGCAGCACAATCAAGCCACATGAGTGCAGTCAATGGCATCCTTCACCTATGGGAAACCCGAGATCTGGGTGAATCCAATTGCTCTTGCATCCTGGCTGTCCTGGTCCTGGGCAAAATGCACAAAGTTGTGTGCCTTCACAAAGATGGCATCCGTGACCTCATGGATGCATTTGTGGGTGGTGGCTTGTGAGATCCCACAGAGGTCACCTGTGAAGCCCTGAAAAGAGCCATAGGCGTAGAAATTGAGCGCTGCATTCACTTTCACGGCCACTGGCAGTGGATGCCCCACATGTCCCTATGGTGCCAAATCCTGCAGTAGCTGGCCGAGGTGACTGACCAGTTCCCTAGGCATGCACAGTCTTCGGCGACACTAGTTCTTGGTCATCTGCAGGAATGACAGGTGGCATCCATAGACCCTCCGTGTCGCTGGGCGCCGACCAGCGATGGCTCACTGTGGCTCCTCTGTGATGTGTGCTGAAATCCCAGCCACTCCTTCTTCCTGAGGTTATTGACCCTGCTTCTGCGTGGCCACTTCCCTCACCCACCCTATCTCACACTCCGAATGCTTGTGCGCTATATTCAATGGCAGAACCGCCCTTGCCCCCCCCACAAGTCACCTCAATGGCTGGGCTGCCCTTAACCCCGACCCCCGCAATGCCCCTCAAACTTGAAGTCCAACAGGCGAGCGCTGCACAACATTACTGTGTACTCACCTCCGAGTTCCCCCCAAAGTGCAGGCCGCCAAGTGCATGCCTTTTACGTGCAGTTGTGAAACACATCGACGTGCTTTCCCGCCAACGTGGACGGACAATTCAGCAGCAGGGGGATGATTCCAGCAGGCTGGCCTAATAATGATATGCTGATGTATTACAGTGAGGTTCCTGACGTATGATGGTGGGAAACGCAGAATGCCATGGGTAGTCTGAGCGGACAATCACGAATAGTTTTCACGCCATCATGAAACCAATTACGCCATATTGTCCGCTCACACCACCTAACACGCCCGACGCTGGCGGGCACGGACAACTCTGCCCCTTGAAGAAGCATAGAATTAGTGTGGTACATTTCTAGTGGGTGAGATAGCAGGGCCCAGAGATGGGCTGCCATGAAAAATGTTGAACTCTTACAATAAAAGCAATGTATTCCAGGTAATATTCAGCACTTTTATACTTCATCATTAAGAGGTTTAACCTTTAAAAAAGTTGACATTTGGATTTTCATAGGCCTGCCAAACTTATCACTTAGCAAACATTCCCCACAAGCTGCATTCCAGCCTGATTCACAAAGAAAGTCAACACCAGCCCCATGGTTTGGTTCATATGGACGCTATCTATATACCTTTTCACAGCTAAGTAGGATCCACTATAGGGTTGATTATATAGGGCAGGGTTTTCCCTCTGTCTGGAGGGAGCGGCAGGCAGACCCGGGAGCGGCCAGGAAACGGACTGCCGCCCGCGATGGGGCCCGGACCGCGATTTCACGCTTGCTGGCCAATTAGCAGCCAGTCAGCGTGAAACGCACACTGAGAGCCTCAGCACTGCTGGGGTGGGGGCGGGAGGAGCGTGAGCGCTGAAGCCTGCACATGTGCGGGGGAGCGCGCACTGAACGTTCCCTGGAGGCACAGAGCTGCCTCAGGGAACTGAAGAATTTTACAATGTAAAATAAAGATTTTAGAAATGAGGGAAAAATGACTCAGTCGCATGAACTGGGACACATTAAAAATGATGTGTTAAATTTTTTTAAAATTACTGCTGGAAACCTCATCCCGCCCGTGGATGAGGTTTCTTAAAAAATACAATTTGCCCACCCACCAAACGTAAAGTTAGACGGGCAGCGAAAAATACAAATTAATTGTTAGTTTAATGACCTTAATGGGCCTCTTAATTGTCATCAGGCGCACTGCCGACCGAAATATTGCGCGAGTGTGCAATGACATCGGGACACTTGCCCGACAAGTGTTCCGACAACATCGCGCACTATTTTACTCCCGATTGGGTCAGGCGCACACCCGCCCGCAGGACATAAAATTCAGCCTGTAATGTACATGAGCTATGGAAGAAGCAGGCTTGACGGACAGAATGACTTTTCCCTCAATCCCTGCTTTCTTCTGATCGAATTTGAGAGGTCTGTACCTTACAAAGTTAATTTTAAATTGCATTTATGTGTCTAAGCCACATTAACACCTCCTCGCTGCAATAAACATTTATATTCAAACTTAACCTGTTGACTGCTTGACATGAGGGCTCACTGCATTTTGCTGTGATATTTGAAACACGTCTGTCAGGTACGTCACTGCTTTTCGTAGAAAATGCTAATGTCAAGCAGGCCGGCCTCGGAGAGGGACAGCATAACAGTTAGATGCAGGAATCAGACCCCTTCTATTCTGCTCAATATGTGCCTTAGTGGTATTCACACACGTATGCTCTCCATTACATGAGCGAGAGATTCCCGCTTCCCGCATTTCTGCGTGGTTTTGCTTATTTTCTCCTCAATTTTCTCCACCCTTATTGGCTCATTAATCTTTCCAAGTCACAGCAATGGCAGGCGGTAAGAGCAGGATAGAAATCCTGGTCAGCTACGTGTTGGAAAGAAATTGGAGCCTCTATCATCACTATCCGTAGCTTCAGACTGCAACGTGCATGTAAAAGTGTATGTTGCCACAGCAACTCGGACTCCTTAAGGGAGCCAGTTGGCTCAGTTGACTGAGCAGCTGGTGTGGAACAGGTTGGTGCCAAAAGCACGGGGTTTGACCCCTGTTCCGGCTGGGGTAGATTCAGGACCTACCTCTTTGCCCTACGCCTGGTGGAGAATGCGGCACTGCGACTCAGCCTGCATTCGGGCAGAGTACTCTAGCAGATGAAGAAGGTTAGCTCTTTGCTGGGGTAAAGTTCCATGGATTCTGGTCTCACCCTGGCAACTTATCCAATTAGGCACTATTCAAGCACTAATTAGCACCATCAATGTATGTGGTATCATAACCAAGCCTGGTGCACACATGCAGCATTAAAGAGCTACTGGGGGGTGGAATTTAATGCCGGCGAGATTTTACGGTCCCGTCGAAGTCAATGGGCTTTTGAACGGTTCACCGCATTTCACAGCCCTGCCTCCACCATGACGGAGCCATAAAATTCTGGCCATGAGCGGGAACCTTGTTTGGATATTCACTCCTTCCCCAAAAGGCACTGAAGCAAAGTGTAGCACCATACAGATTCAGCTGTGCAGCTGCCCTGGCTAAGATTGGGTAACTCAGCACAGACTTGGAAATCACACCTTTGGTCCTCTTCCTCAATATGGTTTTGATGATGGTGTAGTGGTAATGTCACTAGACTAGTAATCCAGAGGTTAATACTCTAGGAACTTGGGTTCAAATCCCACAATGACAGCTGGTGGAATTTAAATTCAAATAATTAAATCTGGGATATAAAGCTATTCTCAGTAATAGCAAATATGACATTGATTGTTGTAAAAACCCATCTGGTTCACAAATATCCTTTAGTGTCCTTACCTAGTCTGGCCTACCTGTGACTGTAGATCCACAGCAATGTAGTTGACTCTTAACTGTCCTCAGAAATGGCCTAGCAAGCCACTCAGTTCAAGGGCAACAAATACTGGCCTTGCCAAATTTCATGAAAGAATAAAATGGATTCAAAGCTGGTGGGGGGAGGGGCTCACCCATGGCTTTTCTCAATTATCGGTGATAATTTAATTCCAATAATTTGAAAATAAGGGGCATCATAGTTCCTGTGGACCTGTGGACATTAGGTGTTAAAGTGCTTCGACTCACTCTTATGGCTAACGTAGAGAATATCATTAACATCTCACCAGCCTGGCCTGAATTTGATGTCAGGTCCGAGCAGTGAATGTATTCTAAATTATGGCACAGCCATGAGCTCCCCTGTAAGCCCTCTGATATACAGCAGACACTCCTGCCTGGAGTTTCTATGCTATTTTGTTCAGTAAAATTCACCAGAAAGTGGCCAAGCCAATACAAAAGACTGAGGAATTCTGAGCACAAATTACGACCGGTGCAAATCCCCTTTCCGTGACCTCCATTGCTGCTTTAAAAAAAAAACATTGCACCAACCCCTGACCCCAAAACTGGTCCTGCTCACAGATTGAATGAATTGCCATTGGATTGTTCATGTTAGTTGTGACTGTTTGCAAGTTTTCACGGAAGGTCTAAAAATGAACTGTTCTTTGTATATTGGCACAAGGACAATAATAGGCAAAAGCTTTGAAATTGAGAAATATTTAATTTACTCAGAGACTGATTACCGTACACAAATAAAACTAATCAATGGTTCTGCATAATTTCCTTAAATTCAGTTATTTAAAATTGGGATATTCACAGCTAGTTGATTAGACACTGATAGAAATACTTCTTTTCAATGCTTAACACCATTTCAGCCGTATTGATAATACCACGTCAGGTTACTATTCTTAAATATATCATGGAACTTTTTAAAATACAAAACATATCTTATAAATTACTTTCTAAATGTTACCGGACTGCACTGGTTCATGGAATATTGGTGTATTCAGCGATCTGCAAATAAGCTTGAGCAGAAACTTGAACAAAAAGATTCAGTTCCGAAACTGAGCGCCATTTGCACCCGGATTGCTGATTGCACCCCAGGTGGAAACTCTACCCCTAACATGGGCACATAACCTCCTTGGAGGGGCCACATCTGCCAACTAGCTTTGTCCCAATGAGCCCACGTGAGCAACATTTGCAACTCAGTAGGATCCAGCTCCATAAATAGAAATCCAATCGATTCAATCGATCTGAAACACAGTGGGGGAAATTCTCACCATAGGCAGGGATGGAAAAACTGGTGATTGTGATTTGTGTCACCTCATCCAATTAGCCACTATTCAAGTGCTTATTTGCATCGTTATAGCATTCAACTGTGTGTGTCATCCTGGTCACGCCCGCTGGGGTGTATACCCACCATTACATAGCGATCAGGAGTGGGAACTTGGGATGTATATTCAGACCTTAGCCCAGGGGGGTGGACTGAGGCCAAAAATAGCAGCAATACAGCAGGTCTGGCGAAGCTCACAGTGTCTCACAGCCGTGAACATGCACCTACCTGATTTTCCTTTTCGTCAACTTCACTGTGGCCAGCTTTCTGCCTGCAGCCAAGCTGAAAATGTTCCTCATTCATATGTGGAACTCTAGTTTTGTTCTATATCCCAACAGCAGCGAAAATATACAACACGATGACTGGCAGAGTTTTGTGAGACAGCAGCCGAATTGAAATCAAAACCGAAGCTAACTGACCTTGCAAACTGTTGAAATGAAAATTTGTTAAAATGTTATGTTAACGCTGTTATATCCTCAGGCTGGTATCCTGCCTGAAGATGTGACAACCACACTGAACATTTATGGCAGCAGCAGCTCACTGACAAGTCTTGCAGCAGTACAGCCTGCATTCAGCAGCTTTTGTTTGACAGGAAGACCCATCATTGTGAAACTAGCCTTTAGGGTTAGATTTTGTGCATGTTTTGCATGTAGAGTGAAACGTGAGGGTTTTTATCTAAAAAAAACAAATGCCTGAGAAAAGTAAGGCACCTTTGTGCACAACATTTACTCTCTGGTATACTAAGGAATTAAAATGTAACCTAACTCAAGGTTGGAAAACCCGCAAGATCAGGTAGAATGTCAGGTTTATGTTCCACCCAAAATTACTCCTCATAGAGACACAGGGAGGTTAAAATTGTCTCTTAAGATTTTATGCCAATTGATTTCTTAACTCTAAGAATCCTGCACTGCATACAGCATTTCCACATTGTCACTATATTTTGAATAATATTTTGCTAGGGACAAATTACGAAATAAATGTTATAAAATCCATAAAGGCAAATATAGTGTAAAGCAGTGTGTCCAGAACCGTGTTCTGCTTTTTGAATAGTGTCAAGAAAATAGTGAAAATACTCAATTCCCTCAACTCTCAGTGAACACATTACAATCACCTGCATTTAAATAACACCTAAGAAACATACCTACTCACTTCACAAATGAGCAAAAGGAAACTGATACCAATCCAGGAAAGGTGATTGAAAGTCTCAACACATAGATTTAAATTGTTGGAGAGAGAGGTGGAGACAGAAGACTGGAATCAGGGAAGAATAGTGGTCGGGTGGAAATATACGGCAGGAGGAAATTACTGATGTTGATTTGAGGCCATGGGGGGATATAGACCAGGACCGAGAAATTTGATCACAGAATACCTGTTTCTCAGGTGAAAAGTAAGCACTGAAGGGTCCAATATGGTGCATGGTGTGAAGTGCACTTGTTCATTCCACGCCAGGTTTGTGCACACGCCATTTTTGTTAGGGCGTCTTGTCATTGTCCAGGGCACTCACCTAAAACATTGCTGATGAAAATCAGGGAATTCACTGCTCATTTCAGGCTCCTCCTGAAACTGGTTTGTATTTGAGCACAGAATGCAGAGTGCACACTACTGTCAGTCCTCTCATGTGCAGAACAGCAACCCTTGAAAAAGAACCACTCGAAACCAGCAACAAAAGGGCAAGTAAAAAATGCTTTGATTATACGGAAATGTGGAGTCAGAAGGAGCAAAATTGTTCCTCCTGTCTCCACATTCTAACTGCAGGCCACTGTTGATACCAGACTGGTGTTAAGGGAAATGTGATGAAATAGAGAAAGACATACTCCCAAAGGTAATATCAGGATGGGAAGATGATCCAAATGTAGAAAAATGTGAAGTAGAAATATGTTGGAAGTTAAAGCAGGAGAAAGCCACAGAGCTGATCGGAATCCTTGGTATCTAGAGGCATAGGAGGTATTAGTGAATTTGTACAAGGCTGCAGTAAAATAGCAATTGAGTATTGTATATGGTTTTGGGGCTTTGTTATAGGAAGGATTATAAAATCCTAGAAAAGATCAGTCTTGATTTACTGGGATATTACCATGGATTAGGGTTAAAGTTATGAAGGAAGTGTTGCAAAGTTTAGAGAGCCAAATAGGCTAAAGGGCGACGGCTGCTGTCTTCTAGATTGTGAAGAACTACGATAAAGTAAATATTAATAACATGTTTTTACTGGGTGGTAAGGGAATAATGAGGGGAAATTAAGATAATCGCAATTTAATTTATTAGGAAATTAAAACAAACCCTTACAAAGGGTGAACGTAAAAGACCATACAAACATGTGAATTAGGAGCAGAAGTAGGCCATTTGACCCCTCAAGCCTGCTCCACTGTGTGATAAGATCACGGTTGATCTGAGTGTGGCTTCGACTCCAATTTCCTGTTTATCCGCTATACCTTTGACTCCCTTGTCAATCAAGAATCTAACTAGCTCAACCTTAATAAATGTTCAATGACCCTGTCTCCATTGCTCTCTGGGGAAGAGAATTCCACAGATTAATGGCCATCTGAGAGATTCCATGACAACAACTTGGAGAAGGGCAGAGATGTTCACCCCAGTGTCCTGACCAATGTTTCTCCTTTAAAAAAAAAATCACTAAAAACAGAAATAAAAACAGAAAATGCTGGAAGTACTCAGCAGTCAGATAGCATCTGTGGAGAGAAACAGAATTAACGTTTCAGGTCATAATGACCCTTCATCAGAACAGTTCCCTTGATTTCCAGCATCTTCAATATTTTGCTTTTGTATCACGAGAAGTGGGTTACCTCGTCATTGCAGTTTGTGGGAGTTTGCTGTGCACAAATTGGCTGTCCCATTTACTTCATTACTATGGTGACAATACTTTAAAGGAACCTCATTGGCTGTAAAGCGTTTTGGCATGTTTTGAGGTTATGAAAGATGCTATATCAATAATAAGTCTTTATTTCTTGTGGAGGCACATAAGGAGAAAAACTCTGAGCAAAGTACCATCAGGAGAATATACATCAACTCTTCAATAATATTGTTGAAAAAGGAGACATGTCAAAGCTATTCGTCTTTCACTCATCAGGGCACTCATCAGGGCACTTCACAAGAATACCAATGTAAGGGGAAAACAACAATGCTGTATGTGAAGAGAGTGCTGATTGGTTGGCAAGTGGACTCTGATTGGCAGAGGCATTGCCATGGAGAGTGCACCAGTGATGGTGACTGACAAGCATTATTTGAAATTTAAACCAGGCAGCTTGATCCTGATTGGTCAAGGCATTGACAAATGAGTCAGTTAATGGCTGTCACTTATTTTGTTTAGCTGAAACAGGCACAATGTGTGTCCATGTTCTTTCTGTCTGCAAAGAACAGTTCCCTGTGTATTAATACACGTAGCTTTCAGTACGTGCAAATGTGCCACACTGAGAGCCTGACTGACAATCTTAAATTGGTTGTCAGCGTAATTCTTAGCACATTGCAGATTATTTAGCAAATGTGTCCAATCACGGAATCACATCTAATGTTGGACATTATGTTTTGAGTTTTGCAAGCACGGGCTGGTTGGATATGGTCTGTACCTTGTCCTTTGCGAACAGCGGCTGGGACATGCTGTCTGATATGATCTGCCAGTCTTTGGGATGTACAGCCTACATACCCAGCATCACACCGGCACTGAAACTCATATATCATGTTACTCATTTGGGTGATAGGCAGATTTTGTTTTGGCTTGACAGTAGCATCCTTTTAGTGGTGAATGCCACTCATGTTACTACTGCACAGTAGCAGTGTGAAACAGCTAACTATTGCTAAAACTTTTGAAATACCTTGCCCTTCCAAGGTAATCTGTGGTACACTGTGCACTTTTCAGGGACAAAAGTGAAGGCCTTAGGTTCATTCATGAGGTTGCATGATATACAGTGCAAAATGATCTGATCAGGGTAGCCAATATCCCGCAGGATGCCTTTGATTCGCCCTATTTCAGCATCAAGCTTACATGGTGAGCAAATGGCTCGGGCCCTACTTACAAGGTTGCTGATATGACCAATCTTATAGCGTGTTGATCTGTAAGAATCCCAATGTATAAACTGACCAGTGAAGATAGGCTTGCAGTAGACCATGGTAGAGAACCTCCAGCAGATTTCTCAACCAGTACATCAAGGAAGGGGAGTTCATTTGACTGCTCCATTTCATAGGTGAATTTGAGCACAGGATGGAGCCCATTAAGACATGTAAGGAAATTATTACATGCATTGCGGATTTAAATATAGCAAATGTATCATCCACATACTGGAAATATGCGAGCGAAAGGAGGTTAGGTGTTATTCCATCGAAGATACTTTTCTCACAGAACCTAGCTGAACATGGTAAAATAAGTGACAGCCATTCGCTGACTCATTCCTCAGGGCAATGCCATGACCAATCAGGGTCAAGCTGCCTGGTTTAAATTTCAAATAATGCTTGGCAGTTAACCATAAGTCACCATCACTGGTGCATTCTCCATAGCAACCCCTCTACCAATCAATACACTTGCCAACCAATCAGCACTCTCTTCACATACAGTAAAAATAGTTGTTTTCCCCTTATATTGGAATTCTTGTGAAGTGTCCTGATAAGTGCAAGATGAAAAGCTTTGACTTGTCTCTTTTTTCAGCAATACTCAAGTGCTGTACTTCCAAACAACTATTTGTTCAATAATAATAAATGATTACACACTTCTTTATACAGATTGTGGCTGGTTTCTTTGGGGAATTGACTCAGGAGGTTGATTTTATTTTAAGTATGGAGAGTTAGTTCAAATTGAATACATTATTTACAGTGCTGCACAGTTTTTACTCAGAAACACTAACCAAAAGTCTTTTGAAATAATTTTCACCTGAAATTTATTTTCTGCACCAAAGCATTTTGTATCAGAGCTTTTATTCAAATTAGCCTGACCGCTGTAACAAACTTTAACTTCGGCCATTAAATCATGGTGTAACCATTAATCATTTGGTTTTATTCAGCTCACAGCCACAACGCTTCTCTCATTTTTCAGAACAAGTCATATTTTCAGGAGTCATAGGAAGGAGGCCAATGCTTCCAGGGTTGTCACTACAAATGGAATGAGATCTCAGACATCGTTATAATTGGTACCTCGAGATAGCTGCGTGTGCACTCTACTCCAAGCTCAAAGAGTTAATCACTGCAGGTAACGGGGTATCAGTGTCCAAGGTTTTAGTAATCAAAGGGAAAAAATCTACAAAATCAGAGATACCATTGTCTTTTGTTGGTCAAGCAGCCTACTGTTTAAAGATTCACAGGGGCCTCGTGGTATAATCCCTGCATCTCAATGGGGAGGCCTAAGATGCCCGAATATTAACTGTTTTGCATTGAGTTTCTACATTCAGGTAATTAGTCTAAATTATAAATAGTAATAGTCCCGTCACTGAACCCCAATGCACTCCAGTCAGTTTCTCCCTCCCACTGGTACATCTCCTTTAACGAATGCTCATTGTTTCTTGTTCTTCAGCTAACTTCATATTCATTCACATGGCTTACCCTGAATCCCCAGAGCTCTAAGTTTAATAATTGGCACTAAAGCCATCATGGCCTCTAAAGTATTTGATCATTTCAGTCCGTTGCTTTCCCCATAATCTGATCCTTCTTTGGTTTCCGACCGGTTATTTTTCTGGATCCTTTGTTAATGAAATTAATCAAAATGAGAGGTCATGGGATAGAGGGAGAGATTTCCTTTTCGGAATTTATAGAAAGAAATATAACTGCACTCTTTATAAACATTTGCGATTTAATTATAAACAGCACAGGAAAATCTTCCCTCCTTTTATGAATTTCTGTGATGGTCAAATATTCCCTCTGTCCTTATTTTCCAGCAACTTAGGGTCACCATTTAACATTAAATTGAGTCAGTTCTCTTTTATTGTAACACATGGTTCATAAACAATACTGAAAAACATCTATTCAACTCAGCTCCCCCTTTAGAAACTTTTCGATTCCAACTGATGTTAAATATTATAGTTTTCACCCTTCTTTGAGAGCTATTTAATTGCTCAAACATCTTCTCAGGCAGTCCCTCGAGATTGAGGATGACTTACCTGCATTCTGATTCAATGCATTCAAAGATGGCTAATAAACCCGCTGTGCGATCCGCAGACTACTACATGTGAGGCAGGCGGTGTTTGAAGGACTGATTAAATGAGTTTTTTGGGGAGGGGCTGTGTGCTCCTTCCACTATCTGGACGTGGCCTCTGCCTGCTTATGTCACAGGCCGGGATCTTCGTGGCCCACCGGTGTTGGGAATGTTCAGTGGACAATATGGCAAGAAGGCCAAAAATCGGTTTCACGACGTTGTGAAATCAATTTCCAATCATCTGCTCCGTCTGTTGATGGCAGGCCACGATCCCCGCCATCGGACACCGGGAACCTAATTGTAATACATCAGCATATCATTATAAGGCCAGACTCATCCCCCCCTCCTGCTCAATCATCCACCCACATCGGCAGGCAAACACACCGACGTGTTTCACAACAGCATATAAAAGGCGTGCACTTGACGGGCTGCACTTCACTCGGGACTTCACTGCTTGTTTGCCCACCTTGCTTCGGTCAGCACATGCAATCATCAGCCCCAAGCTTCACAGACAGCTCCAACATCACTTTTAGGGGGGGCTCACGGGTACGTCTCTACCTACCAGATCAGCCATATGCGGGTGGCTTTTCAATGACTGCAGGGCAAGGTCTTGCTTGGGGAATGGGGAGAACTGGCCTCAGGCAAGGGAAGAGGCTGCAGGACGAGGGCTGTACTGGGGAAGGAGGGTATCCAAGGGGTGTGTGTGGGGGCACATGTTGGTCTGTGCAAGTGGCCTCAAGATGGTGAGGGCTGAGGAGGCAGTCTCCAAAGGAGATGAGGCCAGATGGACATGTGGGGGTGTGTGTATGAGGATGGGTGGTGATGTCCCTTGAGCTGGCAGTGAGTGAGGTGGCAGTGAATGTGTGATGGGCTTGAGAGTGTGAGTTTAGAGTGATGAGATGGTTGCCTTAGCCTGACTCACAGATGAGATCATTCATCCTCTATCTGCATTGGATGGCCAACTTCGTCTGTGCAACATTGGCACTGATCACCACTGCCATTGCCTATCAAGCCAGAGTGAAATGTTGCTGCCCTTTCTGTGGCCAGAGCAGGGGGTAGAGAACATCACAGTGGGCCTTGCGTGTCCAAAAGGCGCTTGAGGGCTGCAGTCTTTTTGCCTTTCAGGGCCATGTCTTCTTTGCTGCAGTGCTGGGCTAGAAGCACTGAATGCGACTGTACTTTAAATGTGGTGCCTAGCGTGATGAAGCAGCGAGATTATGGTGCGGCAGGTGAATCAGAGCCTGCCTGCTATGGAAACGATGTATAGCCCTGGAATGCATAATTAATATGGCGGGTTTGGGACAATATGGCCTGAAAAGCCGCCATTGCGGCCAGCGGGTCGTTTTACCCGCCCTCTACCACACTTAGTGCAAATCTGGGACGATTCAGCCCACAGTCTCTCGAGGTGCTTGATGGCCTTCCCAAATTCTCCTTCTCCATTTTGGTAGTTCACAGGCAAGGGATCCCCATGAAATGGTGAATATGTTGGATCTCTTCAGGGATGCTTTGAGAATATCCCTAAAGTATTTCCTCTATCCTTCTGGGAGTCTCTTGCCATGATGAAGTTCCAAGTAGAGCAGCTGTTTTGGGAGTCTGGTGTCAGGCATGGGAATGATGTGACCCACTGGCAAAGCTGGTTTTGGGTGATTAGTGCCTCACTGCTAGAAATGCTGGTTTTGGAGGGGATGCTGACATTACACCACCTAACGTGCCAATGGATTTGAAGGATTTGGTGGAAATTTGCGGATTTTATTGATGGTATTTCTCCAATGCCTGAGGTGCCTGATGTAGATTGCCCAAGTATCTGAACCATATAGGAGTGCAGGGGCCATGGCTGTCCGGTGAACCTTGACCCTGTCTCGCTTTTTTGGTCCTTTTTCCCTCAGTCGGCCAAAGGCTGAGCTGGTACATTGGAGATGCTGATTGATTTCTTCACCTCAAACAGTTCCACAGCCAACTAGAGTTGTATCATTTGTGCATTAGAGGAGAGGTCTTAAGTGATGGGGAGTGTTTTAGTTTAGCAGCAGACATACAATTAGAGAAAGATGGCTGCTGAGTCACAAGGATTATGTAGGATATACGCACAGAAACAGCCATTTGGCCCAACCATCCATGCTGTACTTACAGATGAAGAAGCCCATTTGGTCCATCTTACTTCATCCAACCACAGGAATTCCACAGTCCTTCATTGTTCCATCAAATTTCTCCATATCCAATTGCAGAGTTTTTGTCCCAAATTCATCTGCCCAGGAGCCCATCAAAAGTGTTGATCAGCCTGTGTGAAGTGCCGCCTCTTGACATAAGTCCGAAGGTTATCTTTTATTCGTATGAGCTTTGCTTCATTTGTCCAACCCTCAACCCTACTAAGATAGTGTTGTGGATTAACATTTTACAGAACATTTACTCTCTCATGATGCACTTATCATTCTGACATTCTCAGCTACTGTCACTGGACAGATTTGGCAAACAAAGGTAAATGTGGATAATGCAAACCAATGCCTACATCACACGCCTATGAACCACCACAAAAACAAAGTGTTAGGGTTGATAGCTTCAGGGGGAACATCTCCTTTTGAAAGCCCTCATTATCAGAAAAGACATCTTGACAATGTTCTAGACAACCTGGGATGATATTTCAGAAACTTCTTCATTATAAGGCAGAAGGAAGTGATTTCTCTGGGGCAGGAGTAATGTGACAGATGGAAGAGTTTTTCTTCTGGAAACACATATTCTATTTGAACCACCTAGACTGGTTTGTGTTTTCAATTACCGGTAGATGCCACAAACCATCAGGAATCTTCCATTCACTCCTTGTCGAGCCAAGTGCTGCAGTTGGCTAACAATTGCGGTGAAATTATGTGACCAAAGCAAATCTGACTTATCAAGGGCATTAATTAAACATGCTTGAATTAATCAGATGCAGTTTTTATCCCGAGATTCCAGGATCTTCACTTCTAATTGAAGGATCTCATTCTGTTTATTTATAATCCCAACCATTCAATTACAAAGGACTCAACACGTCACACTTATCCAATCAGATTCCACAGGTTTTATTTGTGTTCCAAGAAACAGCCCGTTATTCCATAAGAACTTTGTTTATTATCCATAACGTATCTCAGTTCCCTATTTGTCTTTAAAAAAAAAATCAAGGGATTTGGTTGGCAAAGAGGGATTTAGTGCCCTTTGTTGGCAGAGTGGCCTTCACTGAGCCCATTTGGCTTTTAACAGAATTTGACAGTTCTGGTCATTTCCTTCCTGGTGCCAGCCCACATATTATCAGATTTATTGACTTCAACTTTACATCATCAATTACAACCTTCTAATTTTGTGACTCAACTACACGGATTTGTATGATTGCTAAAGAAAGGGGAAAGACTTGCATTTATATCATGCTTTTCAAGACCACCAACATTTTACAACCAGCAAAGTACTTTTTGAAGTGTAGTCACTGCTGAAAGGCAGCAGCCAATTTGTGCACAGGAAGCTCCAACAAACATAATGCGATAATTGTCATAATTCACTGCTCATTCACTGAGCAAAGGAGGAATCTGGAGCCAGCCTTTCCCTCACATTGGCTTATTCACATAGCCCAGTGAACAAAGGCACAAACTCCCTTTGCCTCTCCCAACACAGGTAGAAATCGGTTCTTATATACTTAAGAATAATGCCCTAACCTTTCCCCAATTAGTAACAGCAGCTCTCACTTACAGCTAGAGGATGCACGTCATTGTGACAGGATTGCAACATTAACAATAATGATAAGCTTTTTTTTTTGTGATGCCTATTGAGGGATAAACATTGGCCAGAACACTGGAGATAACGCCCCTATACTTCTTCGCCATATTGGGCCGTAACTTTGGAGCTCTCCAGTGTTTGATTTTGGGGGGGTACCCCAAAGATACGCTGGGGAATTCCTCTCAGAAGTTCCCAGGTAAGGGCTTGCATGGCAATTGCCTAGAAATACACACTCCCTCTGGACAATTGCGCTGTGCTGGGAATCATCCAAAAATGCGGTTTAGATCGCAAAATTCAGGTGGTTCTGCCAGGGTTATACCAATAGTTACTCAGAAAAAGTTAGAAGATCTCAGAGCCCCTTCCACCCCCCAGACCTCAGACCACCACACCCCCGCCACCCCACTGCCCTGGGACCTTGGACCTTGATGCAGGCCCCAAGCAGCTCCGATGAACATAAGGGTCAGCATAATTTTCAAGACCAGGTCAGCGTGCATTTATTTATTCTAATTCCTGCAGGCCAGCACTTTCCGATGCTAGTTGGAAGTTACGGCCCATTGTCACGGGATCTTTTAAATCCAACCAGGCAGGAAGATGGGGTCTTGGCTTAGCATCTTACCCAATAGACAGCACCTCTGACAGTGCAGCACTTCCCTGGTACTGCGCCAGTGTGTCAGCCTTGATTTTTGTGCTCAAGCCCTGGAGTAGAACTTGAACCCAGTACCTTGTAACTCAGAGATGACAGTGTTACCAAATGAGGCACAGCTGAAACTATTCCACTAAAGCAGTCCTCACACTGAATCCATGCCACTCGGGATTCCATGGGGATTCTTTCCCATTTTACTTACCATCAGAGAATGGCACCAAAGTTTCCTGAGAAACAGGAGTTCGGACTTCCTCATTCTCCTTTTCATTGATCGGTTCATTTATCATATAGATTTGATTACTATACTGTATGAAATATTTCTGCTGTGCTTTACTGGTTCTATGTGTTATTCGGCACTAAAATAAATGAGACAAGAAATTCTGGCCTGTGCATATTGTTCTGATGGCATTATTCCCTCCTGTCAGAGCTGGAATTGGTGGGAAGCCCGCATTTCTTTCCATTAAGTAGTGTTCCATAGTTAAAAGTTAATCATTATACCTGAAAGCCTTTTATCTGCTGACAGATAAAGATGTTAAGTAGTAAAATCATAAATGACTCCGTTTGATTACAGAGCCTAATAACTAGCTTAAAACACAAGAGTGATTGTTGAGAAAAGCCCAGATTACACCATCATTTCCATTACTGTGATGAAAACAACCTGGTATGTTTATTTGGAGCATGTAGAGGGCTGATGAAAGTGTGTAAGGAAATATCTGATCACTTCTAAACGGTAAATTAAATAGTTTTGTCAAATCCCTGTGTAATGAAGTTACAATGATTTAAAGGCACCAGTCACTCACATGGGATTGGATAAACATGTTGTGGATTCATTTATTTAAGCTAGGCACATGAGAACAGATGTGTAAGGATAGAAGGCGTGAGGACATCAGAGCTGTGCTGTGTTCTGCTCACAGGCAAAAAGTGAAACTGAAATTGGATCACATGACACACTTCCCTTCTAGTGGTGTCATGTTGCTGTACCTTATATTACAACACCCTGGTGCACATTTTCCCCTTCTCAATATTAAATGGTGCATTGAGCTCCAACCATGATTCAGTTTGTAGCATTCTCACCTCTGAGTCGGAAGCTTGTGTGTTCAAGTCCCACTCCAGAGGCGGAATTTCACGTGAGCCAGCAGGGTCGCTGAGATGGAACCAGGCGTGGCTGATCCACACTCTCCCGCTCTGACCTCCAGTTGCGGATTGATCTTGCGCCAGCCGGTGAATTAATGACCGTCAAGCGGGAGGTGAGACCTGATGCGGCAGCCAGATTCATTATCTGACTCGGCTGAAGGTGCTGGTGACATGTTTAAAGGGCTGCCAGCGTATGATGCCTGATTCAGGCTGAGGCCAGCAAGAGGTCTGCTTAAGCCTGAGGCCACTCCTCATCTGCCTGAAAACACCCCTCCTCAGATTGAGAGCAGGCCCCTTCTGCCTCAGACCAAGGAACCTCCATCAGCCTTAGATCAGCAGTTGCAAATGATCTGGCCAACTGGCATGCAGTTGGAATACACTTGTGGTCATGGCAGAAGCCAGAACCCTGGGTGGACCAACATTTCAGTGACAACTGCCTTCATGTGCAACTTCAGCCTTCTCAGGCAAGGCGGGAGGTCCTCTTCCCCAAGGACAGGAGGTGGAGCCTGGATGGAGGTCAGCAGCCATGGGGTCGTCTAGAGAGGGTAGATCCAGTGCCACAAGAGGTTCAAAGACACTCTGCTTTCTGCCAGGATGAGTGACAACTCTCAGCCCCATTTTGGGGACAGCAAATGGGTAAGTGTGATGGTGTGGATGTGGGGCAGGGAGGCCCCACCAGGTGGGTGCCTATGGGTGTAGGCTGGAGCATCTCCTGTGAAAGGAAGGGCTACAGCTCTATCAGGGGACACAAGCCTGGTACTGCCAACCTGTGCAAGGGTAGGTTAGAGTGGCCCAATGCCACATGCATACCATTGACCACAAACGTTGCAAGGACTGGGAGAATGGATTAGGTTCTATCAGTGACTAGGCTCAAGAGGCCAAAGAGCCTACCCCTGCTCCTACATTCCTTTGTTCCTATGTTATGGTTACATTGGTGCGGTCACTAACAGTTTTCTCCTGTGTTTCCACAGGCAAAAGGTCCCAGAATGTAGGGGCAGGAGCACACAGGCTGATGGCAGCATTCCGCTCATTGCAATTCTGACGCCAGTGGAAAAGAGATCTGGCAGGATACCAGGGCAGCTACTCCACCCAGGGTGGTGAGGCCAGAGTGTAATTAGAGGTTGGTGAGTCTCCTTAGAAACAGGCCACAGGGAAGCACCAGCAGCAAATAGGGGTAGTTGTGCCTTCCAATTAACAGGCATTTGTTTGAGCTGCAGCCATCTCTGTGGACTCCTGTCTGGAGGGGAGAGTGGACCTGATCAATCTGTTTCCTCTCACAGGTCAATCACAGGACCAGAGAGCTGCCATCTCCAAGGTGCATTTGTTCACCTCTGAAAAGGAGCACACAAACGTACAAATTAGGAGCAGGAGTAGACCATTCGGCCCCTTGAGTCTGCTCCGCCATTCAAAAAGATCATGGCTGACCTGATTATAACCTCAACTTCACATTCCACACCTACCCCTGTTAACCTTTCACTCCCTTATTAATCAAGAATCTATCTACCTCTGTCTTAAAAATATGCTGCTTCCACCACCTTTTGAGGAAGAGAATCCCGAAGACACATGAACCTCAGAGAAAACATTTCTCCTCATCTCTGTCTTAAATGGGCAACCACTTAGTTTTAAACAGTGACCCCTAATTCTAGGTTCTCTCACAAGAGGAAACATCCTCTCCACACCCACCCTGTCAAGATCCCTCAGAATCTTATATGTTTTAATCAAGTTGCCTCTTACTCTTCTAAACTCCAGCAGATACAAACTTAGCCTGTCCAACCTTTCCTCATAAGACAAACCTGCCTATTCCAGGTATTAGTCTAGTAAACCTTCTCTGGACTGCTTCCAATGCATTTACATCCTTCCTTAAATAAGGAGACCAATACTGTACACAGTACTCCAGATGTGGTCTCACTAATGCCCTGTATATGCCCTGTATATGCCCAATATAACTGAAGCATAACCTCCCTACATTTGAATTCAATTCCCCTCGCAATAAACCGTAACATTCTATTAGCTTTCCTAATTACTTGCTATACCTGCATACTAACCATTTGTGATTCATGCACTCAGACAACCAGATCCCTCTGCATCTCAGAGCTCTACAATCTCTCACCATTTAGATAATATGCTTCTTTTTTTATTCTTCTTGCCAATTTCACATTTTCCCATGTTATAATCCATCCGCCAAATCTTTGCACACTATACTGATACCCAGTTGTAGCCTCCTTATGTCCTCTTCACAACATACTTTCCTACCTATCTTCGTGTCATCGCAAATTTAGCAATTATACCTTCAGTCCATTGAACCAATATTTTTAAATAAACTGTAAAGAGTTGAGGCTCCAGCACTGATGCCTATGGCACACCACTCATTACATCTCACCAAACAGAAAAGACCTATTTATGCCTACTCTCTGTTTCTTGTTAACTAGCCAATCTTCTATCCATGCCAATATGTTAGGCCCTACATCATTAGTTTTTTTTTTCCCGCAATAACCTTTGATGTGGCACATTATCAAATACCTCCTGGAAATCTAAGTACAGCATATCCACCAGTTTCCCTTATCCACAACATGTTACTTCTTCAAAGAACTCCAATAAATTGGTTAAATATGATTTCCCTCTCATAAAACCATGTTCACTCTGCCTGAATACCTTGAATTTATCTAAGTGACCTGCTATAACGTCTTGAATAGTAGCTTCTAACATTTTTCCTATGACAGATGTTAAGCTAACTGGCCTGTAGTTTCCTGCTTTCTGTCTCCCTCCCTTTTTGAATAAAGGAGCTGCATTCACTGTTTCCAATCTAATAGAACTTTCCCCAAATCTAGGGAATTTTAGAAAATGAAAACCAATGCATCAACGATCTCACTGGCCATTTCTTTTCAGACCCTTGGATGAAGTCCTTCAGGACCCAGTGATGTGTCAGCCAACAGCTCCAAATTTGCTCAGTACCACTTCCCTAGTGACTGTAATTTTCTAGAGTTCCTCCCTCCCTTCCATTTCCTGATTTACAGCTATTTCTGGGAGGTTACTTGTATATTCTATGTTGAAGACTGATACAAAATGCCTGTTCAATTCATCTGCCATCTCTTTATTTTTCATTATTAATTACCCAGACTTACTTTCTATAGAACCAGTGCTCAAGTTTTTGATTCTTAATTTTTTAAATACTGTAGAAACTCTTACTACCTGTCTTTATGGGTAGAATATTGCACTTGTCGTGCGGGCGCGTGCCTGACCTGTATGAGTGTAAAATGACGCGCAGTGATGTCAGGCGAGCGTCCTGACCACATTGCGCACTTGTGTGATATTTCGGTCGGCGGGTGTGCGCGGGAGTCGGCAGCATGACTGCTGACAAATAACAGCCCTATTAAGTACCAATTGAATTAAATTTTTCACTGCCCATCCAACCTTACAGTTGGCGGGCAGATGAAAAGGGCAAGCGGTCTTTGGATTTTTTAGGGAACCTGCTTTTTATATTCTGTCCAATCTTCTGACCTGCCACCCATCTTTGCATCATTATATGCTTTTTCTTTAAGTTTGATTCTACCTTTAACTCTTTTAGTTAACCACGGACGATGTGTTCTCCCCTTGGAATTTTTCTTTCTTGTTGGCAATGTATCTATGCTGTGTATTCTGAAATATCCCCTTAAATGTCAGCCACTGCATCTTTATTGACCTATCCCTTAACCTAAATGGCCAGTTCACTTTAGCTAGCTCTGCTTTCATGCCCTCATAATTGTCCTTATTTAAGTTTAAAATAGTAGTCTTGGACCCACTCTTCTCTCCCTCAAACTGAATGCAAAATTCAATCATATTATGATCATTGCTACCAAGGGGTGCCTTCACTATGAGTTCATTAATTAATCCTATCTCACTGCACAACGCCAGCTCTAGTATAACCTGCTCTCTGGTTGGTGCCAGAATGTGCTGTTCTGAGAAACTATCCCAAAAACATTCTATGAATTCATCATTTAGACTACCTTTGCCCACCTGATTTTTCCAGTCTATGTGTAGATTAAAATCCCATGATTATCACCGTACCTTTCTGACAAGCTCCCATTATTTCTTCCTTTATACCCTGTCCTACCATATGGTTAATGTTACACGTGACTTCCTGCCTTTATCATTTCTCATCTCTACCCAAACTGCTTCTATATCCTGGTTTCCTGAACATGGGTCATCCCTCTCTATTGTGCTAATACCATTATTAATTAACAGAGCCAGGCCTTCACCATTTCCTAGCTTCCTGTCCTTCCTAAATATCACATACCCTTCAATATTCAGGTCCCAATCTATGTGATCCTGCAGCCATGTCTCTGTAATGGCTATCAGATTATACTTATTTCTATTTACATTATCAGTTCATCTGTTTTGTTTTGAATGCGATGGGCATTTAGATGCAGAGCCTTTAGTTTCATCCTTTCATTAGCTTTATAACCTCTCGCCTTAGCTGCTGATTTCCTGTTAGATTTATACTCTCTGTCCCTTCCTATCATGGTCTGTTCATCATTTCCTACATTAATACCTTTCTCTCTTGCCCTGTCTCTACTCTTTGATTTACCATCTCTTCCCAAATTTGATTCCTTACCCCCACTATTTACTTTAAAACCCTCTCTACTTCCCTAATTACATGGCTCAATAGAACATTGGTCCCAGCATATTTCAGCTGCAGACTGTCCAATAGGTACAGCCCCCACTTTCCCCAGTACTGATGCCAGTGACCCATGAACCAGAACCCATTTCTCCCATACCAGTCTTTGAGCCACACATTGATCTTTCTAATTTTATTTACCCCATGCCAATTTGCACGTGGCTCAGCTAATAATCTAGAGATTATTACCTTTGAAGTTCGACTTTTTAATTGAGTGCCTAGTGCCTCATAGTCTCAATGCAAAACTTCTTTCCTCGTTCTACCTATGTCTTGGTACCTACATGGACCACGACGATTGGATCCTCCCCTTCCCACTGCAAGTTCCGCTCCAAACCAGAGCAGAGATCCTGAACCCTGGCACTGGTCAGACAACACAGCCTTCTGGATTCTCGCTCTCAGCTGCAAAGAACAGCGTCTATCCCCCTGACTATACTACAAATATCCAAACAGGGAGCAGGAGTAGGTCATTCAGCCCCTCGAGCCTCCTCTGCCATTTAATAAAATCACGGCTGATCTGATAGTGACCTTAAATCGGCATCCCACCTACCCCAGATTACCTATCACTCCGTTCTTACCAAGAATCTATCCACCTCTGCCTTAAAAATATTTCAAAAACTCTGCCTCCACCAACTTTTCAGGAGGAGAGTTCCAAAGACTCATTACGCTGAGTGGAAACATTTTGCCTCATCTCTGTTTTAAATGGGCAGCCCCTTATTTTTAAACAGTGACCCCTAGTTCTAGATGTTTCCACAAGAGGAAACATCCTCTCCACATCCACCCTGTCAAGACGCCTCAGGATCTTATATGTTTCAATCAAGTTGCCTCTTACTCTTCTAAACTCTAGCAGATACAAGTCTAGTCTGTCAAACTTCACATCATATGACAACCCACCCATTCCAGGTATTAGTCTGGTAAACTATCTACCCCCTACTAGTACTACATTCCTTTTTGCTGCCCCCACTTGAATGGCTTCCTGTACCATGATGCCATGGCCAGTCTCAAACCCGTTTGCCAACTGCAAAGTCTGAGGCTCCTCCACCTCTCTCTGCTCAGTCTCTTTACCTGCCTCAGCCACAGCCACACCCTTCTATCCCTTACCGCTGACCAAAACAGACAACCCTATTCTAAGAGGAGTGATTGTCTTCTGGTGCAAAGTGTTCAAGTACTTCTCCCTCTCCCTGATGTTGCGCAGTTTCTGCAATTTGACTTCCAGATCAATAATCCTGATCCCAAATTCCTCTAGCTGCTTACACTTTCTGCAGACGTGTTTGTCCTGGATTGCTTTGGTGTCCAGAAGCACACACATTCCAAAGCTGCAACACAACACCTGTCCTGCCATTGTTACTTATGCTATTTAGTTAATTTAATATAATTACTTCCTTAGTTAACTTAGAATAATTACTATGTATATTACAATTTACTACATTTACTAAATGCAAGTACCACCTTCAACAATGAGTTATATGTTTTAAATTCCTAATTGGCTTACCAGTTACTCAGCAACCAGCCCCTTCCGCTGCACCAAAGTAAGAAAAAAGTAGGAAAATAAAGCAACTCCTCCCCCTCACCGAACACACGACTCACCAAACTCATTTCAGTTTACTCTGCTTGCAATCTATACTCCAGGAAGAGAGGACCTCAGAGGGTTCATCTTTGCCCCCCTCCCTCCACCAGCACTGATACTGTCACCTCAGTGGATATGCCCTCAGGAGTAGACAGGGGTCACTGTCTGGTTCGAGCACCACACACGCAGCTGTGACACCGGAGGCTACTGACACTCGGAAGCTGAACCTCAGGCTGATGATGATGATGTGCCTCTGGACTCATCCATGTGGTGACAGATGCTGCAAGTGTAAAATGAGGTGCATGAAGATCTGCCAGAGCTTGCAGAGAGTATCCACACCCTGGCTTGGACAGTGGAGGAGTCACCCAGGACATGGGTGCTGTGGTCTCCCTTTTGTCTGCATGGTAGCATCCTCCATCAAGTGATTGCTGACTCTCATGGAGAGCCACATCCAGCAGACCAGTTAGTGGATGCTGGAGGTGTGTACGGAACTTCACACACTGAGCCCAAGGGAGCATTGGCAAGGTGAGAGGGAAAACAAGGTGCCTGGGGTCTAGCCCAGATCCTTTTCATTCACAGGTCAGCAGGGAGATACAAACCTGCTTTACAAGGGAGGAACAGCAACTGCCTTCTGCTTCTAGGGGTTCTGGGGGCTCCTCTCAGGGCACTTCTCATGTGGACGTCAGCTCCCCAGTCTCCCTGTCATTGGTACCAGTGCCTCCAGCACCCACAACAACACAGGAGGGTCCTGCATCTGTGCAGGAGCCCCACAGGGTGCCAGGGCCCGTCAGGCCTCAGGCAGCCAAAGGACGGCTGCCAAGGTCAGCCCAGGCCATGGGGCAGCAAGATGAGCAGCCTGCCTCCACCACAGCTGGCATTGAAGGGGCTGAACCATGCAGGAACACACATCAGAGATTTCAGAAAACACACAATGCACTTAAGCCTCATGGGTGCTTATAAAAGTGATAATTGTCCAGCTGTATGCTGTGATTACTGTAATAAATGCTTAATCTGGTTATTGAACATCTCCATGCAACGACAGTGATTATTCAGCAAAGCAAAGGTACCAAGTGTCGACCCAGGGGCCGGCTGGGATGAGTTTTCTCAATACTTTTTGGATTTCTGCTTGAAACTGGTGTACTTGGTTATTGCCTTTGTGCCCTCCGACACAGAACATGGCATGTGTGCTCATCATTTACACTTTGCTAAAGTAACAGGTGCTAATGGATGAAGGTGCTCCCAGCAGAGGTGAGTGACTTTTGTGTGATTGGAGTGTGAATCTTTCTTTGTCTCGGTGGCTAAAGTGGTACAAGTCAGGGGAAACCAGTGAGTATAAGTGCTGTTGTAATGGTGTTGGTTACAGAACATGTCTGTTAAGGAAGTCCTGTATGTTAAGAGCAAGTCTTTATTAACTATATGTAACTATAAACATATATGCAGTAAAGGGTACAGGCAAGGAGCCATCTCCATGTCTAGGTTTTAACACGTCTCTGGCCAACACCACGCTGTCCCTAGCTCTGAGTCATGTGCCTTCTTACATCACTGTGTGGGCAGTAGTGTACTTAGCATTCCTGTGGCGAGAAGAAGGTTTAGTGGTGCACTCACCTCTGCGTTTTGTTGTCAATGGTGAGAGACTGGAACCAGGTTCCAGCATCCCCTGTGGTTATGGCATGCTGGCAGGAAGTTACAGCTTGTGCACAGTGGTTGCTGTGTCGACCAGCTGTACCATCGTCATAGTTGGACGTAAAGACTTCTCAGACTGCTGATCATTCTCTGGTACCAATTCCACCCGAGATGCTATGAGAATCTCATGGGTGGTAATTCGTCTGACCATTGGGGGCTTTCCAGAGCTGGAATGATAATGGAATGATAATGGACCAACCTGCTTCACAAAGAGAGAAGAGAGATTGAAGGTGACATCCGAGTCTGAATCCTCTTCAGTGTTTGAGTACTCAGGACTGTGCTGTTCTGGCTGGATAATGACAGTGGTAGTCTTGCCATCCTCTGCCATCTGGAGGAGATCCAGGGTGACACAGGCATCCCTTCTCAGGAGAGAGGGTGTCTGGTTATGTAATACATACATCACCACAAAAATCTGTTTTCTGCCATATGTTATGTTGTCTCTACTGATCAGTTTTTCCTTGGCAGAGTATAATTCCTCTGTGCTATCTTTCCAGCTCACATTCTGTAATTGTGCTTCTGATGGTTGTTTTTAAAAGACCTCATGCTCTTTAGTGAGAACTTATACCTTTGCTTGCCATCCTATGTTCTTAATATTCCTCTCTTCATATAGCTTTTTGGAAACATAATGTTTTTCCAAGGTTCCTTCCAAATGTGCAACTATTCCCTTCAGTGCTGCAGTCTAATTCTTGTACCTCTCGGCGTCCTCCCAGAATAGTCAGCACTCCCGAGTCTTCTCTGAAAACCGAGTCATCAGTTCTTTCAGAATGGCATTAAATTCATTTTGTCTCACTTCATAATGTTCCCAAGGGACAAACTTGGACCTGAGAGATCCTTGCAGCATGTGAAGGTCCTTCAACAGGTTTTCCTTTTTGTTGCGAAGCTCAAGGACTTCATCTTGAGTTTTCTCGTAATTTACCAGAGTTTCATCAAGCTTGTTCTGCTGTTCTGCTATTCTGCTGCTCAGGGTATTTGTTATTCCATCAGGTTGCTGAAGGAATCTGATCCTGAAGGAAGATTAGCTGCTCTTTCAAGTGTTTATTTTCTTGTTCAGCTCTTCCCTTCTCACTCTGCATATCAGTGTATAGCTTTGTCACTACTGATAGCTCCAATGCTTCTTTTTCTGAAGCAGCATTCAACATCTTATCCAACCTCTCGTGTTTTTCCAGGGGCACGTATTGGTTTGGCAAAGAGTCATTCAAGGCAGTGAGTTCTTTGGGTGCCTTTTTTGCCTGCCGTCATGCCTGGATGCAGTTCAGGTTGAGTTCTTCCAACTCAGCTTTGAGACAAACATTCTCTGATTGTACTTCTGCTTTTTCTTGATCTGTCTGCCGAAGGGCTTTTTCCTTGTTGTTCATTAGCAGCTGATGGTACAGTTCTGGAAACATGTCCATGTCTTCAAATAGGAAATGATTTCAGAATTCTATCTCTTCCCAGAAAGATATATTACTGAGGCTTCTGGAGAGTTCTGTGTCTCTCTGGCGCACTGGTATGGTGTGTTTGGATGCTGTCTTTTGCCTTTTCTTCACTTTCATGGGGGTGTTCTATGTCTCTTTTTAAGCTCTGAACTCTCCTCAGCTTGAATATTAAAGTATTCATCAGAGGCTGTTAAGAGTTCCCCGAGGCTGGTTGTGAATTCATCAATGCTTCATATCAGTACGATGTGATTAGCAAGATCACCAAACCAGTAGAAAAAATAAAGCATTAACCTGGTCTTCCTCAGACTTTTTACTGAGGCCTGATGTACTCGAGTAACGTGAAAAGTTGCTTCTCAAGGATGCCAAATGTCTTACTGGATGTAGCCCTGGGGTTTGCCCCAACCGATCTGGTAAGTTGGATTTTTGATCCACGGTGATTTAGTATTTCTCCTGCAGTCACTGCCGTAAAGTTGTTGGCCATTTAAGGATTCTGTGCGGTAACCATTGTTTTTCTCCCTGTTTTTCAGCAGTTATAGCTTTAAACGTTGTTGCCCCTGTAAGAATAGCTGTGCAGGAACGGTTGATTTTTTTTTCAAAATGGCTCTCTGATCTTCCTGCACTTCATCAGGCTCGGCAGACTTCACAAAATGGCGACGACGTACTTCTGACTGAAATTTTCTTTAACAATGGCTGCGTGGGTTGGCTGTCTGCTGCCTTGATTTATTCCGTGATGTAGTGTTACGAGTTGTGAGGCATTTAAATTAACCGCAGGCCTGCTGTTTAAGGATTCGGATGGTCACAAGGTTCCTGAGAGTTGAATAAGTTAATTATTATTTTCTTTTCAACTCAGAGGCCATGTGTTGAGGCTCTGGATTAGTGATGTTTTCATTCAAACAGCATTTCTGACTGAATTAGTAAAAGGGACTTCTCAGGACTGGCCTCGACGTTAAAAAGATTTAACACACCCTTGCAGGCTACGAACTCTGTATGCTGAAGCTGGGGTCCCAAGGGAGACTCTATGGAGTCTTCTGCTGCAGTGAGACTTTGACTTTAGTTTCCAGACTCTTCTGTCTAGAGCTTTTTCTGGCAATTTTTCTCTGTAACTCCAGTGGAAGTTTCTTTCATTTCAGCATCTGTTGAAGATTTTCTTTTTCTTAGTTTTTCAGCATTCTTGTGAGGTTGAGGGTTTTTTGATCCCTAGCTGTCACCATGCCGTAATGGCGTTGGTCACAGAATATATCTGTTAAGGAAGTCTTCGTAGCCTTCTACAGAAGCCTTTATTAACTAGTTGTAACTATATAAATATATACAGTTAAGGGCACAGGCAAGGAGATATCTCCATGTCTAGATCTTAACAAATCTCTGGTGACCACCACACTGACCCTAACTCTGGGTCATGTGACTTCTTACATCACTGTGTAAGCAGTACTATACTCAGTCCCATATTAATCCTGTATATAATCAGACCCCTACAGTATAAGTGCATCCCAAGCCTCCCTTCTACCCTCGAAGCAGCCCCCAATGTCTGTCAGGATGCTGCAGTTCCTCTTTGGCTCATCATCCATCCATCATGTCTTCAACAGCCAAGGCCACCACTCCAGATTAAAAAATATATTGCTATCTATATTAGCTGGAAGTAACATGACTGCATTCTGGATAGTTCAAATGGTGAAAAATCCTTCAAGAGGTTCATGAAAAATATACTCCCCGTTCCTTATAGAATTCATTGCCTAGGACTGGATGCTTTGATTTGTCACTCAACATTCACCAATGTGTGAAGAAGACGATTTATAAGTCATAGCCATTTAATCATGCCAGCACAGAATTTTGCCCACTACCTTCCCTAAAGGTGATCTATCCATTTAATTTTACAAAATCAAAGTGTTTTCAATAAAACATTTCATATATTTGTTTCAAAGAGAAACAAAACACTTGTTTATAAAGTTATCGAAGCAGCACCATCCAGAGGAAAAACCAACAAGAAAAGGGTATGTGGCCCATCAGTGTCTATCCCTCAAGTAACAGAGCTCTTCCCTTATAGTAACCAATTGTATTTTGAACTGCCATGTTTTTAGCCTTGAACTCACATGGCTGACATTAATGACAAACACATTAACATGTTCAAATGACATTTCTTCATCTCCTTTACACCAAATGTGCCAAACACTTTACTTTCAATCACTTGACAGAGTAGGTGCTAAAACGATGTTTCCCCTCATGGGGGAATCTAGAACCAGGCAACACAGTTTCAAAATAAGGGGCCTCCCATTTAAGATGGAGATGAGGAGGAATTTCTCTGACGACACTATTGTTTGGAATTCTCTTCCCTAGTGAGCAGTGGAGGCTGCATCACTGAATATATTCAAGGCTGAGTTAGACAGGTTTTTGACTGATAAAGGAGTCAAGGGTTATTGAGGGCAGCCAGGAAAGTGGAGTTAAGGCCACAACCAGATCAGCCATTATTTAATGGTGGAGCAGGCTCAAGGGGCTGAATGGCCGACTCCTGCTCCTATTTCTGATGTTCTTAGGTTCTTCTGTACTTAACAGCTTCATTAAAACATCAGACAGAAATGTTTAACACATTTGTTATTAAAATTGCACAGTAGCATTTCAACCCATTTGTCTACCAGCCACCTTGCCCCTGGATTGGAAGATTGTGAGTTCAGGTCTGAGCGCAGAGTTTGTATATAATCCAGATTGATGCATAAGCATGTACAGAAGTTGCAATACAGCACAGCCTATTTGTCTCAGCCGGTCTGTATCATGCTTAGCCTCCATGCAAGCAAATGCTTCTAATTACATTTACCCTTATCCCTTACATCCTGCTATCCAATCTAATCCTCAATGTTGACACAGCTCTATCTCATTCACTAATTCCACAAGCACACAGCTCTCTGTTCCAATTCTCTTGTATTTAAACTTGTACCTATGATCTCTCATTCTAGTACCCTGAGCTACATCACTGCAGTAGTGAGAGAATGTCACAATGTTGAAGGTACCATCTTTTGAAGAAGACTTAAACCTGTTCAAGACAGATGCAAAAGATCACATGGAAAAACTTAAGAAGGAGCAGGAAATCTTGAACCATCACCACTGAAAGCAGGTCCGTTGTTTATTTATTCGCTTTCTATTGATGGACCTTAGTGTGTGAAAATTGCCGGTTTTGTTTACCAGCACAACTGTGGCTGCAGCGATAAAATAAACCATTAATCACTAAGCACCTTGGGACATCATGAGGCCACCAGACTTGAAATAAAGGTGTAAACCCCTGCCTCGCGTTTTATTCCAACCAGTTAACACTTTTAAGTAATTTACTTTTCACCAATTTAATTTTATGCCGAATGCAAATATATTTTTCTTCATCCCTTGAATTAATCCCTTGGAGTACCTTACCTTTGCCATTTAATATTCTCTGTTTTAATGAGAATCCCCATGTCACCTTATTTGCTAGTTCTTTCCACCAACTCACCCCATTTGCATTATGTTACATCAAATCCACTGCACAGAAACAGATCATTCTGCCTAACAGGCCTACATGGTCTTTATGCTCCACAAGAGCCTCCTCCCATCCTTCTTCATGTAACCCCACAAGAACATACCCTTCCAGTCATTTCTCTCTCATGTGCTTTTCTAGCTTCCCCTTACATGCATCTATGTTATTTGCCTTAACACTTAACTCCTAGTGATAATGAGTTCCGCATTCTAACCACGATATGGGTAAAGAAGTTTCACCTGAATGCCTTATTGGATTTATTAGTGACTGCCTTATATTTATGGCAATTGTTCTGTAATTCTTTTGAATGGAAGTATCTTCTCTATGTTTACACTATCAAACCCCTTCATTGGTTTAAAAAACCCATCAGGTCACTTCTCAGCTTTTGCTTTTCTACAGAAAAGAATGCCAGCCTGTTCATTTTTTTTCATGGTAGTTATAACCTCTCAATTTTGGCATCATCCTTGTAAATCTTTTATGCACCTTCACCAAAGCCTCTATATCTTTTTTTGTATAATACAGAGACCAGAACAATGCACATTACTGCAAGTCTCATCTAATCGAGGATCTATACAGGTGTAACAAGACTTCCCAGCTACCCCTCTGGAAATAAATCCTTCATCTTTGGAATCTTGCTATTACATCCATATCTATTGAATCCGATACTTCAGGTGTACTTTAACCAGGACAGATTAGGAATCCAACTTCTCAATAGCTGGACTTAAAGGTTTATTGCTCTCTGTTAAAGATAGTAAGAGGAATAGATTGCTAAATCAGAAAAAATTGAGGATTTCCAATAGTCCAGCAGACCTGATGAAAATGGGTCCATTTTTCATACAAAAGAGATTATTAATGTCATCTGGCACATCACAGGAAAATCACAATCTGCTCCGCCCATAGGTTGCACTGCTGTTTTCCAAACGCCTGTCATATCCTGGAGGAACTTAAGCTGTAAAGATGCAAGGCGGTGCACAATAGTTTTCTTCTGCCAAATTCCAGTGTGACATTCCCCTCCTGCCCCTGAGAAATAGGCCCAGCAGTGCTTCATTTTTATAAATCGCCGGAACTGATGGCTCCCAGTTTCTTTTTTATTCATTCACAGGATGTGGGCTTCGCTGGCTGGGCCAGAATTTATTGCCCATCCCTAGTTGCCCTTGAGAAGGTGGTGGTGAGCTGCCTTCTTGAACTGCCACAGTCCATGTGGTGTACGTTAGGGAGGGAGTTCCAGGGTTTTGACCCAGCGACAGTTCATGCCATTGCCACCTCCCTCAGTGAAACATCAATACTGAGAATCGTGACCTGTATGCAAACCGTTTGCAAATGGTAATTATTTTTCTAGTCATGAAACTTTCCTGAATTACCATCTTCAGGCAGTTAGTTGAGAAGTACACTTAACATATCAGCACAATCGTTGCAAATCAAAGACTAGTCTGAAAGCAAAACTATAATTCCGGGTTCTGTTTGTGACAGCTTTTTAAAGAAATAGCTGATCTCATTTCTTATTGCTTCGAAGGAGGGTGCGAACATTGAAAAGAATGAGTGGCAAACACTTTGATTTATTTCATCTGTCCCACACATCAAATACTTGAGCATCCCACCTTCAGTGATAGAACATTCAAAAAGTAGATTAATAAACAATGATGCTTTTAATGTGTAAATGAGGAATACTTCCCTTTTCCATTTAATGTCTTTCCTATTCCAAGTTATCAATCACAATCCTAAGTAGAATAAATCAAACTCAGCACATACTGAATTTTTAACAAAGTCCTCAGGAGATCAGATGAGGTAATCATAAACCAGCTCTCTCAAGTTTGTAGCAGAACTCAAAGGGTATAAATATTGTCAGTCACCGTGTAATGAAAGAACTACCATCCTTTTGCTACGCAAGTGGCAAGCACATTGTGCAGCTAACAAAAATCAACTGTAATATATCCTTTACTTCGTGCCTTAATAGGAAAAGTTCAAGAAGTCACTTTCTTTATTAAAGACTAACATCAGAATTGGATCTACTCATGAAATGCAAATCTCCCTCGGGCTTTAATAAACAGCATTGATTTTGCTGCTGTCAAGCAACACACATTTCAGAAATGTTGAATCAACATCTGCTTCATTTTAGGACTCACTCATGACCGCTTCCATTATATGACGGCCAGGGGTCATTCTCTAATTTAACTATCAAAATTATTTCACCAGTTTCCTGCCCAAATCTTGAAGGGAATGAGGCACAGGGATAGTGAATAATGACATATGGAATGGGGTAGGGAGAGAGCTTTCTGTAGACAGCGCGGTGAAGGAAAATGAGTGAATGGTATTGAGAGAATGTGACAGAAAGGAGGTGGAAAAAATGTAATGTAAGAAAGGATGGAGGGATGATATTAGGACTTAGAAAAGAACATGTGAGACAACAGTGGCAAAAAAAGAATAGTTCAAAAGGTTAGTGAATGTTTTCGGCTACCCTCAAGGGCATCTAACTTAGATGGCAGAAGCTTTCCATTCCAGAGAGATGTGGAGAAAGGAGAAAGTGAAAAATGTGATTGAAATATAGAGAGATTATGAAATGGGAGTGAGAAGGGAGAAACTAATGGTGGTTTTAAGAAGCCCAGGGTATATGAGTGAAGGTGAGTATGAATCGAAAACAACGTGTTCTGATGAAGAGTCATACGGACTCAAAACATTAACTGTGTTCCTCTCCGCAGATGCTGTCAGACCTGCTGAGTTTTTCCAGGTATTTTTGTTTTTGTTTTGGATTTCCAGCATCCGTAGTTTTTTGCTTTTATGCAAATATCTTAGCAGGTTGGGAGTTTAATATTTGACCACATTATCGGTACGTTATTTATAAAACTCTAGTGACTTTCAGCAAATACACCACTAAAAGTTAGGGCCGATGTCCATTGCATGTCCAGATTATAATTAAACATTGAAAAAAATAATTTGTTATAAACTGCTGTGTGAAATCAATACAATTCTTAACACTCTCATCATAATGATGCATTAGGCCTGTCATAAACCTTAACGCAAAACCTTAGTCTTGTTCAGAGGAAAAATGTTGTCCTGCCAAGACAATAAACTCTAATTGCCTTCTCCAGACAGTTGTCTTCCCAACATCTACTCCACCACACCCCCCCAAGAGGAGAAAATGCAAACCATTACGCTGAAATGCTACTTCAATTGCATCTGCTGTCTCTTGCACATTGACTTGCATTAAACCTGAAATGTGATGAAAAGCTGGAATTGCCCAGAACGCCACATTCAATCAAGTGTCCAAGTTATCCACTGCTGCTAAGAGAAATCATCCAAATGACTACTTGTAAAAGTAATGATGGGAAACGATGGACTGCTATACAAATGGATGGCTTGCCGGAACTGAACAGCGAGAAAGACTCGGCAGTATAGCCTGACTTAGGGGTAGAAATTGGATCAGCGTGAACCGTTCATGCTAGTGAACAAAATGTTATTTATTTGCTGACACTAATATGTTGTATGAAATAGAATGCAATTGCTTTTTAGTAAACGTTTTATGAGTTAATTGGCTGTGTAGTGTTCTAGCATTGCGGACAGCAGGAACAGCACTGAATTACGGAGCGGTGTAGCATGATAACCTGCATTATGAAACTGTTTGTATCCACCTAACACCACCATTAGAAGTACTTATCTGAGCATTAAGTGAGCGTGGCTCCCTGTTAAAATGACATTTTTTTTTTAAAGTTAATAACCTCAACAAGAGTAGAAATCTTATGGGCTTTTGAATTTGGCTTTGATTAGTACCAAATTGCAGTGCATCGCAGCATTTAAAGTGTGAATATCTCTTAAACTCATCTGTGAACATCAATTCTACCCAGGTACTGATCTCGAAGGATCAGCATTGGGGCATACAAGTTCCATGGTATTTAGCCTTCTCTACACAAATAGATATGCTGTTTACCTCAGTGAATAGAACTACAATTATACACAGCAGTGTATTTTAATACTATTAACTGCAACAAAAACAGCATGCGATTAGAATCCTGCCAATAATAACATAAGAAATAGGAGTAGGCGTAGGCCTTCAAGCCTGCCCTTCTATTCAGTAAGGTCATGGCTGGTTTTCCAACTCAACTCTTACTTTCCCGCATTATCCCCGCAACAGTCAATTCCCTTAGTTTCTAAACATCTGTCGATCTCTGTCATGAATATTCTCAATGTCTGAACCTCTCCAACTCTCTGCAGTGGAGAATTCCAAAAATTCACAACCCTCTTAGTGAAGAAATTTCTCCTCATCTCAGTCCTATTCTGTGATTGAGACTCCGAGTGCTCTAGGTTACCTAGCAAGGGGGAAACAATCTCCCAGCATCTCTCCTGCTAAGCACCTTAAGATTTTATGTTTCAATGAGAGCACCTCTCATTTATCTGACTGCCAGGGATATGGGCCTAATTCACTCAATGTCTTTTCATAGGTCAATCCCCTCACTGCAGGAATCCATTTAGTGAAAGTTTCTTACAGACCCTCTAAGGCAAGGAGACCAAATGCTAGGCTTTGAGCCAGGGCTGGGATCAGAAGCAGGCTAGTGGCTGATCAGGCTCATTACCCAATTGAGGCCAATTAAAGGAGGCCAAGTGCAATTTTCCAGCCTAGCAGGGGCTAGTTGAGGTCCCTGGGGGCTTTCCCTCCCCGCCTGGCTGCTGGAATGGCCTCAAGCTGCCCCTATGGAAGGACTCTCTACCGACTCATCACCCCCCAATGCCAGTGATGACCTGGCAGATGAATCTATTTTTAATTTAAGATTTAAAACATTTGGAGATAGGATGCCTCCATCTTAAAGAAGCCTCACTTTTACTTACCTTCCATTACAGTTTATTGCTCCCTTCAAGCTGGTAGGCTTCTGATGGGCCCTCCCAGCTTTGAGAGACTGCCCGCCATTCTTAATTGGATGGCGAACCAGTCTCCAGGCCAATTAAGGGGGCGGCCCATGAAAATCCCACTGAATGACTGTTTCCTACCCCAATTGCCGTGCGAACCTTACATGGGGACTTCCAAGGGTGGGAGGGGGGGAGGGTGGGTTGCCCAGTGCGTCTTTGGGGTAACCCCAAAAATGACGTCCTGGAGCCCGGAAGTTGCAGCACAGTTTCAGCCCAATAACCAATCCTCCAACAATGCTAATGTAACTCCAACCCCCTGAGCCATGATTTTGTGGATTAACTTCTTAGGTGGCACCTTATCAAATGCTTTCTGAAACTCCAAATATACTGCATCCACTGGTCCTTCCTTGTCTACTCTGTTAATCGGAACCTCAAAAATATCAAACAAGATATCAAACAAGATTTCCTTTTCATAGGTCTTTGTTGACTCTGTCCAATCATATGGTGATTTTCCACGTGCACTGTTACCATGTACCTAACAATAGATCCTAGCATTTTTCCTCTGATTGATATTGGGCTAACCAGCCTATAGTTCCATGGGCAGAATTTTCTCGTTGGTGTGCGGGGGCGGGCCCTTGAGCCAGTAATTGACCCCGATTTTTTGGGGCCCATGCGATCTTCAAATTGTCGCACGGGCGCAACAGGCAGGTGGGTAGGTCACATTTTTATAAACCTCATCCATGGGCGGGATAAGAGGGGTGAGTGGGGTCATTAATGTGATCTTTCAGGTATTTAAGTGTGAAAGTTACTGAAACTTGCCTGTGTGAGCAGGAATACTTCAAAACCCATACCAGCTGCTAGGACAGGAGTAAAAGCCTTGTTCAGGACTCTACAGTAAAGATCATTTTTTGGGGCCTTGCTGGTTTCAGGAAGCCTTCCCTTAGCCTGGGAATTGGGAGTTGTGCTCTCCACTGGAGGCACCTCCTCTGAGGAGGAAGGGAGGGCCAGAAAGGGAGGAGGCCAGGAGTCCATATTCAGCCTCTGGGCAGCTACCTTTGGGAGGAGAGGCAACGGCACAAGGGGTGCAGGGCCAACAGGAAGTGCAAGGCAGAAGGGGCCGCAGAAAACGCCACTATCCTGCTGCCAGGGTTTACAGGCAGCGAAGCAGCTACCTCAATATGTCTGAGGTGCAATGCCAAAGGAGGCTCCGTCTCTCAAGGGAGACAGTGACCTCCATCTGTCAGGTGATAGGCCCTGAGATCTCCGCAAACTGTGTGGGTGGGCACCCCATGCCAGTGCCATTGAAGGTCACGGCTGCCCTCAACTTCTATGCTTCCGGCTCTTTCCAGGGGTCGGTGGGTGATCTTTGAGGAGTCTCCCAATCAGCTGTTCACACTTGTGTCAAGCAGGTGACAGACTCTCTGTTCAGATGTGCATTGAATTTCATCCACTAACGCTAGGACGAGGCCAGCCAGACACAGCGAGCCAGAGGCTTCACGGCCATTGCTGACTTCCCCCGGGTCCAGGGTGCAATAGACTGCACACGTGTGGCCATCAAGGTGCCAGCAGGTGAGCCCGGTGCCTTCAACAGGAAGGGCTTCCACTCCATGAACGTGCAGATAGTGTGTGATCACAGGATGCTGATTCTACAAGTCTGTGCAAGGTACCCAGGCAGCTCCCACGATGCCTACATCCTCAGACACTCCCAGGTGCCGGGGCTCTTCAGTGTTCCAGCCTGGCTGGATGGGTGGCTGCTGGGTGACAAGGGCTATCCCCTCAGAAGGTGGCTCATGACACCTCTACGCCATCCAAGAACAGAAGCTGAGCAGCGGTACAATAGGAGCCACGCCTCCACAAGGGATGTGGTGGAGAGAGCCATCGGTCTTCTCAAGATGCGCTTCCGATGCCTGGACCGTACAGGGGGCGCACTCCAGTACCCCCTAGATTGCCTGTCACTGATAGTGGTTACATGCTGCGCTCTCCACAATCTTGCGCTGGAAAAGGGGGATGTAGTGGAGGAAGAAGATGTAAATGCAGAAGCTCCGGCTGCACATGATGAGTCCAGTAGTGAGCCTGAGGATGAGCATGCACAGGAGAATGCTGAGGGGGTAGACGCTGACCCAGGCATCCTCCAGGGAGGCAGGGACACCCGGGAGGCTTTAATCCAATGAGCCTTCAGCTAACCCACCACAGATGGACCTCCAACAAACACCAGGGCTGCAGACTCCATACTCAATGCCTGAGAGCAACATCTGCCTGGTTAGGGACATTAACTATGTGTCTTGTCAATAAAGCTCAATGACAAACAAGCCACTCATAACATCCAGGGTTCCTATCAACCTGTAGAAGTAAGGAATCTCCCTGAGCCTTATTCACATATGAAGCATTTGATGAATTCACAAAATAAAACAGAAAAGAAACAAAGGTGTTCAGCATCACACCAAATTATAATCAATAGCGGGCAACATAAAGCCACCAGTGAGAAGCCCGTGGTGTGCCTAAGGTGCCTTAAGTTTACTTTTTCGGGTGCTACGTGTAGGTGCCCCCGCCCCCCCCCACCTCCCTGACACTGGCATTCGAGACAGCCTGCTCACTAATCTGTCCTGTTGGCGGGCGTCCTCCAGCCTGTGGAGCCTTTGACGGCCCTGCCTAGGAGGGAGGTGCCAGCTCCACAGCTGGCATCTCCCCAGTCACCGCAGCCTCATTGGATCCCACGGTCATTGGCAGAGGGGCGGAGGAGCTGCTGCCCTCATCCGGAGCGCCCTGAGAGGAGCCCGCAGAGACGACAGGCAGCTGCTGCGCCGACGTGAGGTCATTTTGGACCTCCCTGCTCATCATTGATGGATGGGCACCAAGCTGGGATACTTGGTGCCCAATCCATCTCCCGCACTGGCACTGACCAGCTGAGATCAATGCCGATGTGAGGGCTTGCTGCTCCAAGCGCAACCCCAGGAAGCCCTGACAGGTCTCCTGGAGAAGCCTCTCCATGAGAGTCGCCACTCTCTCCGTGGAGGAAGCATGGCGCTCAGACATGTGGCTCATTGCATTGCTGATGCTCCGCGTGGACTCCTCAAGCATGGAGACCATGCCACGCACAGCCTCATGTATCTCCGCCAGATCGTCCCACAGACCCTACTGGACTTCCAGCATCTGCTGCCTCATGCACGACTCCAGAGGCACATCATCAGCTACCGACTGAGCATGTACCTGGTCCCCTGCAGTCCTCCGACTGTGGGCGCCATGGGCACTCTCTGTCTCCGCCTGTACCTCAAGCAAAGTACCCTCACCGCTGTGTCCCGGGATGCTAGCCAATGATTGAATTCCCGCTGAGGTGCTAGTATCTGCGCTGGTGCCTGCCTGGCAGGGATGGTGTGACGCTGGTGCTTCTAATTGTTCTGGGCCCTCAGGTGTTAGAGGCAGCCCCTGTTCCTCCTCCTCCCAACCCTGCTCCGGTGAAGCTGAAAGGAAGGACAAGGACATTTGATTAGTTCAAGTTGAGACAATGTCAATGTGCATGCCTGATCCCGGGATCATGATGCACTCATCCTTCCATAATCAATGGGAAACCCATGTTGGAAGCTTAAATCACTAAACATTCAACAGCGGAATGAATGCTGGGATACACATGGCAACCTCAGTGCACGGCACTCTTACCTCCCCCAGGCAGCCCAGCCTCACCGCCACCGGTGGACCTGCGTGCATGGCGCCTCTCCAGCTCCATCGCCTCCTGCTCGTATGTGGTTATTATGGCCAACTGGGCCTGGCCTCCGGCACTCCGCATCCTCTGCGGTGTTGTGTGTGGTCTTCTCCTGAAAAGGAGAGAGGGGCATTGATTAGTCCACCCTGTAGCTGGATTCCCATCGCATCCCTGCCACCCCCACCCGAGTGGGATATTGCAGGGCTCCAGTGAATCCTGATCCTGCAGCTGCCGCACACTCACACCAAGAAGCCAGGGCTGACCACCCCCCTTGCCCACACGCTGCCTCCATCACATTTGCCACCCACACGGTTTCACCTTGCAAAGCAAGGACACACAAGCACATGGAACGCCAAGGGCAGCAGATGGGTGGGTACCCCGCCACCTGGAAGCTCCCTCCCAGCATGTCAGCAGCCTGACTTTGACATGTTTTGGAGGCCCAGCACTGCGCCTAGGTGCAGATCCTTGAGGTAACCCCCAAAACAGTACTGCGGGTGTCAGTCTAACACATGCTGCAGGTGCAGAACCCAGCTCAGCACAACCCTCTCGGGGTGAACTAGGCATGGGCAATATCTGCTGGCCCACCCAGTGAGGGACACAGGCTGTGAATGATTCAATGCAGGAACTACACTCAGAGTTGGGGGAAGGTAGTGGGGACAGGGGGGAAAGCCTACCCACTGTGTTAAGTGACCGATGCCATCACGGTACTCACCCTTCCCGAGCACAAGGGGCCGTTGAAACGCTTGCAGCACTGAACCCAGGTGCGCCACACCACGCCGTGGGGGCTCACTATTCCTGCCACCTCCTCCCAGGTACGTTTGGTCATGTGGGGGGGCCTCCTCCTCCCATACCCTGGGAACAAGGGCCTCCCGCCATGCTGTCACCTCCTCGAGGAAAAGAGAGGGGCACAGTGGCCCGCTGACCTGCCCTCCTGCCTGGCCTGCTCACCAGCAGCGCTCAGGGGAGCCCTTCTGCTGACCATATTTCGAAGCCTTTGCAAGGCTGCAGGAGCTCTTTTAGGAGCTCTCGCCATTGGACCCCGTGGTCATTGCAGTCCTGCCGCCGCCAGCCCACTCCCGCTGTCCTCGGGGAACCGTGTTTCATGCTGGGGGGGCCTTAATTGGCCCGCCCACATAAAATGGCGGCGCGGAGCCAATTGCGGGCGGCGCCCGACGGGGAGAAAATTCTCCCCCATATGTTTTCTCTATCTTGCTCTCCTTTTTTGACTAGTGGGGTTACATTTGCTACCTTCCCAATCTGTAGGTACCATTCTAAAATCTAGGGAATTCTGGAAGATCAAAACCAATGTATCTGCCAACCACGTAGCCACCTCTTTTATAGTCCTAGGATGTAAACTATCAGGTTCAGGGACATGTTGTCCTTTAATCCCATTAATTTCTCCTGTGCTAATTCTAAACTAATGCACATTTCTTTAAATTCCTTATTCTCACTCGGCCTTTGGCTCCCAACTATTTCCAGGGTGTCTTGTTGTGCCATCCACCCATGAAGACAAATATAAGGTATTTGTCTAAAGTCTCTACCATTTCCTTATTCCTCATTATAATTCCCTCCCAACCTCTAAAGGATCCATGTTTACTTTTGTGTCTTTTGGTGAAAGTCTGTACTATCCTGCAGATGACTGGAGGACTGATAGTCCAGAACCAATTAAGTATTTAGGGCATAATAGAAACCACACAGAGAGCTGTGAGGGGAAGAGTGGGAATGGGTCAGGCACACAAAATCATACATCGCCACAGGAATGAACTGGTGAGATAGAGGAGACGGGACAGGTGAGCACAGGCCTTAATTTTAATTCTATCTACCTCCTACCTCCTCTCCAAAATCCATAAATAGGGCTGTTCCAGTAGACCGATCGTGTCAGCCTGTTCCTGCCCCACGGAACTCATTTCTTCCTATCTTGACTCCATTCTCTCCCCCCTTGTCCAGTCTCTTCCCACCTACATCCGCAATTCCCCTGATGCCTTACATCATATCAACAATTTCCAGTTCCCTGGCCCCAACCGCCTCCTCTTCACCATGGATGTCCAATCCCTCTACACCTCCATCCTCCACCAGGATGGTCTGAGGGCTCTCCGCTTCTTCCTTGAATAGAGGCCTGAACAATCCCCATCCACCATCACTCTCCTCCGTCTAGCTGAACTTGTTCTCACACTGAACAATTTCTCCTTAAACTTGTCTCATTTCCTCCAAATGAAAGGTATGGCTATGGGTACCCGCATGGGCCCAAGTTATGCCTGTCTCTTTATGGGATATGTGGAACATTCCTTGTTCCAGTCCTACTCAGGCCCCTTCCCACAACTCTTTCTCCGGTACATCGATGACTGTTTCGGTGCCGCTTCATGCTCTCATCTGGACCTGGAAAAATGTATTAATTTGGCTTCCAATTTCCGCCCCTCCATCACATTCACATGGTCCATCTCTGACACTTCCCTTCCTTTCCTTGACCTCTCTGTCTCAATTTCTGGTGATAGACTGTCCACCAATATTCATTTCAAGCCCAATGACTCCTACAGTTACCTTGACTACAACTCCTCACACCCAGCTTCCTGTAAGGGCTCCATCCTATTCTCTCAGTTCCTTCCTCTCCGTCGTATCTGTTCCGATGATGCCACTTTCCAAAACAGTGCTTCTGAGACGTCTTCCTTCTTCCTTAACCGAGGTTTCCCACCTACTGTGGTTGACAGGACCCTCAATTGTGTCCAACCCATCTCCCGCACCTCTGCCCTCACACCTTCCTCTGCCTCCCAGAACCATGATAGGGTCCCCCTTGTCCTCACTTTTCACCCCACCAGCCTCTGCATTCAAAGGATCATCCTCTGCCATTTCCGCCAACTCCAGCATGATGCCACCACCAAACACATCTTCCCTTCACCCCTCCTGTTGGCATTCAGTCGGGACCACAGCCTCCGGGACACCCTGGTCGACTCCTCCATCACCCCCTTCACCTCAACCCCCTCCCATGGCACCTTCCCATGCAATCGCAGAGGCTGCAACACCTGCCCCTTTACTTCCTCCTCTCCTCACCGTCCAAGGGCCCAAACACTCCTTTCAAGTGAAGCATTTCACTTGCACTTCCCTCAATTTAGTCTACTGCATTCGTTGCTCCCAATGCGGTCTCCTCTACATTGGAGAGACCAAACGCAGACTGGGTGACCGCTTTGCAGAACACCTTCGGTCTGTCCGCAAGCATGACCCAGACCTCCCTGTCGCTTGCCATTTCAACACACCGCCCTGCTCTCATGCCCACATGTCCACCCTTGGCCTGCTGCAATGTTCCAGTGAAGCTCAACGCAAACTGGAGGAACAGCACCTCATCTTCCGATTAGGCACTTTACAGCCTTCCGGGCTTAACATTGAGTTCAACAACTTCAGATCATGAACTCTCTCCTCCATCCTCACCCCTTTTTGATCCCTTTTTCTCAAATATTTATTTTTTAATTTTTATATATATATTTTCCCCCACCTATTTTTATTTTTATTATTATTTAAGTTTATTTCCATTCATTGTTTTATCCCCACCTTTTAGCCTATTTTGATCTTTTTTCCCCACACCGTCCCCTCCCCCCTCACCTCACCCCCGCCAGGGCCATCTGTCACTTGCTCATTCTGCTTTCTACCCTTAATGTCGCCATTAGCACCTCCTTTAGCTAATATCACCACCATCAACACCCCTTCGACCTTTTGTTTATGACATCTTTTGCAATCTCTCCTTTGTCTCCACCTATCACTGGCCTTCTATTCAGCTTCACCTGTCCCATCCCCCTTAAACAGTATATATTTCACCACATTTTTACTTCTCTTTAGTTCTGAAGAAGAGTCATACGGACTTGAAATGTTAACTCTGTCTTTCTCTCCACAGGTGCTGTCAGACCTGCTGAGTTTATCCAGCAATTTTTTTTTTGTTCCTTAATTTTAATGATTTGTTGCTGTCTGGCGATTACTTTCATCAACCTCACAAACAATCTCACTGTCTAAAGTTCCATCACTGAAAGTCCTTCACGGAGTTGCTGTCGGGTATTTTGCCAACCAATACAGTTTTAGGAGAGAATTTCAGATAATTCCCCAGCATTGCTTTTCAAAGGCCCACATCATCTAGCACTCTGGCATTTGCACTGTCCCTAACCTGGATGTGCCAAGTCAGGGACGAGTGCAGCTGCTCAACTCAGTATGAGTTTGACAGCCAACAGGAGAATATTTTATGGAGCTACATTTCAAAGATCTGGGCATAGCTCTACTTATACAGCCCTCGAAAAGTGTGATTGCACCTTACTCTTTGTTACTCAAGCTCAGCCTTCTGTCCAGGAATATGACACAATGACAATTCTCCGGGTGGCCATTCCATCCTTCTTGTTCATGAAGCGGATTTCTCTGATGTGATACCAAATGTATTAGATCTTTTCTCGAGCAACCAATATCTGTCACAATATAAAATGTGCCCGACATTGCATCCCCACTGCATTTAGAATCCATTTACACATCATGTGAACTGCTTTGATATATCTGAGATTGAGGAGGCAAGATATGAATGGTAGTGTTCCCCAAAGCTTTAAGTTGATTACAAGATATTTGTCATGTCTTTGTAAATGAAGAGACCTGCATATACCTACATTTGCTAGCTTGCACAGTAGATTGCTAGAAATACGAGGAAAGGAACTGTATCATCAAGACCACCCTTCAACAATGTCTGTAAGAACAGTTCTAACATCTTTAACAGTTTCTTCCATCAACTTTATAATACTCAAGACATCGCTATGTAATAACCTGGGGGCATTTGTTATTGGGGCAGCTTAAGTGGGCACAACTCGGCAGACCCACAGTCAATATTGTGGGAAAGCACCGCAGCTGCTTGTAGTTAGGTTGCCTTTAACATGGCAAAATGCCCGGTGGCACTTTATAGGTGGTGCAAAATAAAAGTTATGGGTTCTAAAATCCTATTCTGAGCACCATCAGCAAGTTAATCTTGACTTGTGTGATAGAAAGGAGGACGGTTCTGTTACAGGGTAGAAGGAGGAGCTCCAGTCTTAATTTTTTCTACTATTCGTTTTTGAAATTGTTGGGGAGTCTGCTGGACAGCTGCCAGCTGAAAGAAATTCTGCTCTGCCCGAGTACGTGGCTCACCTATAAATGGCTAGATCTCACTGAGCTCGGTGCCATTCAATAGATTTGATTCTGATTACAGAATCCGTCTCAACTGCAACCTAAACTGATGGATGTCCAGAAGTCTAGCTGGTGACCCTGGAAGGATCGGACCGCTTTTATTGCTGATTAGTTAAGTTCGAGCTTATCTCTTTTCTGCCAGATTGCCTTGATAAAATTGGGCCTATACCCCTTGGAGTTTGGAAGAATGTGAGGTGATCTCATTGAGGCATATAAGATCCTGAGGGGACCTGATAGGATACCGGGAGGATGTTTCTACTTGTGGGGGAGACCAGAACATGGGGACACTGTTTAAGAATAAGATGTCTCCCTTTTAAGATGGAGATGAGGGTAAACTTTTTCTTTCAGGACGTTGCTAGTATTTGAAATTGTCTTCCCCAGAAAGCAGTGCAGGCTGGGTAATTGGAAGGCTTAAGGCTGTGTTAGATAGATTTTTGACAGCCAAGGTAGTCAAGGGTTATGGGGGAGCAAACAGAAAGTGGATTTGAGACTATAACCAGATCAGCCATGATCTCATTGAATGGCAAAGTAGGCTTGACTGGCCAAATAACCTACTCCTGCACTTAAGCCCTATGTTCTTAAACATAATTGGCCTCAACTTGCAGCTAAATGTGATAACCTCAAGTGTTGGTCTAAGTCTACATGGAGGTTCAATGTGACCTTATTCTGAAGAGATTAGTCCAATTTGTTAATTGTTTAGTAGCCCCATTGATCTCTAAAAATATGTAGATTAGCTCTGCCTGCAACTTGGAAATCCATGCCCTCTCAGATGATGATTGACTGAGTTACAGAACGCTCTTACATAGACAACAGTGAGTCACGTAGATTGATGACCTTTTTGCAAAGGAGCTGTAAGGTAGCCTTTACCATCAAAATAACCCCACTAACCTTGAACAAATATAGAAGACAATGACAAATGAGTTGAAGTTTTCACAAATTGTTAGAAATGAGACAGCAAGTATTTACAGCAAGGCATGTCACAATCACCTTCCCCTATGCTGAAATTTCACTTTCTTCTAAATAACAAATAGAATTCCATAAATCAATGGTTTGAACAAATTTTTAATTGTAGTTAAGATAAAACTTATTTTCTCCTTTAAAAAAAATCTAGTTTACCAGAAATAGAGGATAACCTAGGTGCTAAAAAGAGTGAGGAAATTAAGGTAATTAATATCGTAGAGAAACAGCACCGAAGAAACTTAAGAGACTAAAATCCAACAAAACCACAGAACCTGTGGCTTACACCCTAGGGTTCTAGAAGAGATAACTGAAGAAATAGTGGATGCATTGGCTAGTTTTCCAAAAAAGCAGTCTTAATACAATTTTAGAGGGCTTTGGTGAGACCTACCTGGAGTACTGTGTGTAGTTTTGATCTCCATATTTAAGGAATTATATACCTCCATTAGAGGCAGTAAAGAGAAGGTTCACCAGATTGGTCCAGATTGGGGTGAGTGGCTGAATAAATTAGACCTAAATTCTTTGGAGTTTGGAAAAATGAGAGGTGGTCTCTTTGAAACATACAAGATTCTGAGGGGGCTTGACAGGATACACATTCAGGGCCAAATTTTTCAGGGTCAGAAGAGCTTTAGCCAAAATGGCACCAGAGCCCCAATTCTGGAAGTCCTGTGCCCAAGCCTTGCACCCACCATTTTAGCAAGGAGGGAACGGTGGGGGGAGGGGGGTTGTGGTTTGCACATTCAAGGTTTACGGAGACAGTTGCAAATGTAAAGGTGCAACTGCTTTCATATGGATCCAATTTTCATTAGTGGGGTTTCCAAAACATGACTCGAGAGCTTTAGATGTTTGAGAGAAAGGTCTAAAACTGCCAGAGTTATTTGGAAAGGTATGATATCCTTTTGGGGATACCCAGGTACCCCTTCAAGAGAGATAAAATGCCCTTTGGGAGAGATAAGATGCCCTTTGGGAGAGGTCAGGTGCCCGTTGGGATATCTAAAATTAGTCATCAATGTGCGTGAAGCTCTTTAAATTTTACATAAAAACATAAGAACTAGGAGCAGGAGTAGGCAATTCAGCCCCTCGAGCCTGCCCTGCTATTCAATACGATTATGGCTAATCTCATTTCGGCCTCAACTCCAATTTCTAGCCCTCTCCCCATTGTAAAAAGCACTCTGCATTTGAAAAAAGTCAGTGCTTGTAATTTCACTAGCAGTCAGCTGACATAAGTCTGAGGGTTATTATTATAGGATTAGTGTTGCATGACTGATTCCACAACCTATCATTATCACAATGAGAGTTGAAAGTTCACAGTTTGATTGACAGATCCAAGTCTTTGATGTTAAATATTTGTTTTCAAATGAGATTACTTACTTGAAGGAATTTAAATATATTGAATTGGTTTTTATCAGAGTGTTTATTTAAATAAAGTCTACATTAGATACTTAGAACTTTATTTTATTTCAACTCAGATTGGCTCCTGAGTTCTGCCCATGGTCGATACTGAATGAGTTGGCCTAGAGGGTGTAAGGGCAATAGGCGGTGGGTGAGGGGCATGAGTTGGCACTAAGTTGGCGTAAGGACTAGAAAGGGCCATGGAGTGGATAGAGGGACATGAGGTGGCATGAGTCAGTATGGATGGGACATAGGGAGAGTGTGAGGTGAGGGGGTGAGTGCTAAAGGGCTGTTCTTAGTTTTATTGTTCTTTGTTCCAGCTGGGACAAAGTCCCAGAGCGCTGAGGCGGACCTTTGAACCACCCCATCTAGCATCCCCTGTGGCTGCCTTTACATTGCTTCTGGGAGCGGCAAGCCTGACTTTCATTAACACCCGGCTCCCTGCAACAAAAATCCATAGGCTTGGGGCACTTTCTCCCAATTTGGTTTTGTGGAGTTGAGACTTTGCCCGACTCAGGAGCAAAGATTTGACCCCAAGATGTTGGGCGGGATTTTCTGGCCCTGCCAATGGCAGGCATGGTCAATTGACTTTTGGCCGCTCTTCCAATTTTCCCATCCCGCGTACGACGAGTCCCACCTCTGGCAGGACCAGAAAATCCCAACCATTGTTTCCGTTGGCTGGCAAATCTAGAGTGCAAGGCAGAGTCTCAGGGTAAGGGGTCAGTCATTTAGGACTGAGACAAGGAGAAATTCCTTCACTCAAAGGGTTGTGCATCTTTGGAATTCTCCACCTGAGGGTTGCGGATGCTCCATTGTTGACTATATTTAAGGCTGGGATAGAAAGATTTGTGGTCTTTCAGGGAATTAAGGGATAATGGGAGAGTGCAGGAAAGTGGAGTTGAAGCCTAAGATCAGCCATGATCTTATTTAATGGCGGAACAGGATCTACGGGCCATATGGTCTAGTCCTGCTCTTATTTCTTGTGTTCTTGAAGCGCCTTTCAGATTGACTGGAAATTCTTCACAGAAAACTAATGACTTTTATTCAGTCACTGGGAAACTTTACTTCTCTTCTTCAAATAAGGATGTGGCATCCTTTACATGACTTCAAAAAGGCATGTAGGGCCTTATTTTTACCAGTTCATTCAAAACGCAGCACTCCCTTGGTTCCACACTAGATTATGTTCTGAACTTCTGGAGTGGAGCTTGACCCTTACTTAGTCATACACAAGAGTGTTATCAACAGAGTTAGGATGCCAATTTTACAGTGGATGGCTCTTTTCAATCAGCATTGTGCTCCAAATAAATTAGAAGCAAATGATACATATTTAGACACTCCTAATGAGCTAATATATACATTGTTAACCAGACTGCATTTGATTCACTCAGTACATCTCTTTAAATTCTGCGCTAATTTGTATTTTTTTAATCAAAAATAGACACATAGAATTTTTTAAATTAATTTACGGGATGTAGGTGTTGCTGGCTAGGTCAGCATTTATTGCCCATCCCTAATTGCCCTTGAGAAGGTAATGGTGAGCTGCCTTCTTCAACTGGAGGGCATCTAAGAGTCAACCACATTACTGCAGTCTGGAGTCACATGTAGGCCAGACCAGGTGAGGATGGCAGATTTCCTTCCCTAAAGGGCATTAGTGAACCAGATGGGTTTTTACAATAATCAACAATGGTTTCATGGTCATCATTAGACTTTTAATTCTAGATTTTTCATTGAATTCAAATTCCACCCAGGTCCCCAGAGAATTACCCTGGGTCTCTAGATTATTAGTTCAGTGACAATACCATTATACCACCACCTTGTTCCTGCTGCAATGAATTCCATCTGGGTGTTAGCGTGACTGAGTTATGGCCTTTTAGTTCAAGAGTTTGGAAAGAATTTGTGAGGGGTCTCTTGTGGAATCTTCGTGTAGTTCTTTGAATATGGAAGAAAGTACCTCTCAATGCTATTTAGAATATTTCTAGGCATAGGATACATCCAGCATCAAAATGTTCCTAAACAAATTTTTATAATATCATTTTCTTCGAAAATTGAATCTGCAGAGCAAACAGATTTTCACCTAACATGTATAAAGGAAATGTCATTTTTTCCTAATATTACTATGGGATGCTGAAGCACACTTATGGGGGCTGTGTGTGTATATGTTTGTGTGTGTGTGTGTGTGACTAATTTAATTAAACTAAAGACAGTCAGACTGCAAGGTTTGAATCATCGAAGGGGTTAAGTGTAAAAGCAGGCATTTTGAAATGGAAATGGGCGAACTAACATTTGCATTTGTAGATAAGTTGAGAGGTTGTTTGAATTTCAAAGGGGAATTGGAAGATGACAAGGAAAATGGTTGTATCTTGCAGGAGTTCATAGGTAAAGAAGTAGTGGGTATATCATATTTTATTGACCCAAAAGCAAAGACAAAATGGAAACATGACAGATTTTTATATTCCGGGAAAAATAACCTCCAAGGCCAAGGTTGAAACAATGGGATTTAGAGGTCAAAGGGGATAAATGTTTTTAAGGAAAGATTGAAAACTATACGTGAGTGGCCATCTGAGATCTTGAAGAGTGTACTGTGAAGTAGCATCTTTGAGTCACCCCAGAAAAGCGTGTGCTTGTTCCAGAAAGCAGGGTTTTGTTAAAAGCCTTGGATTTCCAGTGCTGAGTGAGAGGCAAAGAGAAGCTGTGAAATACCTCCCTTATAACAACAGTAAGTGCCTTACGGTAATATTACTGGCTGTTTTATAGATTAGGAATCTATTTGGAATGTTGCCTGGAAAAGGGTGTTTATTTGGGAGTCTAGCAAAGTAGAAATCTTTTGAGAAATGTGGTAAGACTAAATTTAACTGTGTAACTGTAAGCTTGTGTGTTTAAGTCTTCTTTTCTTTTGTTAACAAAAGTTTTAACATAATGTTTAAAATCTCTAAAAGTGGCAGTGGACTCTTTACTTCTGACTTCAGTGCACATGCCTTCACGTAATAAATACAAATTGCAAAATTGTTATGATAGCTTGGCCAAGTTTCCCTTTGGGGTTTGGTCAGCCTGGCAATTACCACCTGCCAAATCATAACACATGGTTTATAGCTATAAGCACATAGCATTCGGAATGATTTCTAAGGAGTAAATAGCCATTGTGCCAACTCCAGGACACTCTCCAAAACATACTTTTCTTACTGCCTATGTCAATAGTGGTCAGGTACATGGAGCTCAGGACCATGTATTTTACCATGCATGCAGGAAATTACCCAGTGAATGATCTAAACTACAAAGAACATAAGACATAAGTACTGCAGGTGTCAGTGAATCAATCCACCCTCCGATATGTGGCTTGGTTCCTGTATTAACATGGGAGAGAAGGTTTGTTCTTTATACGGACAATTTAGTAGCAACTAACCCAAATAACAGTTATTGCTTTGCTCCCAAGCATAACACAGTTTTATGTTTTAATTTACCTCTCACAGTAATTCAAGCAATTCAATAGTAAATAGGATTAAACTAATGCTAATTTGATACTTATCAATCATTAAGGATCGTTTAAACTTTGTTAATGAGGAAGGCACACAACTAAGAGACAGGAAAGCACTTAGATAATGTCTAAGTTGAAAATTGCGAGAGCAAATGCTAAAGTTCACAAAGCTAGTGGTCAATAAAAGAATTGTAAGAAAATTAATGCCTCATAATGGCTGCTCTGCTGATACCTACTTGTAATGGCATAAATGTTGCAGAGAGTAATAGTAGAGAACACGTGATTGGAAATCTCATTGTGAATCTTTGGAATTCTCTACCCCAGAGAACTGTGGATACTCCATAGTTGAATATATTTAAGGCTGGGATAGACAGATTTTGGGTATCTCAGGGGATTAAGGGATATGAAGAGCAGGTGGGAAAATAGAGTTGAAGTCCAAGATCAGCCAAAACCGTATTGAATGGGATGCGACAGGCCATATGGTCTACAGCTGCTCAACAAAGCCCAACAACAGCAGTGGTAGATCAGCTGTGCAGTGAGGGTGAACTGATTCCAGCCAAACAGTGGTTCAGTTGTTAGCACTTTTGCCTCCAAGTCAGATGTTTGTGCATTCATGTCCAGCTTCAGAATTTGGAAACATGATCTAGGCTGAGGCATTTGCCACTTATTACAATCAATCATCGATGTCAGGTAGGTCTTCCCATAAGGAGACGTCCCGGCCTCTCGAGCTGGCAGGTGACACCTCCATTAAACACTGCCCCGTGTATCTCAGTTGACCTAAACCCCAAGAAAATGGTTCCCTCTAGCCATTGCCAGAGGCTGCAGAAATGGTTGATGGTATCCAAATGGGTGTGGCCTTCAAACTATGCCAACTGTGGGTCACCCTTTCATGCCTCTTTTTTTTAACAAGGTATCCGTTCAGAGGAAGCAGCTAAAATTTTGGTTCATCTGGAATTCACATATCACGGCAGTCAGCCTCACTGAGTTCAGAAATAACTATGCCAGGCTTACTTTTAGTTTATTGGTGTGGTCCATGATCCTGGGTGTGCTTATAACTATCTCACCACAACATTTCAAATGAGCATATTTTGTGTCTGATGTTTTGAACACCAGAATAATGGGAAAAGGTGTGCAGGGCCTACATACTCCTTAATTAGTATTTAACAAAGTACCCATTTGGTCAAAGTGAGGTCTTCCTCCATGTAACCCATCCACCAGAAATACCTTAGACTGCAAAATGGGTCAGAACGTTGCCTCCATTTCCATTCCTGTCCACTAAGGAAAATCTAAACTCAAGTTTCTTGGCCTATCCAGCGCTTTTTATATTCTGCTTCATGGTTTTAATATCTTCATGCAGAACTTGGCTTGCCTTGTGGCAAATAACTTGTCAGAACATTGCCATTTCTGTTAATAGCTATTTCATTTAAGAGAACATTATCAAATTATATAATCATAGCAAATATTAAATATGTCAAGAATCTCTATGATCCATGACCACCAATAAGTGCAGTCACCATTCTCCCAGCAGAATAATTTTTTGGCCATTTCTCTCCCCTATTTTATAGAAGATGGGATGTGGTACGAAGTGTATCATTTTCATCCAGTCCATTTCTCTTAATGATTTGGGATTCCATATTACCAAGAAGTGCCTTGCTTCATTACTTTCAGCTGTCAATAATACTCATTTCAGAATCCACAGACTTGGTTGCAGTGCAGGCATTACATACGACTGGTACTACATGACAAATAAAACAATATGCTATTAAGTTGGGATCAAGCTGCAGAAAGAGATTCCATGGGCATAATAGATAGTATGTGCTAATCTAAAACCCTACAGTTTAACTGGAGCCTTACATTGGCTATGGTATCTATTTCTCGTTAACTTAAGAATATAATAAAGATAGCATTACCCAGATAAAGCAATCAGCACAATATTCATTTGCAAATATTAGTGCATAATGAATCTTTTATAGTTAGCACCACAGTGACAGTATGTTTGCAAAAGATAGGCATTTTAAAGGTTAATGTGCTCTTGATGGACTCTAGAGTTGATATTCAACAACAAAGTGCAGTTTAAGCTTCATAAATGAGTGAATCTAATTATCATATTAATGAAAATTAATTAAAATTTGCCTATTGGATGCAAATTCATTCACAGTGGAGTAGAAATCCCTTTTCAGTTTGTAATTCAGAAACTGCAGATTAGAGGAAAATTAAATATTCAACAAACATCCTAAACTTGTTGTAATGTGGGTAGTGAAACGGATTTTTTTTTGAAGTGGAGGAGTTAAGGCGCTTCCTAAAGGCTTTGTTCATCCAGCGTTGTCTTGTGATTCTGCGTGAATAGCAAAGCTCCTTTTCTGTTTGTGATAGATTGTCACTGTTTTCCACCATAATAACAGAAATAAAGGAAGTGACATGAGAAGCTATTGGATGCCATTTATATTCTACAGATGCCGTTTACACCATATGAGCATGCGTCTTAGCTGAGCCATTAATGACAATCACAAATAAAATATAATTAGAAAGAAAGACTTGAATTTCTACAATATTTTTCACAACACCGGATCTCCCAAAGCGCTTTACAATGAATGAAGTTCTTTTGAAGTGTAGTCAATGTTGTAATGTAGAAAACATGGCAGCCAATTTATACACAGAAATCTCCCACAGACAGTGATGTGATGATGGTCAGATAATCTGTTTTTGTGGTGTTGATCGAGGGCTAAATATTGGCCAGGGATATTTCCCCGGATCTTTTTTGAAATAATGCCATGGGATCATTTACATTCACACACGCAGGCAGACAGGGCTTTGGTTTAACATGTTATTCAAAAGCCGGCAACTCCGACAGTGCAGCACTCCCTTAATACTGGGCTGGAGTGTCAGCCTTTGATTTAGCACTCATGTCCTGGAGCGGGATGTGAACCCAGAGACTTGGGACTCAGAGGCAAGAGGTCATGGCCTTACATCCAAAAGCAAGAACTAGAAAAAGAAGATTAAGTCAAACAACAGGAAACAAACTAGTGGGTGGTTTGGGAGCTGTGGGGGCAGAAATTACAGTCTGAAACTGTTGAGCTCAATGTTGAGTCCAGAAGGCTGCAAAGTGCCTAACTGCAAGATGAGCTGCTGTTCCTCGAGCTTACATTGAGCTTTATTGGAACAGTGTAGTAGACCGAGGGCAGAGATGTCAGCATGAGAGCAAGGAGGAGAATTAAAATAGCATTCCATCACGGGCTTAGGATCACGCTTTCAGACTGAATGAAGGTGTTCTGCGAAGCAATTATCCAATCTGCATTTGGTCTCCCCGGTGAAGAGGAAACTTCATCAGGAGTACACATAAATCTCTATTTCACCTGAAAGGAGCACGTGGGGCCTTGGACAACGAGGAGAGAGGGGGAAGAAGGCAGGTGGTACACTTCCTGTGGGAAGGGGACGCAATCTTGGGAATGATCGAGGAGTGGACCAGGGTGTCATGAAGGGAAGGGTACCTTCGGAATGCTGAAAGGGGAGGTTAAGATGTGGTTGGTACTGGTAACATGCTGGAGGAGACAAAAATGGCAGAGGATAATCCTTTGGCCTGAATTTTACCTTTGGCAGGTAAATTGGCGGGCCTGGGAGTGATCGGGAATGGGGCCCTCGACCGCGATTTTACGCTGGCTGCCCAATTAAAGGCCAGCTAGCATGAAACACGCGCTGAAAAGCTCAGCGCTGCCGGGGTGGGGGCAGGAAGAGGGCGGGCGATGACCTTTCTGCGGGCGCGGGTGAGCGCTGCGAGAGAGCTCCCTGAAGGCAGACAGCTGCCTCAGGGAACTGCAGACCCGAAAACCATCAAATAAAGGCTTAAAAAGCTGCAAAAAAATGTCCACGCATCACAATCAAGCACCAGAAAATATAGCTGATAAAAATACTGTCCACAGATTTTCATTTTTATTTTATTTCATAACGGAAATTTCATCCTGCCCTTGAATGAGGTTTGATGAAAAATGCAAAGGTCGCCTGGCCGATTCGCCCGTCCGCCGACTGTAAGGTTGGACGGGCCACGAAAAATCGGAGACAATTGCGCCGTTAATGGGCTTAATTGCCCTCTTAGTTGTTGGCGGGCATGCTTCCGACTTTAGCATGCACCTGCTGAGCAAAACATTGTGTGAGTGCACGATGGCGTCGGGACGCTTGACTAACATCTTCCCCTGTGATTTTACACTTGACCGGGTTGGGTATGCGCCCATCCTCAGGACTTCAAATTCTGCCCTTTGAATCCAGAGGCTGTTGGGGTGGGAGGTGAGGACAAGGGGAACCCTATCGTGGTTCTGGGTGGGAAGGGAAGGGGTTAGAGAAGAATTGAGGGAAATGGGTCAGACACGGTTGAGGATCCTGTCAACCATGGTGGGTGGGGGTGGCTGGGGGGAGTGGGGGGGGGTTGGGAATCCTCAGTCAAGGATAAAGGAAAACATATCAAAAGTTATTCCGCCATTCACACCTCCTCTGTACCCATGGGCAGCATTTTCCAGTCGGTGAGTGGGGGCGGGGCCCACTCGCCGACACATAAAACGACGCGGGATGATGTCGGGCGTGTGTCCCGATGTCACCCCGCGTCATTTAGATTCTCAGTCAGCAAGCGCGCAGCTGAGCCGCTGCCGACCTGGCAACAGCCTATTAAGGCTGTTAAAAAAGTAATTAAAATGATTAATGAACCTGCCCGTCCAACCTTAACGGGCAGGCGAAGAGCCCAGGCGGCCTTCTGAAAAAACATGAAACCTCATCCACGGGTGGGATGAGGTTTCATGAGGGTTTAAAATTTCTGTTACATTTTTAATAAAAGTAATTGACATGTCCCAGCTCATGTGACTGTGCCACATGAGGGGACATGTCAATAACATTTTTCTCATCCTTTATTATCTTTTTAAAAGTAACACTGGTCTCCCTGAGGCAGCGCTTTGCCTCAGGGAGATGAGTGCGTTCTTCTGCGCGCATGTGCGAAAGAGCGCACTCCCGGCTCAGGGAATTCCCCCCCACCCCCACCCCCGGTCCGCAAGGGAGCGCATAGCGCTTCCTGGCGCACGTCACGCTGGGTGGGCCTTAATTAGCCCGCCCACGTAAAATGGCGGCGCGCTCCCGGCTGGGGGCGCTGATCGGGAACCCGCCTGCTCGCGCCCACTCCCGCACAACTCCCACCCGACAGGGGGAAAATGCTGCCCCATATTTTGTTCCTTTACTTGTCCCATGACCAGCCTCTTTTGGTCTTGCACTACCATCCCTTTTGTCATTTAATGTCTCCCACAATCTGCCCTATCACAGAGCTCCCCTTTTGTCCTTTTTCCCCCTCTATTCATTTCACCCACACAAAAACTCTTACATTTCTAACTTCTAGCAGTTCTGATGAAATGTCACGACCTGAAACGTCAACTCTGTTTCTCTCTCCACAGGTGCCGTCTGACCTACTGAGTGTTTTCCAGCATTTTCTGTTTTTATTTCACTCCTGACTGGTCTGTTAGGATTGTTAGGCTATGTCCCCTCGTCCTAGACTCCTCAATCAGAGGAAACAGTTTCTCTCTATCTACCCAAAGCACAAATTGCATTCAGCACAATTGCAACTGGCATCTTTTGCACCAGTTTCATAAACATTGTATTAGAATAAAGCTCTGTCCATAAAACTGACCATGCCCCCAGGGTGAATTAATCACCATTGGGAATTTTCATTAATTGTGCTCATTTGTCGGTCTTCACAGAAGCTCCAAAAATTAAGCTGTAGCTTTTGGGCACAAGGACATTACTAGGAATGTTTTGAGATGTTTGAATGCTTTATAGATATATATATATAATTCACTGAGTAACTGTACTGTATGCCAATCTAAATAGGAAATAGTATTGTATATATTTAAAAACTCATTTTCAGTCATTTGAAATCAGAAGTGGAATTTTACAGCCCCGTCATGGTGGGGGCAGGGCCAGAAAATGCAGTGAGCCGTTCAATAGGGTCCATCGATTTCAGCAGGACCGGAGAATCCCACCAGCAGGAGGCACTGTAACATTCCGCCTCAGGTTATTCGCAGGTAGCACACTGACACAGTGATTTGAGATTTTTTTGCCATAGACTCATTTTCTTTTTTGTGATAAGCCCATTTTCAGCTGTGTTAATCAAACATTCCGCTCTTAAATATGCAAATGAACGTTTTTAAAATAATTTGGTTTTAAAACACGACGTTTTAAAATGGTGCTCGATTGCACTCGTTCACGGCATTCAATGATATGCAGAAACTCAGGAAACAGAAACTCTTCAAAACAGGCAGGATTTTTGGATGCAATTTGCAACAGCATCATCAATGGCGCCCAAAGCAGAAACTCTACTCCCACATTTAATAGTGACTCATGCGGACACTATAAAAATACATTTGAAGAAACAAAAATTACAGAGCAGGTCTAAATGCAGAGAAATTAAAACTTCTTTAAAAACATTATAAAACATCAGAAAAATGACTCCTCTGCACCCATTTTACACTAGCAAAATTGTGCGTTTATGGTTCTTTAGCTGGTGGGCAAAGCAGAAATGCGTTGCTAGAGAGGCTTAAAGGTCCAAGAAATTCAAACATAGCATAATTAGTTATAGAATGGACTTGTCACCAGGTTTGCCCAATCTTTTGCGCAGATGTTTGATTTATGATCTGAATACTTGCCTCTCTGGGTCCAACTGGAAAAAAAAATCCGACTCCCAATAATGTTTGATGTGTGACTGACATGTCATTGATATAAGGTTCTACCAAAGCATATAACAAGTTGGATATGATTGACAATCATTAAATACATATCATTGATATTTTTAAGGGTTGCTTGTGAATGAGAAATTAATCTTTTGTGCTTACATTGCAGAACGACCAGTTATGACAGAACACGGTCACAGTTCAGAAGGCTTTATATAAAACAAGTATAATTTCCGTTTAATCTAAATTTTAAGGCATGAAGTAAACCCATCGCGCTTGCTTTCCTGAAATGTTAACAGAGAAACACTGCTGCACTCCAACCATGAACTGATTTACCAATAACACGATTACGACAGAAGAGCATTAGAAATTGCTGTAATAAAATGCCTTTGCGGTGTCCAGTCTGAGATTTGCAGTTCCACTCTCCTCGATCATATGAGGTATTAGTCAGGCAGTTCCACATCAACTAGAAAGACTTATGGAGAATAGTTGCAGATACAGAGCAATCCTTTAAATTTATGCCTGTCAGGAGCCAAGCATAGTGTGAAGGTTAAAATGAGTTGCAGCATGGAGTGAGTATGAAAGTTGCTGACCCCTCCACATTCCTTAATCAGGCACATTGAGATACTATTACATTTTGATGCTGCATATTTTGAGGAAACTTTGGTGTGGAACATATTTAATTTATTTTCTTTCATATATTTCAGTCAGGCAGCTTAAAACATTTGTTGCAACTCCAAGTCCTTATTGAGTTTGGAACTCTAGTAACTTGTAGGATGTAGAAATGAGAAACCATACATACTAACCCATGGCATCATTGAGGATATGGGACATTTTCAGGAGTAATGGGCTGCATGTCCTTCTCTGCACATCAATTTTCTATACACACGGGTTGAATCCAGGAGCACTGACAGGGAGCGTCCGCAAGTTACTAGACCATCAGGGGGAGGAGGGACAATACACCTGTCAGGTGACGCTACAAACTTGCACTGCAGAGGAGTTTATCATTACAACGAGTGGGAGGCCTGGTCTATTTTTCCTTCCCTCCCCCAAAGGTAGTGAGATCAATTGTAAGTCCATGTGAAACATCAATCTGAGATCAGCTCACTCAGCAGTAACCAGGAATCCAAAACAAAACCTGATCTGTAGCAACTTTTTGAGCCATCAGGACAATCGGTAATATTAAAATCCATTTGATGGACTCGTCCACCTTACCTGCTGGTATCCTGTGGTCTCCCATCTGCTGATTTCCACTTTCACTTGCATTTGTGTAAGCCTTTTCTTTAAGCTTGATGTGTTAACCATAGTTGCTTATATTTTAACATAATAATGAGGATATAATATCATAAAGTTTTCATATATCTTACTGAAGTTCAAGTGTCCAATTGCAATAGTTTCAATGCCAAAAATAAATGCAACTCATAACTTTTGTCATGTCAGCGGATCACAGCCTGAATTACTTATGGACAGATTGAATTTATTTAAGGAATTCATGTGTCTATTTTTTAAAAAAAGACCTACAAGGAAAAGCTGGCTGAAAATGTAAAGTAACCACTTGCTGGAAAATTCCTATGTGGATTACACTTGGTCAACTAGTCCAGAGAGAATGGGATGTCGCATTTAAAGGTGTCAAGGCCTACTTCAGACAGACAAACTTGAAAGGGAGAGATGCAATGCAAAAGGCTGAACTCTAATCTCCTGTGGTTGTGGAGACAATGGAGACAGATTACCATCTCAGCAGGAACCATTTCTTGTTGAGTTATATCTCAGAATGTGGAAATGGTCTAAGTTGAAAGAAAGCAGATTCTGGGCGAAAGGCATGTTTGTTTTTTTCCCTTCCAGGAATACACAAGAAAAGGGTTTAAAAAGCCAACTGCAAACCTGGTCTGTATGTGCTAACTCTGGTGTGCTAGTGTGTGCTGTGAAGGTCACAGCTGAAGAACATCAACCAAGCATCCCTGCAGTTTGCAGGTAAAAAATAAAGTCTTTCTCTGTTGCTGGAGGCAAGTCACAAGTCAGCAAAGCCACAGTCAAAAAGGAAATAGCTCAGCTCTTCAGCTAACCTGCAGAACCAAGTATCTCCAAACCAACTACTCAACTGCCAAATTCAGCTCTACTGGAATCACCCAACTTAATGGCCACAACGTTGCGCCATCTACTCCTCATGGACAAACCAAAGACTGATTCCTATATCTTTTTTAACTTTTATTTTTGGACTCAACTTCTCATTTCTGATCTGTGTGTATGTGTGTTGTGTTTTCACTATTTATCTCAGGTTTTTAGTAACTAATACATTTACTCCTTCTTTGACCCAAGAAAGCCTGTGGTCAAATTAGCTCCTTCTAAAACATAAATACATTAGACTGGGAAAAGGTTTCCAAGAGGGAAGGGGTTCTTTTTGAATTAACCTTGTTGTGGCCAACCGAGGGGTTGGATAAAGAAATGGAGCGATCTCATTCCTCCACACCTAGGAGCATATCAAAATTGGGGTCACGTTCGGGAAGTTAACAAATTGGGGTATCTCATCCAGGTTCATAACGGATTGGGGGACCTCCCCCGGGGACCAGTCGTAACGCTTCTGCATTAAACAAATATGCACATAAGAGAAGCCAGCCTTTTAAATCAAAGCGCATTTGACTTAAAGTGAGTGAGAATAAAGAATTACATTAGGAGAGCAAAATTTCACACAAGGGTAGCACGAAAAGGGACCACAGTAATTTGGTTGAGGAGCTAGAAAACAGAAATCACGTTCATTGACACCCTCACGAGACTTAAGTTTCGTGAGACTGTCTGAGCCAATATTGTGGAATAAAGTCACATAGAAGTATTTTGCCCATGTCACATTAAATTAAATACATTGAAATCGTGCATGAGTCATAAATGTACAACACAGTTGCATAAAAATATCAAAGTGGAAGCACTTTGAAGCCATTGCCATGATGTCCTTAAACCTAAAGTCCTGGGTTAGAACCTAACCCCGACTGACAGGATGAAAATCTTCCAACTCTCTGCTAGCTCTAAGGATCCCAATGGTCTACATTTAAGCAGGCTCATCAGTTCAAGTCCAAGTGAACTCATAACTGCCTATCTGTTGGCGAAACTTTTCACTTTCACAGCACAAAGGTGGCTGGCATGGAGATGAAAATGTTTACGTTTAGTCAGTGAGGGGCATCTAAGATTCGAGTACAGGAAGCTTCACTGCATCTTCATCACGGGCAGGATTTTTCCCTCGATGGGCAGGCATGCGCCCAACCCGAACGGGAGAAAAACAGTGCGCGATGACATCGGGCGAGCATCCCGACGTCATCGCGCACTCGCACGATATTTCAGTCGGCGGGTGCACGCGGGATTAGGCAACGCGCCCGCCAACAGTTAAGAGGGCTGTTAAACCCATTAATAAATTAATTGAACTGAATTTTTCTGGCTAATGGGCCAGTTTGCAGATTTTGCGAAACCTCATCCACAAGCGGGATAAGGTCTTGAAGAGTGATTAAAAACAATATAAAAACTTATCAAACTCATTTTTAACATGGCTCTGCTCACGTGACAGGGTCGCATGAGGGGACATGTTTTCCTTAATTTTAAAATCTTTTTTTTTAAAGTTAAAAATCTTCAGCTCCCTGAGGCAGCTCTGTGCCTTCAGGGAGCTTTCACTGAGCGCACCCGTGTGCATCCGCTGACTTCCGCGCTTGCCCTCCTCTCCCCACCCAGGCAGCGCTGAGCGTTTCAGCGCACGATTCACGCTGGCTGTTAATTGGCCAGCCAGCATGAAATCCTGATGGTGAGCGGCAGACCATTGTGCGGCTGCTTCCAGGCCCACCCGCCACGCCCACCCGATGAGGGGAAAATACCTCCCCCACGCCATATCTGGCCTCGGAATGACATTGGGTACTACAATTGTCAAATTCCTAATCACTCACCGTAGTTCATTAAGGAAGAAAAAAAACATAACCATTCCTAATACTATTCTAAATACGATGTTTTAAGTTCCATTAAATATATTGTGCTGTGCAGCAGGATGCCTTGCAATACCTTTGGTCATTGAACCCAAGTGAACGGATGGGGTAAAAATGGAAACTACCGCTTCAGTTTAGTTGAGATGTTTCCTTTCATGTGGTTATTGTACAGTATAGTTGCGTTCATACTTTTAGCCTTTCATTCACTGCCTTTCATTGATATCCTGACTCATGGCAATAAAGTCAAACGGATGTGATTGAACTGCATGGTGTTACATCTGTTGAGCTACTTTACAGAAGCATTCTTTTACAGCCTGCCTCTCACTGTTGGGTTCTCCCTTTGAATGAGTGGGTGGTCATAAACTGTGATATGTTTAAAATTAATTAAAAAAGGAGTTTAAGCGATCTTGTTAGACATCCCTGGACTAAATGGTTTGTGACAATACTCCTGCTACCTGAGGCGCAAAAGACAGCTGAAAGTATTGATTACATTTTTAATTATACCTGCAGTCAGTTTTCATTATTCATCTGTTATTAATCATATTGCTTCCCTGGCCAGTGGACCTTGAGGTTATGGAACTCAAAGGCACATCACGTAATATAATTTTTTAAAAAGAAATAGCATCATAAAAAGGAGTAGTTTTGGATAATCAAATGTATAATATTTACTATGTAGAATTCACTTGTTAAAAACAAGTTTTTTAATAACAACATTGTTATGATATACACATCAGAATAATATCGATATTGTAAAGCTTTTTGAGCCCCTGTACAAAGTCGCTTCTATATGCCCTGAATACTGAATAAAATCACATTTTCCCCCTGTGGGGAGGATTGTGTGGGAGCGGGCGCGGGCGGATGGGATCCCGATTGGCGCCCCTGGTCGGGGGCATGCCGCAAATTTACTTGGGCGGGCCAATTAAGACCCGCCCAGCGTGACATCTGCCCGGAAGCGCTATGCGCTCCCCGTGCGGGCAGGGAGGGGGATTCCCTGAGCAGGGAGCACACTCTCCCGCGCATGCGCACAAAAGGGCGCACAGATCTCCCTGAGGCAAAGTGCTGCCTCAGGGAGATGGGCTCAAGTATGAAAACGTTATTAAAGGCAGAACAAAAATATTCAGACACGCCCCCTCATGTGACACTGTCACATGAGCTGGGACATGTCCATTACTTTTATCTAAACATTTTCCCAACATTTTAAATCCCTCATGAACCCTCATTGCGCCCATGGATGAGGTTTCATGCTTTCTCGGAAGGCCGCCTGGGCTCTTCACCTGCCCGCCAACTGTGAGGTTGGATAGGCAGGCCCATTAATTAGGTAAATTACTTTTTTAAAGGCCTTAAGTGGCCACTGACAGATCGGCGGGCGTGCAGCCAAGTCGGCTATGTGCCCGCCGAACTGAGAATGTAAATGACGCACGGTGGCGTCAGGACGCACGCCCGGCCTCACCCCGTGTCATTTCACACGTCGGCAAGCGGAAATTGCTGCTCACAGACTAAGCTTCACTAGGGAACATAAGAAAGAGAAACAGGTCATTCAGCCATTTGAGCCTGCTCCACCATTCATGACTGAGTTGTACCTCAACTCCATTTGCCTGCCTTAGCTCCATATGCCTTGATACCTTAACCAACAAATGTCAATTAAATCACTTTTTAAGGAAAGGAAGTAAATACACACAAAGCCAATATCGGTTGCCAAATCCTAACAGCTCTTGAGACGATGGTGGTGAGCGGCCTTCTTGAACCGCTCTAGTTCATCTGGTGTAGGTACACCCACTGTGCTGGTAGGAAGTGAGTTCCCGGTTTTGACCCAGCTAAAGTGAGGGAACAGCGATAGTTACAAATCAGGATCGTGTGTGTCTTGGAGGGAACTTGCAGGTCGTGGTACTCCATGTATCTGCTGCCTTTGTCCTTCTAGGTAGAAGAGGCCATGGGTACGGAAGGAATTATTATTATAGTGTTATTAATAAGATAATAAATAATTGAATAAATCATATTATTATAACTAGCTGATGGACAATTTCTATTGATACTATCTGATCTTTGGCTCATCAGCAACCTTGGCTAGTGACAACAAACCTAACATTGTGAGCTTGTTCAGTAACTTGACTTCATCATTATTCTTGAATCCTCAGGAGAACCCAGGGTGGTTCACAGCCAATTAAGTACCTTTGAAATATAGCCCCAGTTGTAACGCAGCAGGCAATTTGTGCACAGCACGATCCCACAAACAGCAGTAAAGTACACGACATATAGTCTGTTTAGCGATATTAGCTGAGGGTTAAATGTTGGGCTAGACACTAGGAAGCCTCTTTGAATAGTGCCGTTGGATCTTTAATTCTCCTAGGTAGGGAGACATCTTATCCCAAAGAAGGCCCCTGTGACAGTGCATTATTGTACTGAATTATCAGGCCTAGATTTGCTCCAGTCCCTGAACTGTGGTTTGAACACATTCCCTGTCGACTCAAAGTCAAGAACACCAGAACTGAGCCAGAGTTGATGCTTCCTAAACTTCACCCTGACTGTCAAATTGTATTTGCAAGAGGAGAGTGAATTTAAGACAGTTGTAAATATTTACCAACACACAGTTGGCTTGGTCTATTAGAGTGCCTCATAAGTAATTAATGAACTGTGTGATGATGTAGCCTTTAATTGACTAACTGCCTTTCTTGTGTTCACAGCAGCTTCCACTATTCATGCTGAACAGAAACGTGAAAATCCTGTGGGGCTTTCAGCAGTCAAATGAGCAGCATTTACTTCAGGAATTTAATCATTGATGTCTCTTCTCTCAGCGTATTCCCCTGACCCCTCCCCTCCCAGCTCCCTGGACAGCTTCAGCAAACTAGAAACCTGACGAGGCTATGGATAGACATAGGAAGGAAATTAGGCCAGCTTTGATTTTTAAAAATCTAATTACTTGTTTGATTGAACAAACATCTGCAGGGAAACTTTGCAAGATGGCATCTCGGCGGAAGGAATGAAATGGCCATTGCTCTGTAATGTTCTGGTTTGAGTGACAATGCTCATTCTGTCACTCAAAGCACATGCTCGTTTTTTTTGTCCTTAAATCTTTAGTATGTTTCCGGTTTGGGCTAGCTTCCTATACTAGTGAGGGAGTTATCTTTGCATAATTTTTTAGATCCAGGTCCATATCAACCCTCATGTCGATGCTAACGAAACAGTGCATTGAAAATGCTGTAGTATGATTCAATGTTGAGAGGAACTTTGGCCGGAATTATCGAGTCCCTTACGCTGGCAGAATCTTCCGGAGATTTTAATGGCTCGTCGGCCCTGCCACAGGGGGCTGGAAAATTACGATCTTAGTATTTGAAAATATTACACTCTCTGACAGGTTTAAAGTAAGAGGGGGTTTATTCCCGCATTTAAGCCTTGGCAGCTTATGGAGAGGCTGGGAGCTGGGGTCCCATGCAGGGACATCTGTAGCCATTTGAAAAAAAGAATTGGAGGTGCTTCCTAGCTAACAGTAGTGGAAGAGCTTTCCCAACAAAACTTCCCTCGCACACATTCAGCATCAGTTAATATGCATTAATGGTGTTGAACATCCATGGTGGGGTCCTCCTGACTGTCGCTCAGTTCCTCCAGGGTTTGCATGGGTCTTCTGCTGAACTTAAGGTGAATGATCTGGAGAACCTCGAGGGGCAATCCTAATATTTTGTCATAGGGTGGAGTTCTCTGCTCCCGCCAGTGGCAGGAATTGCGGCAGGAGGTGGCACTAAATTTGACGTGATGGGAAAAGTCAGTTCCCCGTTGGCAGGAAGTGAGTTTGGAATTTTGTTCTCCCCACTTTGATGGCGGGTTAAAGGTGGCTTGATTTTCCCACTGATCTATGTCGGGAACCACATTTGCTTTCATTTGAATCTCATGAACGCTCATTAAAAAGGTCAACTTGCTGGAATATAGGGGGGAATCGCCTGGTCCCATTGGCGAGGGTGTCATGGTGAGCGAGAAGGCCAAAAATTGGTATTATGCCATCGTGAAACTAGTTTGTGATTGTCCGCTCTGCCTGTCAATGGTGGGCCACGTTTCCGATCGCCGCAGATCAAGAACCTGCTTTCAATACTTTAGCAGCTCATTGTAAACCCTGTTCACCAGAATCATCCTCCCATACCAAACTTACCACCCAAGCTGGCGTGTCTTCAGAATGACACGCTTCACGACTGCCTTTAAAAGGCGTGCACCTGGCAAGTTGAACTTCGAGGAGAACGCAGAGGTGAGTGCACACAACCTTGCGCAGCACTCACAGGCATCGCCCGTAGCACAGACTAAAGGAATTACACAAGCACATACCAGGGGTGGGGGTGGTGGGGGGAGTGAGGGAAGTGGCCATAAAGTGAGCATTCTTCAGCAGCTGAGACCGTTCAGCAGCAGCTCCATTGACATGCTTGGAGTCAGGCCTCTGAAGCTTTTCTCCCCACTTATGCAATGTAAAAGCCATGAATAAGTGACCAAATCCAAATGCTCCAGAACCTTTCACCCCTCGGGCACAGACTGCAGATTAATTTAGGGGGCAGCAGAACAATTGGCCAACTGGGCAATTGTAGGACCCCATTGTAAAAAGTGACCATGGCGCAGTCACTGGTGAAGGCACTCAGAGCCCCTTGCAATGTCTTTATTAAGATTTCGACCAGTATCCATTATGGTTCAAGCTAACAGCGCAGCCTTGCATTGTGGGTTAGGAGAATACCTGCGCCTGAGCTGAGAGTACAGCATGCAGTCCAATGGCCGAAGCTGCCGCCAATCGGTCAAGTGGAGTGGAGTGGGGTGGAAATGGGTGGGGTTTCGGGCAGACACTACACATTGGCCATCCAAGTGGTGTCCAGCACGCTCCTGCATGCATGAAGGGGCCTTCAGGCTAAACCAAGAGAGTTTCGTAGGACACATATGCTAACCCATGCATCTTCTCTTTGATCCTGCAGGAGGAGAACATCAGAATCATGGGGCCTGGTGATTTAGTGGTTTGCCTCATGGTTCACATAGAGCAGAGAAGAAGCAGAGAGCAGTGGAGGCACCTAGCTCAGCAAAGGGAGGATCGCCTCCCTCAAGGTGAAGGGGCAGCAGGGCCTGCTACACACACCGCTGAAGATCCACAGAGAGCCATTGCTCGTAGGAGCTCCGCTAGACCCAGAGTCTATAGACGGCGCCTGTCATTCCTGCAAATGACTGAGAACCAATGCGGCCGAAGACTGTGCATGTCTAGGAAACTGGTCGGTCACATGTGCCGCATGCTGCAAGATTTGGCACCACAGGGACACATAGGGGATCCACTGCCAGTGGCCATGAAAGTGACTGCAGTGCTCTATTTTTATGAAGCGTTTCCTTCCAGGGCTCCACAGGTGACCTGGACAGTATCTTGCAAGCCTCCACGCACAAGTGCATCCAGGAGGTCATGGATGTCATCTTCACGAAAGCACAGAACTTTGTGCATTTCACCCAGGATGCAAGAGCAATAGGATTTGCACAGATCTTAGGTTTTCCACAGGTGCAGGGTGCCATCAACTGCACTCACGTAGCACTTAGATCTCCATGGCAATAAGCAGTCAACTACGTCAAGCACAAGGGCTATCACTCACTGAATGTTCAGCTGGTCTGCGACCACCGCAAGCACATCCTACAGGCCTGTGCACGATTCCCAGGGAGCGTCCATGACTCCTACATCCTTAGCAGGTGTCAGATCCCTGAGGTCTTCCAGGGTCCACAGAGGCTGCAGGGATAGCTCTTCAGTGGTGACGCTGGTGCAGTGGCCTCAGACTGTAGCAGAGTGATGGTATAACGAGGCTCATGCTGCCACCCAGACCTTGGTGGAGCAAACAACAGGCAGGTTGAAAATGAGTTTCTGATGCCTCGACAGGTCCAGTGGAGCCACTGCAATACAGTCCACCGAGGGTGTCACGCATCATCGTGCTTGCTGCATGCTACACAACCTGATGCTGCAACAGGGGGAGGACCTGGCTGTGGAGGAGCTGGAGGATCTGCACATCTCCTCCGATGAGGACGACGTCAAGGGGGATGATGGTGAGGAGGTTACTGAAAGCGAGGATGCTGTTGATGAGGCCATCGCACTGGCCAGATGAGGCAGGCATGTTCAGGAGACCCTCATAGCTGCAGGATTTGTGACAAGATGCAGTGAGGAGAGTCCTGGCATCCTCACCTAGCATCTCTGAACGTTTGACTCCTGTGTGGCTGATGGCAGTGCACATAGCCTCAGTGCTCAGGCTCATGTCATGGAGATGCAGCAGAGGCCCTAATAGTCACTAGATTCCAGGAGGATGATGGCGACATGCAGAGAGGACACTCCATTGATCTTCACATTGCATCCATGAAAGTCTGACTCCTGTCTGACTGAGGGCAGCTCGCTTGCGCTCCGTGATCAGGAGATGCATGCCGGGAAACTATTAATGCATCTAATCCTTTGTCAGCCTTCAGCTGCTTACCCCTTCAGGATCACACCGTCACTGGTCACAGATGCTGAAGAGATGGGGGCCAGCCCCACCTCAAAGGTGCTGAGAGCTCACAGAGAGAATGACGGAACTCGGTGACGCCTGCCCACGACATTCTGGCAGCAGTGACAAGCACCATCGAGGTGCAGGCATCAGTAATGTGTTCAGTGAGTGTGAAGCCAGACCATCACTTTTCTCTGAAGGTTACACGCTGCACAGGGAAGAGGCCCTGGACTGAGACACCTGCCTTTATCTTGTGCAGGAATCAAGGTTTCACATCTGAGTGTCACGAACACTGCTCATCATAACAAGGAGCCATTGCCAAGGAGACATTCTCGGGAATTTATTTACAACAGTGAACACTATGTACAAGTGATTAATACCCTTGCCCACGCTGTGTACTACATCTTCTTAACCTTCCTAACCCTGCAGCAATGTTTTGGTGCTCCCCCGACATCCACAATGGAGGTGGAGGCAGCCTGTTGACTGCAATATCCTGTCTATGATGACTTCGGCGTGCGTCCTCTGGAGGGCCGAGGCCTAGACGGACCCGGCCTGCTTTGGGTGTCCTGCTGTGAGCCAGCTGCACTCTCTTCAGTCTGTGGAGCTGGAGCTATGGTGGCCACTGGAAGAGGTGATTTGGATCAGCCGGACATTCCCGGTGTCACCTGAGTGGATAGCCCCAGGGCGTCATGCTGCTGGTCCTACTCACCATGGCCTTGGTTGACACCTTGAGGAGAAGGAGAAGCTGGAGTGAGATCGAACTGCCCTGCACCCCTCTCATCTTGACAATGTTGGAGGCCAACAATGGCATCAGCAATGGAGTTCAGCCCGCGCAGCAGTGCAGGACCGATGTTCTGAACCAAGGTCTCCATAGCGGCTGCTGTCCTGCCAGTGTTGACCTCGGTTTGTCGGCATGCCAGCACTATCACCTCAGACTGAAGGTGGACAGACTCCTCCATCATCCTTTGCAATCTGAGGAGTGCACCAGACATCCCTTCCTGATCTTCCCGTGATTGTCTTTGCAGCTCCAACAACTGCGTCCTGAGCTCATCATCTGACTCGACTCTGCAAATTCCTTGCCTCTAGCAGCCCTCCGAGTGCTGATGTGCCTGCCTCCACCTACTGTGGAACAGATTGTGTACTGTCCTCACCAGATTGTGATCCTGAGGCTACTCTGCATCTAGATCCAACCGAGGTGTGTGTTGCTGCAATGATGGAGGGTGTGGGTGAGCCAAGATGGGTCTTCAATTGCGCTGCCCTCAGGATCCTCATCCAAGGTGCTCCTGGTGCTGGGGTCGGGTCACAGTTGCCTGAGGGTGACGTGTCAGATGTGCCTCGGACAGAAAGTAGAGATTATTAGTGCTTTGCAACCGCATTGAACACAGAACAGTGAACTCAGAGTAGTGTTGAAAAGGGATGATGTGGTGCAGGATCCTCACATGGGTGTTCACCGCAGATCTCACCGTCACCACAGGGATGGTCCATATCTTCAGTCAGCTCCAATGCTCAACTCTTGAACGGAGTGTGGACCTTGATGTCCGGCACTCCACCCCTGGTCTGGGACCTCTTCCAGTGACTGCGTGTGATCTTGTCCTGCATAAAGACAGACGGAGAGAGTTTGAACAAGGTGCATGCCAGGCCAAATGAGAAGGATGGCAGGCATGCAGTGTGCTGAGTGGAGCCATGGACAGGATGAGGAGGCAGTCTCCAGAGAAGATAAGGCCAGATGGAGATGTGAGGGTATATGTAAAAGAGTAAGTGGTGATGTCCCTTGAGCTGGCAGTGAGTGAAATGCCAATGAATGTGCGATGGGCTTGTGAATGGGTGAGTTGAGATTGATGAGAAGGTTGCCTTACCCTGGCGGCACAGATGAGATCATTCATCCATCTTCTCCACTGGATGGCCGACCTCTTGTGTGCAACGTTAGCACTGACCACCTCTGCCACCGCCTCCCAAGCCAGAGTGCTGAGGCTGATGGGCCTCCTGCGGCCAGAAGGACATCGTGGCGGACCTCCACAGCATCCAGAAGGTGTCCCAGAGATGCATCACTGAATTAGGGGGCTGTACTCTACTTGGCTATTCAGACCATGTCTTCACTGGGGCTGTCCTGGGCTGCAAGCATTGAGAACTATACGCGCGGCTGCCGTTTAAATATGGCGCCCTGCGTGAGGAAGCGACAAGGTAACGGTGTGGCGTGCCAATTGGAGGCTGCCCTCCAGCGAGACAGTATGGTTCCCATGACTGCATAATTTATGAGGCGGGAAGAGGACACTATGGCGCGCAAACCCGCCATTGCGGCCGGTGGGTAAAATGTCTTTTCTCATGCCCGCTACCGCACTTAGTACAAATCTGGGACAATTCTGCCCATCCTATGTTCCTCTCCAAATTAAGTGCCCTACCAGTGGGTTATTAGAACAGTCTGTTTGTTGAATATACATAAGTGGCGTGCACCTAGTGAGCTTCACTTCATCAACAACTTCGAGGCAGGTAAACTCTGCTTTCGCCTATCTATAAGAGAGTCGCTGCAAGATTTCGGGGGCCTGTATCACAAGCTATGTCAAGGCTGGACAGGGGAGGCATGCTTACAGGGGAAGGATGGGGAGAGCGTCCAGGGAAGGTGGGGGAGTGTCCGAGGAAAGTTGGGGGAGGGGTGTCTGGGGAAGGGGGGGATTTTCTTAGAGGGCGAAGTCAGTAGCATCGATGGTGGGGTTCTGTGGGGAGAGCTCAAGGCACTGGTGGTAAGAGGGAACATGTCACAGACAGAGGGTGGAGTGGAATGCGGTAGGGTAGGAGGTTCAGGGTGAGAATCTAGTAGGTGAAGGTTTCGTCGAGTGGGTCATGGAGGGAGACAGATAGCTCGGATAATGGCAGGCGGCAGGGTCAGAGAGGGCATGGGGACGGAAACGGGTGTCGGCTCTGGGTGGGGGAAAAGCATGTAGAGGTGGATTGTCATCATAGGATTCAGAGTAACGGGTGGAGGTTCAAGGGTAACAGAAGGTAGAGGAATGGTGAAATTCAGTGGGCCTATGATGATGGGTGGAAGTTGCTGGCTGACAGGGGGAGGGTAGAAGGTGAGGGAGTGTGTCTGGAAAGTTAAACGTACCATTTTCTCAAGGCTGTTCTTGACAAACACAGTTGCTCTGGACGTGTGAATCCTCAAAGTGGGAGGAGGGTCTTTTCAGGTAGTGGAGTTCAAGGTCAGCACAAGTGGCCGACTAAAGGAACATTAATAATTATGAGGCAACTGGATGTCAAAGATGCTCACTTGTGTTCTCCTCTCTATGGTGGGGCCTACATGGCAGTGGGTTTATTCCCAACTCATGGGTCTCACAATATCGAGATCTCAACAAGGTGTGGAGCTGCCATTCATTCTGTGCCATTTGTCATCAGCTGCAGCCAGAGGCAGGGGTGGGAGTGGATGCCTCCAAGGGGCACAGCTGGAGGAGGACAGCCAACTCGTGACCTCAAACTTCGATCGTCCCGAATGAATGGTCATGGCTGACAAGGATCATGCGGTTAGTCTTCTGTGCTGCCAAGGCAATGGTCTCTCTATAGAGTTTCAAGGGTGGTGGAGACAAGCGGAAAAGTGTCCATTGGAGGCTTCTTGCACATGGCTCTCATCATCCTGGTCAAAGAGCAATGTCTCATGTATGAACAGGAGGTTCACCCTTCTCTGGTCCTCCAGGATGTCCTTTACCTGGAAGGGGTGAGGTGGAGGCCAGGTGAAGTGTTTAGCATTTGCTTGCTGACTTTGAGATGGAGGGAAACCTGTAAAGGACATGCACCCTAAATTTATCACTTCAATTTGTTCCCACATCCACTGAGATGTCGATGATGCAGGCTGCAGGCAGCCCTGTCCTGGTAACGGATCTCATCCAGATCAGGAGAAGGAGGACCTGCCACTGTTTGGCACAGAGGCATGAGATGCAAGGGCCTGAGCAGCAAGAGGCAGCTAAGGTCAAGAGGCTGGTGAACATGTTCCACAGCGTTAGCCTGACCATGGGTGTATCGCCAGTCATGATCTTATCCAGGGCTGAGTGAAAGGCAATGCCAGAGGCTCTCTCGTATGACCTGGATGTGCTTGCTCACTCCTGTGAGCTTATCCAGTACGAACTGCGGCTGCAAGGAGTAATGCAGAGCTCCTGGCCGGCAATGCGTGAATGTCTGTCTGGGTGCCCTTTAAACGGTGCCGGGACTTTCAACCCAATGAGATAATGGCGAGATGGGTGACTTCCCGCCTGCCCCATCACGAAAATTGCCAAGCTCCTTGCTGAAATGAGCTGCAAAGCGGAAGACTGCACGTGTTCACCCGTCCCGACGCCCAGCGGGGATCACGCCAACCTTCCCGCCTGCCACTGCACTTAGGGTGGAATGGTCCCAGGTTTGCACAAAGTGCAGTAGCAGGCTGAATAGAAATGCTTTACCCGCTCATTACCCTCATTAATAATGCGTTCACGAGAAACACGCCAGATCGCTGGCAGGCAGGCTCAGATTCGCCCACCACACCATGACCCACTCCGTGCACCATATTCAAAGTGCAGCGGTGCACAGCCTACGTCATGTCTGCTCCAAGCGGCAGATGGCCCTGAAAGCAAAGGTGATGGCAGCCTCCAGATTTAAAGACACCTGCCTGGGGCACCTGCTGGAGGCAGTGGAAGGCTGCCACGATGTCCCCTACCCCCGCTTTGGCTGCAGGGGGTCCACCAGGGTCACCAATCCGGCTTGGGAGGCGATGAGAGCGGCGGTCAGTGCCACCCGAGCACAGAGGAGGTCAGCCATCCAGTGCAGTGCAAGTGAACCACTTCATCACTCTCCACTCTGACACTCACAAAACCCATCACACATCCACAGGGATTTCACACCTGCAGGGACAACACGACTAACCCACACACACATCCTCACATCTCCATCAGGCTCATATCCTCTGGAGCTCGTGTCCTCATCCCACCCATGGCTCCGCTCACCACACAACCATTCCACACATCCTTATCATCTGCCGTGGCATGCGCCCCACTCACACTCTCTCCATCTGTTTTCATGCAGGAAATATATCGCCGTTCCTTCAGTGTCGCTGGGTCAACATCCTGGAAGTCCCTCCCTAACAGCACTGTGGATGTACCTACACCATATGGACTGCAGCGGTTCAAGAAGGCAACTCACCACCATCTTCTCAAGGGCAACTGGGGATGGGCAATAAATGCTGGCCCAGCCAGCGAAGCCCACATCCCATGAACGTATAAAAAAAAAAGCTGGCTCTCAACAGCAAGGAAAAGTCCCAGAACGAGGGTGAAGTGGCCCACGTTAGACCCCTCACTCACTTTGAGGAGCGCGCCATTGTGCTGACTGGTGAGGACATGGACTGTGCCTGTGGTGACGGTGAGGTCGGCGGAACACCCACATGAGGATCCTGCACCACTTCATCCCTCTCTCAATGCAACTGTGAGTGCTCTCTCTTCCGTTTTTGACTCTGCTGCCATGCGCTAATTATCTTGACTTGGGTTCACAGGGAGCTCTGCCAAGTGACTGGCACCCTCAGCCAGCCAGTCCCTCAGCTCCATCCAGCCAAGAGGACAGCTCCTCCAGTGAAGAGCTGGAAATAAGCAGCCTGAAAGACCCATCGCAGCGCTTACCCACACCCTGCACCAGCGCAGAGACTCACACCTTGGTGGGATCTAGTTCTAGAGCAGGCTCATGTTCACAATCTCGTAGTCACCTCACGGACACCTGTCTGCAGCAGGAGGCAGATTCAGCCAAGCTCCCCAGCACTTGGAGGGCTGCTGGGGATCAGGCACCTGTGAGGTCCAAGTCAGATGACAAGCCTCTGGATTCAGTCTTCCAACTCATGGTGGAGAGTCAGCAGAAGGCATGGGAACATCACGCAGAGCTGTTGGCAGCCCTCAACAGAGTGGCACATGAGTCGGGGGTGTGCGTCCACCTGCTGTCAGGTGAAGTGGTGCCCACATGTGTGCGCATGGAGGTCCCCATGGGAAGGATGACGGATGCCATGGAGACCCTGGTCCAGCAGAACGTGGAAATGCGTGCAGGCCTACACTCCACCGTGGCAGCTATGAGTGAGTTCCTGCAATGACAACACAAGAGGGAAACGGGGCACCTCAACATCCGTCCAGATGCTCCTTCCCCTCAACGAGTCAGGCAGGGGCCCATGGGCATCCAAAGACAGGAGGAGCCGCAGCTGGACACCCCGGGGTCATCCACTCAGGCATCCCAGAGGCTGTCTGCTCCCTCCGAGTGCCCTTTGCCTGTGACCCCTTCAGCCTTGTCCTCTGTCACTGCAGAGGGAGCAGCTGGTCCAGAGGAGGATAGCCAAAGCAAGCCAGGGCTCCCAAGGCCTTGACTCTCAGAGGACACACGCTGAAGTCATTAGAAGCAATAGGGCCAACCATTGCACAGGCTGTCTCCACCCCTGCCGCTGATGTCAGGGCAGCACCTAAGAGAAGTAGTAGGCCTAGAAAAGTTAAGAAATTCTGCACGGGTGAACACATTTTGTCACTTTACAATCTGAAAATATATTCACTTTCACTGAATAATGTGTAATTTTATCTTTCAGCTTCATTGACAGGCTTCATGAGCCTCCTTCTACCCCCTACATCACCCCTCCACCCCCCCCCCCCTCCCCCACCCCCTGCTAGCAGTCCAGTTGCACAAAGCCAGACCATGAGTGATGCTGGAGGGAGAAGTGTGTGGGGCAGGGCCTTTCAGAGCCTCGGGCTAGCACTCGACTACGCAAGCGGGTCCCTCATCCATCACACTCATCTCACTGTCCTGAGCATTTTCAATGCTGCCTGTTGGGGTTCTCATTCAGTTGTCTAACTGAGCTGACCAGCATCTCCGCCCACCCCCTGACTGCACTCCCATGCAGCACCTGTGCCCGTCCAACACGAGGCTCCTCTCATTTTTGATTTCTATGAAATGGTAGCTGTAGAGTTTGAGATAAACTTCCCTGTGCTTTCTCCTCCCCCAGTCACCCATGTCCTTACCTCCATCACTGTGGACCCTACTGGCATCACTTTCCACCTCCCACCGTCACCTACCAACCCAAACCTTTATCATTCCAGGACACCCAGGTGAACGTGTATGTACCCTACCTTCCTGAAAATCCCAACCCCATTCACATTAACCTCCCCAACCTCCTCCTTCCCACCCCCAAGCTCTGTGTCTGTCGCTGAGTCCCCAGCAATCACCCTCACCGCCCCTTCTACTGTTACCGATGCACCCGCACCCTCCTGCCCTACCAGCTCCCTCTGCCTGCTCTCAGACTCACTCTTCCCTCCTACCATGGACACCCTCAGTTTGCACACCAGGAGGCAGTCATTAACTCCATAGGCCCTCTCCTTGTTCACCTGGACATTCCCCCCTCCTTACTCCCTTACTCCCTCCTCCAGCCTTAATCCATCCTCCCCCCCCAGACACCTTCTCCCCTCTGAACTCCCTTCTCTCCCATCTCTCCCAGGACACCTTCCCCCCTGCAAACCCCCTTCTCCCACCCAACACCTTCCGCCCTCCGAACCCTGTCCCTTACACCTTCCTCCCCCCTTACCGCTACCTCCCCACTTGCAGCATTCTCCCCTGTTACACCCTCCTCTCCCCGTACTCCCTCCTCCCCCTAGACACCCTACTACCCCCTCCCAACCTCACCCCCCGACACCTTAAATCCTCCCCCCAATCTAATCCCCCCGACAGCTTCGTCCACTGCCCCCCTCCCAAACTCACCCCCAGTACACCTTCCTCTCCCACTCACACCTAGACCTTCCTCTTCCCCACTTTGCCAAAGACCCATAGCAGCCCATGGCCAAGACCGTGATGTTCTGAAGCAGGCCCAAAGCATCAATGGAGACCTCCCACCTTCCAAGAGCTGTTTCGTGGCGAAGCCATGTCCATGAGGATCCACCCAGCATGCAATGCACATGTTCCTCCAGGGCTCGGTAGATGTAGGGCTCCAGCATCTTCTTCTGCTCAGATGTCCGCAATCTGAGCAAGGTCAGAACAGTAAGTCCCGGCTTCTGCACGACACACCCGTCCAGACGTGTTCTGGGCCAGCGTGTTTTCCTGCCGGTACAACGGTAAATCGGGTGTGGGGAGACGACTCCAGTCGGGCCTCACTTTGCATCCCATTGCCGGGATACAATTCGTGTTCACGCCGGCCTCCAGCAGGATTGGTGTTCCACCATGGCGGACATCATTGGGTCATCCCGCTATGATTTCACACCGGCTTTAAACCAAATTCTCCCCCTCACCGGCCATGGTGCCCAACGCCAATGGGACCAAACGATTCCGCCCTTAGTCTCCAGAATGGAAAATTCCGTCCATAAGCTCTCTCTCTTTCTCTCTCTCTCTCTCACACACACACGCATTTGTTGCCCATCCCTAATTGCCCTTGAACTCAGTTGCTTGCTAGGCCATTTCAGAGGTTAAGTAAGAGTCAACCACACTATTGTGGATCTGGAGTCACATGTAGGCCAGATCAGATATGGATGGCAGATTTCCTTCCTCTCTATCTGTCTCTCTCTCTCTCTATTACTCTGTCTAGTGGAGATGAAAGGATGGGAAAAGAATAGCCAGCATGACCTCCACCATCCTCAGTCTCCTGAGCTGACTTGCATCCTCTGACACTGATGTTATTCCAACTTATCCACTCTACAAGGAACAGTTGAGAAGAGCTTGAATTTTACCAAAGTATCAAAAATTGGAACAAACGAACTCCACACACACAAGCACTTAGTAAAGCTGAACAAGTTTTCCAGGCATGAAACCCTGCTCAAAGTAATGAATAGATTCCACTATCGACTTTTAATTTTTCACAATTAATTAAATTCCAGAGTCCCATGTTCCATGTTAATTAAGAACTGCTTTATATATAACCTGGGAGGCATTTTGGTCGGTGCAATATTAATTGGAAAACTAATAGAAAATGGTACTAGCAATCTGACTTACCATTCTATCTTCACAATGTACCTGATTATCCCTTTATGTATGCTTCTGTGACCAATTGTCTACATATTGTGGAGGAAAATCACAGCCAGGAAAGGAGCTACATTATATGTTAAGTGGAGGAGGGAGAGAACTCAAGATCATTAGTTAGTGTAGAAATTCAGGGGGACTTGGAACATGGACATTGGTGAGACCACACCTTGTGTACAGTGTACAGTTTAGGCCAAGGAGGGATATACTTGCATTGGAAGCATTTCAAAGGGATTCACTAGGCTGATTCCTGCAATGAAAGGGTTGTCTTATGATCAAAGATTAAGCAGTTTGGATCTATACTAATTAGAATTTAGAAGAATGAGAGGTGATTTTATTGGAATATATAATATCCTGAGGGGCTCAACAGGATAGATGCCGAGAGGATGTTTCCCCTTATGGGGGAATCTAGAACTGGGAGCACAGTTTCAAAACAAGAATTCCTTTTCTCGGGGCGTCATTAGCCTGTAGGATTCTCTTCCCCAGAGAGCAGTGGAGGCTGGGTCATTGAATATATTCAAGGCCAGGTTAGACAGAAATTTGATTGACAAAGGAGTTATGGGTTAATTTTGGAGGGGGGGTGGCGCAGGCAGGGTAGTGAAGCTAAGACCAAAATCAGATCAGCCATGATTTTATTGAATGGCAGAGCAGGTTCGAGGCACTACTCCTGCTCCTATTTCTCAAGTTCTTATGTTCTAGCAGACCGGAGGAGGATTTAGGAGGCATTCTTCTTGAGGGGTACTTAGATATAAGAGTATTCCAGAAGCATGAGACCAGGATAATGTAGGGAATTATTATAAATAGGGATCAATGGCCTACAGTCACTCTTAGTACAGGTGTTAAAATCAATAGCAATGGAAAGCAACCTCAGGAACACATGATTTATCAAAGACCATCACTACACATATTAAAGTAAACCCAGGAATATATTCCTTATGATTAATGCAATGGAGTTAGGCTCCTAGATCTGAACTGCATGGGGTCATACTGATCTGGAGCACAAAACTGTTGTGCTGTGAATTACTGCAATGTGATTTCCCATCCACAATCCCCCCCATGGTGAATCCCGAACCACGCTATCGGAGAGATGTGCCAAGCAAAGGCCTGAAACATATCCACAAAGGGATAGAGATAAACCGGAAAAATAGTCACTTGAGGATGCTGGCCAGGATTTCCTGGCCCCGCCTGGCAGGACCCGCCACAGGCGATGCAGCCACCCAGCCAAAAGGCCATTGACTTTTGGCGAGACCGGACAATCCCAGCGGCAGGTGGGGCCGGAAATTCCTGCCCACTGTCTCACACCTCTTACCAGTAGATGGCAGCATGTCACTAAAATAAGCTTGGAAGGCTGAGGCCAGAAGTTGTACCATGGTCAGCTGGTTCTGACCATTTTGAAGAGGTTCAAAACCATGCCCACACAGGTGTGCCCAGAATGTGCTGGAAGTCTGTGAAGCAGCGCCACCCTGACACCACAACCCCCAACCGGCTGATGAGACTCCAGAATACCTCATCAATGCCGCATCCTGGCAATGAATGTGTACATCATTCTGCAAACAACAGGCACAGAGATGCAAGATGGAACCTGTACAGGTGCTCCTTAAAGATGCAGGCACCCAAATTGCAGGTAAGATCTTTTTTAATAACGTCATCCGGAAGTGCTCTAGATTGTTTTTGGAGGAATTGTAGTGAGTTCCTGGGAATTGTAGTGAGTTCCTGGGAATTATAGTGAGTTCCTGGGAATTATAGTGAGTTCCTGGGTCTGCTAGAGAGTGTTGCTGCATCCTGATAGGGAGGACAGTGGATTTGGTGAGCTGCCCATTCGAAAGCTACAACGGGTATAAGTGCTGCAGTGTCAGCAGAACAGGGAGATGAAGCAGAAGCTATGGAGGAGGGAACCATGTCCTCTATTGCCTTGGAGCTGGACTATTCATGCTCCTTGATCATGACAGGAGACTGTCTGGAAGGTGAGACAGTACACTCAGCATCTCAATGTGCATGCCCATCAGCGCTTTGCTGAATGCTGCCTCCATCGAGCTCCTCATCTGAGCAGAACTCTTCTACAGCCTCCATTGAGCTGGCAAATGAGCCATTCTTTGCTTATCATGCCCTGTGAATGCCACGTGCAGGCCCCAACTCTAAACTACCCTCTAAGTTATGGGCACTGTTGGTATCCCCTGAGCTCGGAGCTGCGATTGTGTCAGATCAAGTGACATGGTATCTTCATCAGTGCTGGGCTCTCTCCGCATCCTGGAGCTGCAGTGGCTGGGCAGGGGGGCAGTACTAGGGCATCTGAAAGCAAAAAATCAAGAGGGGAAAGTTGATGTGAAAGAAGGTTGGGGGTTGGTGGTATGGAAAGCAAGAGGAGATGTCATGTGAAGTTGCAGTCACTGACCTTGACTATCTACCTACCACATTTCATGTGGCACTGTTGCAAGGTCCTTGGGTTCAGAATCTGGGAGTTGCCCACCCAACCACCTGCTCCGATTCCCTTCTGAGCATACTCATTCAGGGTTTTCTGATTCCTTGTGTAACCATGCAATTTCTCCTCCTGAACAGCACAAGTGCCTCCTGCGCGGTATCCGTCAGAACCCCCTCGCTAGTCTGGCGTTCAATTTTCCATCATTTAAATTCCACCAACATTATTCAGTGCAGATCCCATTTAGGAGAGACAGCCTGCCTTTAGAAAGAGTAGCTGGCTCCATCACGTGGTATGTGCAAAGCGCTGCTCAGCCCTCTGCTGAGCACATTGGCAGCTGAGAGTCTGAAGAACAATGAAACATCATGGAACCTGCATACAGTCATACAGATGAAATGGATGCACCAAATTTGCAAGTTTTGAATTGGAACTGGCATGGGTAGGTCACGAATCATGACTCCCATGCCGAAAAAGAGGACCACATGAATTTCTGGCCATTGGTATTCAACCCATGCTTTAGGTCAAGGAAGATACTTGATTTAACTCCTTCAAGTACCCCTAAAAGAAGCTGACAAGGGAGGGGGTCCTGCAGCTTTGAAAGCCTCAATGTCCAACGCAGTACAGTAGCTTCAAATCAAGCACGTGATGTAACAATGAATGTAGCTACTAGACAATGTCAGCATTGCAATGAGTGTTAGGTTACAAGGTCGGGTTCCAAAAGAGCGAGCAAGCTTTCTCCCTTCATAGGTTCCATTCTTCCTGCAAAGGTTGATTTGGGTAATGTGAGCTTAAGTATTGCAACCATCTACATGCAGACATTGGAATCAGTGATGGAGTTTGTGTGTGTAGACATGAAAAGCCAAAAGGTATTATAGATGGAGTATTCTGTTACAGTTAGACTAATTGCTTGTAATAGCTCCTGTGATTTTTATGTTATCTTCATGAAGGTAATGTTCATGATCCACAAAAAAATTCAATTAAAAGAAAGGGAGCTGCCCTCACATTGACTCTACTATATTATGTAGCCTGTTATTTCTGGTGGATGGAGAAAAGGCACCTCAAAGTTCTTCATATTAATTTGTCACCTAAATTTGCAAAAGACGTGTACAAAAAGGAGCATGTTGCTGAGTTTCTTCTGCTGTATTGATAAGACAGTGAGACAAGTGAGCATGATTGATTTGGTATTCCAGGCCTTTTGCATTGACATTTATGGGTCTATCTATCAAAAGCTAGCTGCTTCCCCGATGGCTAAATCGACTAAACCAACACGCAGTTGAGTCACACAGATACAGGAAGATCCAAAGCTCAATCCCCAGTCTGTATTAAGTTATCCATTCTCAGCCAGGGTAGTAGTTGTGGTGCTGGAATTGACCTCGTGCAGAACTCTGCATGGGGATTGTGCCCCAGCCCCCGTCCAGCACTGCCAACCCTACCTGCCTGCCTGCCCAGACCTCTCTTCACATTAAAATTGGCCCTTCTGCTTCCTGTCTATCAAACGACCTTCACTCCGCACCCGCTGCCTTTAACCCTCAGGCCTCTTTCGCGATATTCTACTAAATGTTTTCTGACAATTGTCTGCTTGTGTAAGTTATGATGCTAGACATTTTTCGTTTCTGCTGTGTTTCAGCTCGACTTGTGTCAGCCACTGTTACTGGTGACTCCTCTCAGTCTTCCTTTCAAAGCTTGTAAGCTGCAGGAAGTGCAGGATATAACAACTGTGTGGTTCTGCGTGTCAGCACGGTGTCAATTCCGTTAAAAAAAAATCTGCAAAAGTGAAACCTCGCTCCCCAATAAAATTACTGTTTTAATTCACAGTTGTATGTAAACACCATCTGCTTACCTTGGTTGGCCCATTCACACCTGCAGCAGCCTTCTCAGTTTTCCTCTTGGACTGTGTGATTTACTGCAATGTCTGATCCAGATTATTCAGGCTGAACGAAACAGCTCTGATCCTATTAAAGACTGGGCACCAGTGTTACAGCATTAGCAGACCACTTTTTGTTACACTAGAAGACCGTTATTTCATAGTGTGCGAAACTGTAGCCTCCCAGACAGCTCAGCCCTGCTTCTAGATTGTAGTGCGCAATTCATTCAAAAGCTGCAATATAAAAACAAGAGAAATCATCCCAGTGTCACGTCATCCTGTCCAGGACCATTTCCTCAACAGTAAAATGTCTTGTTCCCAATGTCCGTCCGCAGGTGGTTGCTGAAACAGTCCAGCTGTGACACTGGGTTTTGCTGAACTCTGCAGACCTGATCCCTCAATGCTTGTAACAGCCTTTCCTTTGCTCTCTATGGATTTATGCTCCACCTGTCACCTCTATGACAAGTCGGGTCCGGCAAAGGTTGAATGTGAGAGGCTGTCAGCCTCTCAGGACCAGTATCAGTTCCTGAGCTGAAGGGACTTACTGGCTTGATGTAAAGTGCCTTAGCGCCTCTTCCACACAGACTGCCAGCAAATGCGACTGTCAGGTTCCCCCATAGGAGAGGCAGAGAGAGAGAATGGGCAAGGAAGATGAACAAGAGGAATAAGCAATAAGGTGAGGCGCAACAAATTGCCAGGAAGGCAGTTTGTCTGCTTCGCTTGACATCCTGATAACATGGTTTAATCACATCCCTGACTTCATGTTTCTGTCACATCCAGGTGCTTTTGAATTTTCATGATAGAATAAAATCAGGGCAGCATGATGTCCATGACCGGCTATGATTGGAACAATATAAAGTATCCAATGACAGTTCTATGACACATCCCATGCCACCGATTAGGCACACACGAAACCCCAGAACTACTTTCATATTCAGATGAATTACACATGATAGAAGGTGAACTCTGCAAACTGTTTCTCTTCTTGCCTCTGTTGTTCTCTAATTCACACAAAAGCCAATGCTGGCTGACTATGAATTCATCATTTTTGTCGCACACTCAATTTTTATTATTACGTCAAATGCTCCTGAGTGATCTTTGGCTTTGTGATAGCATTCCTATCTCTGAGTCAGAAGGTTGTGGGTTAAGCCCCAGTGACCACCAAACCTAGGCAGAGACTCTAGGGCCGTACAAAGGGAGTGCTGTAGTATTGAAGGCACTGTGTTTCAGTCGAAATATAAAAGAGAGGGTCTGTCTACCCTCTCAGGCGGATGTAAAAGATCCCATTGCACTATAATGAAGAGCAGCAGGAGAATTATTCCCGATGTCCTGGCAAATATTTATTCCTCATTCAACATCACAAGAATTGATAACCTGGTCTTTAACACATTGCTGTTTGCGGGAGATTGCTGTGCCCAATTTGCCTGCTGTGTTTCCTACATTACAACAGCAACTACGCTTGAAAAGTACATGACTGTGAATCATTTTGCAATGTCCTGCGATCATGAAAGATGCTGTATAAATGCAAGGTATTTTTAAAAAATATAAACACATGCATTCTTTTGTTATGCAGGAATAGATTATTCACAATTCCTGAGAAGAAGGTGGCAGGAGGAGGAGGCAAAATTCACCATGTGAACTCACTCAGCTAATGCTGCAGGTGATGAAGGATAGCTCCTAGGTTTAATACTAAGTGCTGAGTCAAAGGTTAGAAACAGTTTCTCTTTTTTAAGGCTCACACCCTGAGGAGGTGCTTCCATGAGCCTGACAGGAAGGGTCAAATAGAATAAAGAGGGAGCTTTTATCTCCACAGAAGCCAAAAGGAAAGAAAAAATATTCTGCAGAGAGAGAGAGAGAGAGAGAAAGAGGGAATCAATAACAGAACCTTCAAATGTGACACTGCCAGACGAAAGTGCTCCAATCTGTCACAAACCCTATCATTCGCACTCACCAGTCCAAGGTACCTAATAAATTCTAGATGAGGAGTTTACAACTCATACTTTGCAATTCAAGAGGGTGAAGTACTGGAGATGCAGCATGGTACCTGACGTGGCATGGAGAGAAGGTGCCAGGTGCTGACAGTTAATCATTCAGGCAATGATCTGAGATATCCTACCATAAAAATATAAATGCTTCCACAGTGGCGAAACCATATGGAGGAACTGCAAAGAGTCTACAAAAATGAGTTGTCTTTGGCAGCACTATCAGAGAGAGCATCTCTACAACGCAGAGGTTCCTTGAGAGAAAATCAGCCCCAGGAATTTGTGTAAATCTCCCTCAGGGCACAGGGACTTCCTGGCATATTAATCAATGGGTATTTTGAGGAATGATCTCCTGGGGCTATATATAGACCCTAGTGATTGTGTAGCCGTTACAGGGTCGGGAACTGCTGTTGTGCTTCCTTACAAATCTGCTGTTCATCCCCCAATAAACTAAAACATAGAAAGGGGAATCTTCATGGAAAAAGAAACATTTCGCAGCAATCCCTTTAACATTAGGGAAGTTACCAAATAAGCAAATGTTTTGAGGGAGACTTCTAAAGGGAACTTCAAAATAAAAAGCAAAGACACAATTGCCAAAGGCGTATACAAAGCAAAGTGAAGAGCTTCCACCTGAAAACAGAACCAAATACAACAATTCACCTTTAAGATTTCAGTGTCAGCCTTCCTCATCTGATGTTCTACCTTACCCCTGTTTATAGGGCACAAGTTCTCAGCAGGTCCCGGTCTAAAGCCATTATTTGTGCAGCTGCAACTTGGCTTGAGTGAGGGCAGCTCATACTCTTCCTCAGAATGTAAACGAGGCGTAAAACTGATAATAAAAGCAAAATACTGTGGCTGCTGGAAATCGCAAATAAAAAACAGAGGGTTGCATTTTACCTCTACCACCGGGCATGTTTCCGGCAGTGGGGGGGTGGTGGGGGGGTGGTTGGGGAGGTGGGGGGGGCGGAGTACACACATGTAAAATAGGGTGGGTGCCAAAACTACCACCTTCCCAATTACCCCCGAGCTCACCCGCATAATACTGGGGGTAGGGGTGGGCACCAAAATTCGCAGCTTGCCTGCTATATTTAAATGAACAATTAAGGGTCAATTAGGCTTGTTGCCAAGCCTAATTAACCCTGATAATATGCTGTCCAAGCCATAAAACGTTGGTATGGGTAGCTGTGCAGCCTGATCTTTAGACTAAATTCTTCAAAGGGCAGGGAAGGAGGGAAGTTTCTATCTTCTGGGTTGGCCTTTGCCAATCAGAGGGGTGGTGGGAGGCGAATGCCAATGCCAACACCCCCCCATCCCAAGATAGAACTCCCCCTTTCTTCCTGCCCACCTGCAGCCTTAAACCCATTGCCCCACCTCCTATCCCCCTCTCTGACCTCCCGAAACCCTCCTTACCCAAACCCGGACTTATCTGGCTCTGGGATCCATTGGTCCGTCTTCCTCCTGCTTGCAGTCCCGGCAGCAACCACTAGTGTGTTTTTGATGCTGCTGGGACTGATGAGGGCGGGACAGAGGGTGGGACTTCCTCCCCAGCGAGAAGTGGAAGTCCCAAACTGGCCCTGTTAAGCCCGCCCGCAGTGCTTTGTGGCTGCAGGCGAGCCGGCCTGGAGTGGGTTGGCTCCATGCTGACTTTGTTTCCAGGGGTGGGGGTGCAATTGAGCCATTTGCAACCCCTGTAATATTTGGCCCAGAAAGTTCTGCAAATAGTCAGCAGGTCTGGCAGCATCTGTGGGGAGAAAAACAAAGATCACACTCCGAGTCAACACTTCGTCAGAGCTGGTTCCAGTTAATGAGTCTCACGGCTGGGTGCAATCCCAGAACTGGCCATTGCTCACAGTGGCACTGTTGGGGCTGAGGTGCTCCTGGCACTCCAATTGGCCGACAGCTGTTGGAGATGGGATGTCTGCCCTTACAGGGTCAGACGCCAAACGGCAGCTGATTAGATGCAAGACTGGCAGAAAATCTGGCTGGCGCTCCTCCAAAATGGCTGAGGCAGCGTTGTCCACTTCCACACCAGCTTTCCTGCCACACCACCTCAACAAAATCCTGGCCCATAACTACAGTGACTATAATGTTCAGGCAAAACTAATTAGTGCATTCACAAGGACACATCCTCTTTACCTTAAAGAGCTGCTGTGAGTAATGTCAAAGAAAATACTCTCAAACATGAACTCATTAACACTTTTCTGCATTGGTAAATGATTCTATAAAACAGTCAGCAGGTTAAGCAGCACCTGTGGAGGGAGACAAAGAGGTAACCACCCTGACATCAACGGTCAGGTGGAGAAGCAGAAAGCAGGGGCAGCAGAAAACAGCCAAAGAACACAGCGAGATCGAGGATGCAGACGTCCTGTCAAAAGTAACTGGGAAAACCAATGAAGGGAGACAATGGCCTGCATTTTCATGGAATGGAGGAGACTCCGTGCAGGTGTAGAAATTTCGGCTTAGATCCAATTCTGGGATTCCCAGCTCCATTCCCGGGATTTCCAATTTTCACCACTGCCTTTAAAGGGGGTGGGCTGCTGCAGGTCGCAAGCCCGCACCTTGCACTCCCAACCTGGCTGACTCCATACCTGGGATAGGCATGTCCTGGTCTTCTGCAATTTTGATGGAGTTGGGCCAGATTTTAAAGGACTCGTGGTTCACAGCACCTCAGAGACGTCATGAACCATAGTCTGGATGAGGAAATCTTTTGAAGGATAAGTTAAAAAGGTCTTGCCCACACCCCCATGCCAACCTCTGCCCCCGCCAACCCCTATGGTCCCTCATACCCACCATGCCAACCTCTGCCCTTACACCCACTCCCCCATGGCCCCTCATACCCTCCATGTCAAGCTATGGCAATTCTATGCCCACTCATCCACTATACATTGTATAGAACCTATGAACCCTATAGTGATAGTAGGTTGTGTTAAAAAAGCTTTGAAGAAAAAGTCATTCATTCATAACTTTTCACTTTCTTGAAAAAAACTCCTTTCACTACAGCATAATAAAAGTGCCAATGATCCGGACCCTTTAAAGTATCAGTGGCAGGAACTACAAGCATTTGAACCCACTATCTTGTGTAAGTAAGTACTGTGCAATTGACAGAATAGCTCAGAGAGCCAGGGCTGTCAACCAAACAAATTTTTCCATGGGGCACATCTGTTTCATCACTCTAATGGGGCTCTAATCTCTCAGCCAGATTTGAGGGGGGTGGTAGTGACAGGCTACAGAATGAGGCTTAGAGTTGGGGGGTGGGGGATGGAGGTTGGACTTGATCCTGATCATGGGAGGGGAGAAAAAGAGCAGCCATCTGGTGTGGGTGTGCCATGGTTTGGGGGGGGAAGAGTTTCAGCTATTGTAAGAGTTAGAGGTAGGATGCGATTGGTAGGCTTCTTTCAGGAGCAGGGAACACTAGTCCTGCCCCTCCTGGGCAACAAGAAGTGCTGTAATTCTCAGCTCATGTCTGCACGGCTTTCCCAAGCCCTGGAAAAACACAGCAACTTTTAAATTTAATCAGGTTCTCAATTGCACTGTGGAAGTCTAATTTAAATATGGTAATGAGGTTCCCACTTCTCCCAGGTGGGACATTGACATATTTTGGTACTTGCCACTGTAAAAATGGTGGCAGGCATGGTGAAGGTCTCTTTCTAGGGTTTAACCTCCCCCTTGACCACCTCTTATTCATCAGGTGGGGGATTGGGTAATATTGAGGCCAATATTTCAGATTGTGACCTTTCATCAGAGCTCTGCGTGATCTGAAGAGCTTCAATGCTTGCTTCCAACTGGTCTAATTGCTGTGATAGGTTCCAGCCTCACCATTTAAAAAATTGGATTGGTTGATGCTGAAAATCTCCAATCCCTGGGGGTCAGTGGAGGGAGGGGGTATGATGTTTCCCATGAAATTTTAGAAAACTGACTCGAGACATTCATTGATAACATGAATAAGTCCTGATTTTTCAACTCAAAACTATTTGGTAGATCAGAAGAGACCATAACACAGGCCATTTCAAATCAGAATTGCAACTCCAAAGTGAAAGAAAACTTGGTGCGATTGGGACCTGTACATGTCCCCTGAAAAGGTGGTGACTGTTGTCCAGTGATAAAGCGCTTCAGTAATGAATTAAGCCACCACAATCAGTAGAAAAAAATTGGAGACCTTCTTAAAACAGGCCCAGGATATTTTATCTACAAATGTGGCAGAGTGGACCTTTTTGAATTGGTGTATTTTTCTGAAGGAACATCTTTGAAAAGTCCACCTAAGTTATATTATGGACCTGGTAGCTATGAGGACATCAAAGATTAATAGCCTATTGGTGCACATATGGCAGAATTTTATGGCCCCTCCCACCAGCGGGATCTTCCAGTCAATAAAGTTTTGAATGACTCGCCATATTTTCTGGCTCCGCCCCCACCACGATTGGGCTGTAAAATTTGGCCCATGGTGTTGGAACAACAGACCATCAAGAGGAGATATTGTTGCCCTCCCAGCTCCACAGGCCAAGTTCCAGTCACAACAAACTTAAGTGGATGGTCATTTTTTTTTTGCCTGCCTTTACAGGTCAAAAATGTAGTTTTGACATTGCTGAGATTTACAGAATTTCTTTTGGCTTCAGGAATGATCTAGCAAGAAACAAAGTTACAAATGCAACCTTTGACCAACTACATTCGCACCATTATGTCTGTGGTGCTTGGAACCAGGTTCGCTAAATCAAAAAGAGAAAGTCTAGCATTTATATAGAACATTTCACAACCTCAGGATTTCACTAAGTTCCTCACAGCTAATGAGTACATTTTTTAAGTGCTGTCATGGTTGCAATGTAGGAAACATGACAGATCATTTGCATACACAAAGCTCTCACAAACGGCTATGTGATAATGTCTAGATCATCTTATTTTGTGATGTTGAGTGAGGGATAACTATTGACCAGGACATTTGCAATCATTTATATCATGTTCAATGGTTTGATTGATCTGTGTTTGATTATGTTAGTCAGTTCTCTGATCTATGCACACTGTGCTGGATTGCTTAAGCATGTGGGTAGAGCTAGAGAGCTAAGAAAATGTAGAAGTTTTCAGAAAGACTTGAGGCTCTATGCAGAGACCATGTGTGCCTGTAGAAAATCCTATAAGTTCTGAGATATTTTTAAGTACTGTAAATAAATCTATTGTAGACTTGGAACGAGTGTTATCCCTGCATTGCTCTGAGATAATTTAGACATCTAAGATATACACAAAACTGGCGAATAGATAACAAAAGTGACAATGTGGATGGTTGAGAAGAGTTTAACTTTACCAGATCCAGAAACATTTCTTTCATCACCGGGAGATCCTCCAATGTTGTGGAACCAATGGGTTTTGGGGATCACGACCTACTTGCTCACTATAAGGATGGATAGTCCAGATGCAACGATGATCTGCAAGAAGGCGATGCTTGTACATTGCCTTAGAGCAGAAAGCCAGTAAATATTCAAACATCTCACAGAAGATACATCTTACATTTACTATGGCAGTAAGTGCTCTCAAAAAATAGTTCAGACCAAAGAAGAGTATGATGATCGAATGATATACATTCCATCAGAGATCCCAGGGAAACAGTGAGTCAATTAAACATTATTTGGCAGCATTGCATCAATTGGCTTCTACATGTAAATTTGGTATACTAACCAATGAACTAATTTGTGACCAATTAATTTAAAACACTTCAATTCCACGAATTAGGTAATGTCTCCTCATGAAGGATGATGATTTAACCTTGGAAAACTCCATGATCTTGGCAGTACAAATTGAATTTGTCATGTTAGATTCAAAAAAGTTACAAAATTGTGCAGACACAGCTTTTCCAACCAGCTCAAGTGCAGTGGTTAGTGACAAGGAGATGTCAGCAACCTCATCAACTCCATCATGATCAGATACCTTTAAAACGGTACCCAAATTGTGGAATGTCCCCAAATGGCAAATCTTGGCCATTAGGTCATTGTTAGGAGCGCTCAGTTCAAATCTTGGGCATCTCAGTGTCACTTCTCATTGATGTTGGCGCAAGAGTATCTATATTGAGTGACAAACTCTACCATCAGTATTTTTCACAATTCTCTCACTCCTGCAACAAACAATCTTCAAGCTTACGATGACTCTATCATTCCAGTTTCAGAAATGATTACAGTTTTGGTCCGCTACAAAAATGTCACCCTAGACAGGTCTACCTTCCATGTAGCCAAAGGCCGAAACCTAATGGGAGTAAACCTTTCCAATAGGCTTGGATTCAAACTTGAAGACCCCACCAGAGCACATACTAACTTGATTGATGACACAGACTACACACGCCTGTATCCTTCATTATTTACTGGGTTTGGGGAGATTAAGGGGTGCTGCCACACTGCTCATGTTGACACATCAATACAACCAGTTTCTCAAAATTTAAGACAATTACTGTTTGCAATCCGTGCTGAAGTGTCACATGCACTGAAAGGACTAGAAGCAGATGGTATTGTTGAGCAAATCTACTTATTGCTGTGGATATCAAATCTAGTCGATGCACGACAAAAAAATGATGAACTTAGACTGTGCATCAACAAAGGTCAACAAAGCTATCACTCCAGACAAGTCTCTACTTCCTACAGTACAAGAACTGTCAGCATCATTTCATGACCCCACCGTCTTCACAACATTTGATATGCAATGGAAACAGTGGCATGAAATTTATGGTAGCGATTTCTGACCATTTGCTATGTCGGTCATAAACAACAAACAGAAAACGTTGAGTCCTAAGGGCTGCTTGCACTTCTCCAAATATATGTAATTGGAGCTGTTGCCATGATTTTGTTAGCCATGGGGTGGGTTGTAGGGGTGCAGCATACAGTTTAACAGATTTTTTATACAGTTTCTAACAAACTCTTCTATGCAGCAACCTATTGCCAGGCACCAGACTGCTTCACAGGATCACTATTTCATCTTATCAACACCCAGATGTCCTTCATGGGAAAGATGAAATATATGTTGCTATACGCTTTTAGGATAACTGCTCGAGTTCCAAGTGCAAAGTAGTCATCACCAAACAACGTTCTTCCTCTATTTAACAAGGTCACTCAGTTTTTAGGTACTGACTTACTTTCTGCAGTATGCTGTCTATTGCCGATTCTGCCTTCAACCCGTTGCCGCAGGCTTGTGCTCCATCTAATTTTTCACCATCCCTGAGCTGCCTACCAGTGCTCAAGATGCGAAGACAGCTAACCAATTACATTTAAATGAATTCTGACCATCAATATAGTGTGAACTTCGCACGAATGACATTGGGTGGCCATTGTAACCATTCCACCCACTATCCACACAACATACCCCAAAGACCAAAATCAGGGCAGTACTTTCAAAGCAAAGGTGCTAACCAAGACTCAGTTGGTTGTGCTCTTGTCTCTGACAAGGTTGTTCAACTCCCAATCCAGGATTTAAGCAAAAAAATCAAGGCTGACACTCCCGTGCAGTACTGAGTGAGTCCTGCACTGTCAGAGGTGCCATCTTTTGGATGTAACATTTTAAACCGAGGTTCTATCAATCCTCTCAGGTGGACATGAAAGATGCCAGTGCACTGACCAGATAATCTTTCACCTGTTGTTAATTGAGGATGAATATTGGCCTGCACCCCAAGGATAGCTCTCCTGCAACAGATTGTTTATTGAGCAGGGTTTGCCAGAGACTATCACCACAGACAATGGACCACAGTTTGTTTATAGTCAGTTGACGGAGTTCCTAGCAAGTTATGGAATTTATCACCATCTGACATTGTGATACGACACATGGTGACGTTGAACGATTTAACGGGGTGATAAAGGACAGTCTGAGAGTTGGTATGTCAGAGGGGAAAACATTCAAAGAATCCATTCACATTCTACCTCCACATTCTCTGACCGGAAAGACAGCAGCCGAACTTATGATAGGTTGTAATTTCCATATGCCACTGACCATTCTTAAGCCATCACCACCAGTTAATGATCATGTCAGACAGTCACTTGGAAGTACAGAACTTGAGTAGTGCTGAAAAAAGAGACATGTTGGCTCCCCGGTGTATTTATGGCAGCAGTTTGACCAATCAGAGCCCACTTGCCAATCAATCAGCATCCCTTTTCTCATGCAATATAATTTGTTGTTCCCTTTGAAATTTGGCATTCTTGCTTCTGTCATCGAGTGCGAGACAAAAAGCTTCGGCAATGTGTCTCTTCTTTCTGCAGTAATCGAGACATGAGAGCAAAACCAGACGAAATCACAAAGCATCAAAGTAAAGCGAAAATATACTTTGACAAATGAGGAGGTGCAAGGGGAGCACAATTTTAGGTTGGAATTGGGTTCAAATCAAAAGGCCAAATCGTGCCTACAAACTTGCATCATTGGTATCAGGTTCAAAGCTGATCCAGCGGTTGCTCAGTGCCAATGTTTATCGGTTAGATGACAATAGCAAGTGGAACGGAAGGTGTTTGACAGTGAGCAGATCAGGATATTTTGAAGGCAGTGATTCTGAAGATACATTTCCTTTTCCTATGAGTAAAGTTGATCATCCACCTCATCAAGTTAATCACATAGAACCACAGCATCAGATTCATAGATTTAATTGCAGATCGAAGAGACCTCCATAGCTCAAAGGTTATTTCTGTACTTAGAGAAAACAGACAAGTTGAACTCTAAGAAATCATGTGATGTAAATGTCTGTTGTTTAGAATGATTTAATTGAAAATAATGTATTTATTTAAAAGGGGGGGAGTTGTGGTGTTCAATGATTTGATTGATCTGTATTTGATTATGCTAGTCAGTTCTCTGACCTATGTACACTGAGCTGGATGTGTAAGCTTGTGGGTGGTGCTAGAGAGCTAAGAAAAGAAGTTTCCAGGAAGGCCTGAGGATCTGAATAGATACCACGTGTGTCTGTAGAAAACCCCATAAGTTCTGAGATACTTGTGAGTATTGTAAATAAATCTGTTGTAGATTTGAAACTAGTGATATCTCTGCATTGCTCTGAGATAATTTAGGCATCTAAGATACACAGCAATACACGACACCGTGCTCTTCTTCAAAATAGTGCAATAGAGTAATTTACATTGTCTTTGTCTTTGAAAACAGATATAACCTCAGTTTAATTTCTTTTCTGAAGGACATCATTCCCTCAATACTGCACTGGAACCTAGGTTTTATGGAGTCCCACTCCAGAAACCCACAAACTTGTGACCCAGGCAAGAGTGCTACCAACCGAGCCACGGTTAACACTAGCGTGAAACCTGCAGCTTCACTCTTCTTTGGAAGCAGTGTCCACTAGAAACAATTTCAAAATTGAAACAAGATACACAACTTAGGTTCCAGCAGAATATAAAACAACTGGGTGTAACAAACCAGAAGTAATTGGAGGTCAGCTGTAAATCTTATTAAAGAGTTGTTTGAGCATTTTTCTTTCTTTCTTGGAATATGAGTGTTTCTGGCAAAGCCCGTTGTTATTGCCTTGTTGCCCTGAGATGGCAGTAGTGAGCAACTTTCTTGAGCCACTGCAGTCCATGTGATGAATGTGCTCCCACATCACTGTTAGATGGGGAGCTCTAGGATTTTGAGCCAGTGATGATTTGACAAAGAGCTCCCGTGTAAAATTTTTGTAATCTTATCACAGTGTTGAATTAGCAGATTACTTGCTGACTGGAAGTATTGGAGCCCATAGGCTGATTCAGTACAAAATGTAATTACGTTCAGAGTATTGGAACAGGAAAATGCCATTCACTCCATCTAGAGGACTCAAATCCTGTCCTCTTTCAGGATTTGTATCATTTTAGTGTTAAAAAAAAATCATTTACTTCTGACACCCATGTCATTTTACACTGCTGAATGAAGAATTTATCCAATTTCCACTTGAATACATTATTGATTCTATATTTCTTGTTCCAGCCGGCAGCATGTTCCATAAATCAATATTTCACAGGCTATGTTTAATTTCTGGCTTATTCAATTTAGAATCACATCCTCAGATTTTCTACAAAATCCTCTCTTGATGCACACTATAGATTTCTTCATTATTTTTAATAAAACTTGAATCACGTTCCTCTTAATCACCTTTTTTTTCACTCCTTTAAGAATAAATTTAGCCTCCCTACTGTATTTCCATAACTTAGTGATCTAAAAGCTGGAGTCATCATTAGCAGCCTTCTGGAAATTCTTTCTGTCTATGTGTCCTTTCTTATGTAGGATGCCCTGACATTGAAGTCCTTTGCATTGTCAGAGTGACAGCAACAAAAGCTTGGAGGTATGTTTATAGGATTCACTAGTAACCCAATCGTTTATTTGCCCTTGCAACTGCTGACTAATCCCAAGATGTTATTTCAATCTTTAGTCCTCCCAATTTCTCCTTGACGTTACTGTAGTTCTCAACACATGACACTCATCCACAGCTTCTTTTCTGTGGTTCACCTTAGTTTTTAAAAAATTCTTTCATGAGATGTGGACCTTGTAGGCATGGCCAATATTTGTTGGCCATCCAAATTACTCTTGAGAAGGCGGTGGTGAGCCATCTTCTTGGGCCACTGCAGTCCATCTGATTCAGCTTTTTTGTAGTTGTTTGGTACAATTGAATGGCTTACTAGGCAATTTGAAAGAACAGTTAAGTGTCAACACAATGCTGTGGATCTGGAGTCACATGTCAGTCAGACCATGTAAGGATGGCAGATTTCCTTCCCTAAAGGACATTAGTGAATCAGGTGAATTTTCACGGCAATTGAGAGTAGTTTCATGGTCATTATTACCGAAGCTAGCTTTATAATCATGATTTATTAATTAATTGAATTTATTAATATAAATTCCACCAGCTGCTGTTGTAGGATTTGAACCTGTGTCTCCAGAGCATTAGTCTGGGCCTCTGGATTATTAGTCTAGTAACATTAGAACTACATCATCGTTTTCATACAGATAGGCCCTAACAAGGCCAGAACAACTCCAGCAATGGCTGTTACTGCAGCTCCCACATGATCATTGGCAGAGAGCTTTAAGTCTCTATCCTTGGCTATACCATATTTAAAGAAAGATACATTTGCATTGGAGGCAGTAAAGTGAAGGTTCAGTAAATTAGTCTCTGGGGCGAGGGGTTGCCTATGATGAGAGGCTGAGCAAATTAGGCTTATATTCTCTGCAGTTTAGAAGAATGAGAGGTGATCCCATTGAAGGTACTGAAGGGGCTTGATAGGGTAGATGCTGAGAGATTGTTTTTGGTGGGCGGGAAATATAAAAAAACGGGGGCACATTCTCAGGGTAAGAGGCCGATAATTTAGCACTAAGATGAGGAGAAATTTCTTTACTCAAAGGGCTGTGAATCTTTGGAATTCTCTACTCCAGAGGATGCTCCATCGTTGAACACATTTAAGACTGAGATAGACACATTTTTGGTTTCTCAGGGAATTAAGAAATATGGGGAGCGAGCGGGAAAGTGGAACTGAAGCCGAAGATCAGCCATGATCACATTGAATGGCAGAGCAAGCCCGATGGACCCTATGCAGTATTCCTGCTTTTATTTCTTGTGTTCTGTTGTTGGCTGCCTATCTTGCATCAGCCTTCCTCCCTCCAATTGTCCTTGGGTCTCGGCCAAAGCCTTCAATGGGAACCTTAAATCCAATTTTTGTGGCCTTTCAACTCCTCTCAGATCCCAAGGATTCCCCAGCCTGGCACAGGCAGGCTGACTTTAAGAATTGCCATGGCAACAAGCCATTGACCAAGGCAGAAAAATGGGTCAGGGCAAGGTTGATGGGGCAGCATAAGAATTCTTATTTTTTATTCTTTGATGGGATGTGGTCATCACGGCCAAGGCCAGCATTTGTTGTCGATCCCTAATTGCCCTTGAACTGAGTGACAATTAATCAACCACATCAATCTGGCTCTGGAGTCACATGTCGACCAGATTAGTGAAGCACAGTAGACTTCCTTCCCTAAAAGACATTAGTGCTTACCGATGCACCGAGGTCAACACTGGCAGGATGGCGGCTCCCATGAAGACCTTGGTCCAGGACATTGGTCTTGCACTGCTGCATAGGTGGAAGTCCATCGCTGACGCCATAGTTGGGCGCCAACAGTGTCAATGTGAGTGGGGTGTGGGGAGCTTAATCTCACTCCAACGTCCCCTTCTCCTCAAGGAGTCAGCCAGGGCCATTGGACACCCATAGGGAGGAGGAGCAACAGCTCGACACCCCAGAGCCATCCATCCAGGTGACTCTGGGAATGTCCAGACGTTCCAAATCCCCACTTCCTGTGACTCCCGCAGCACCAGTTCCACAGGCCAAGGTGGGTGCAACTGGCCCACAGCAGGACATCTAAAGCAGCCGGGGCCCTCCAGGTCTTGGTCCTCCAAAGGATGTCCACCAAGATCAACATAGACAGGGTGTCACAGTCAGCAGGCTGTCTCCACCTCTGCTGTGGATGTCCGGCGAACACCAAGACATAGTGGCAGGGTTAGGAAGGTTAAGAAAATGTAGTTGCATAGCATAGGCATGGATGTTAATCACTTGTACATAATGTTCACTATTGTAAATAAATTCCTAAGAATGTCTCATTGTCTATGGCTCCTTGTTCTGATGAGCTGTGTTTCAGGTGTGAAACCTTGGTTACTGCCCAAGATAAAGGCAGGTGTCTCAGTCCAGGGCCTCTTCCCTGTGCAGTGTGTAACCTTCTGAGCAAAGTCCAGTTTCACAGCCACTGGACAGATTAGTGATGCCTGCACCCCGATGCTGCTTATCATTGCTGCCAAACTGTCATGGGCAGGCGTCACAGAGTTTCATCATTCTCTCTGTGTGCTCTCAGCACCTTTGAGGTGGGGCTGGCCCCCCATCTCTTCACTATCTGTGTCCGGTGACGCTGTGCTCCTGAAGTGGGCAGGTGCTGAGGGCTGACAAAGGATCAGGTGCATTTAAAGTTTCACGCCTGTGTCTCCATGATATGACCCTGATCACAGAGCGCAAGCGAGCTGCCCTCAGCCAAACAGGAGGCAGACATTCACAGACGCTATGTGAAGATCTATGGAGTGTACTCACTGTATGTCGTCATCATCTTTCTGGATTCTTGCTACTATTAGAGCCTCCGCTGTGTCTCCATGACATGAGCCTGAGCACTGAGGGTATGTGCACTGCCATCAGCCAAACAGGAGTCAAATATTCACAGATGCAAGGTGAGGATGTCAGGACTGTCCCGACTGCATCTCATCATTATCCTCCACGAATATTGCAGCTATGAGGGCCTCCCGAACGCACCTGCCTCATCTGGCCAGTGTGAGGGCCTCATCGCCGCATCCTTGCCTTCGAGGACCTTATCACCATCATCCACTTTGACGTGCTCCTCATTGGAGGAGATTTGCAGCTCTTCCATCTCCCTCAGCCAGGTCCTGGCCCCGTTGCATCGCCAGAGTGCAGTCAATTGCACTCTGCACCTGTGGGAAACCAGAGATCTGTGCAAATCCCAGTGCTCTTGCTTCCTGGCTTTCCTGATCCCAGGTGAAACGCACAATGTGCCTTCATGAAGGGGGTGCCCATGACCTCCTGGATACACTTTTGGGTGGAGATCTGCAAGATCCTGCACAGGTTTCCTGTGGAGTCCTGGAAGGAGCCACTGTTGTAAACATTGAGCGCCACAGTCTCTTTCACACCCACTGGCAGTAGATACCCTCCATGTCCCATTGGCACCAAATCCTCAAGCAGGTGGCATAAGTGACTGACCAGTTCCCTAGACATGCACAGATTTCAGCGACACTGGTCCTCGGTCAACTGCAGGAATAACAGGCGCCGTCTATAGACCCTGGGACTAGTGAGGCACCTATGAATGACGGCTCCCTGTGGATCTTCAGCTGCGTCCACAGGAGGCCCTGCCACAGCTTCATCCTGAGGGAGATGATCCTCCCATTACCAAGCCAGGCGCCTCTGCCACTCTCATCTTCCTATACTTCTCTGCTCTCTGTAAGTCATTAGGCATACCGCTAAATCACCAGTCTCCACGATCCTGATGTTCTTCTCCTGCAGGATGAAAGAGAGAGACACGTGGGTTAGCATATGTGTCCTAAGAACCCCTCTTGGTGAAGCCTGAAGGCCCCTTCATGCATACAGAAGAGTGCCAGATGCCGCTTGGATGACCAGTGTGTGGTGCACTTCATGGCTGTCTGAAGCCCCACCCACTTCCACCCCACTCCACCTGACCGATTGGCGGCAGCTCCAGCCAGTGGACTGTGCTCTCAGCTCAGGCACAGGCATTCTCCTAACCTGCACTGCAATGCTGCGCTGTTAGCTTGACCCATGATGGATACTGGTCCAATCCTTAATAAACCCATGGCAAAGGGCTCCACCAGCGACTGTTCCACGCCCACCTTTCGCAAGGGGATTCCACGACTTGCCCAGTCGGCCAATTGTTCTACTATCCCATAAAACGCACATTCATTTGCAGTCTATGTATGCCCAAGGGGTGAAAAGTTCTGGAGAATTTGGTAGCACCTTCATGCTTTTGCGTTGCTTGAGTGGGCAGAAAAGCTTCAGAGGCCCAACTCCGAGCATGGCAATGGAGCTGCAGCTGAACAGTCTCAGCTGCAGAAAAATGCTCACTTTGGACAAGCCTTTCCATGTGTGGGACTTCCCTCACCCCCAACCCCCACCCCCCACTCCCGCCCCATGCCGGCATGTGCTTGTTTATTTTCTTCAGTGTCAGCTGCCTTGCCCCCACCCCACACCCTCCCCCCACCCACGTACTGAGCACTGGCCCTGGCACCACACTGAAAGCCAGCTGGGAAAAAGAGACTTCCCTCAGCTCCCGTGCACCCACCCGCCACCAAATTTGCGGCGCATCTTCCTTGATGTCCTACGGGCGATGCTCACGAGTGCTGCGCAAGGTTGTGTGCGCTCACCTCCAGGTTCCCCTCAAGGTTCAATTCACCAGGTGCACGCCTTTTAAAGGCAGTCAGGAAGTATGCCATTCTGAAGTCAAGCCAGCATGGGCGGTAAATTTGACGTGGGGGGTGATGATCCTGGCGTGAGGGCACAATGATGAGATGCAAATGCATTGAAATTAAGTTCCCGATGCTAGACGCAGGAAACGCGGCCCATCACTGACAGGCGGAGTGGATGATTGCAAACTGGTTTCACGACAGATCGAAACTGATTTTTGGCCTTCTCGCCACATTGTTGGCTCATGCCCGCTGTGATACCCGCTGCCCACTACCAATGGAACTGGACAACTCCGCCCATTCCTTTTCCTGATCATTATCTTCTATGATTTGGTTTATTTATTTATTTAATGAATGCAAGTCCCTGAAACCAAGCAACAGCATCCTCATTTGCTGAGTTCAAGGTGATCAGCCTGCCACTTAGTCTGTACAAGGGTCACTCCTAGGTAACGTGCGGCATTGTTTGCATCGTTCCACCAGTGCATAAGTGGTTTGTACTGCAGCCCCGGCAGTTGGCTCCACCAGGGCCTGGCCTGCCCCGAACCTATTTAGCAAGGACCATTCTCGCCACAGTAGTTCAAAGCCATTCCACAGATGGGTTTTGTAACAAGGAACTTGTAGTAACTTCCTGTGTTTCCCATGATCCTGAGGGTGTCTGCTGGTAAATCTTGCTCAGGAAGGATGCTCCATGTGGGGCACCGAGATGGGAGGTGGGCAGTAGGTGGGTTGAACAGGTCATCATGGAGTGGTAAGTACGGATGGTTTAACCAGGTTGTGGATTTTTGTCAGTCAGCCGATGTATGGCGGAGTGATGTTTGCAAGGACAGGAAGTCAGGGGAGGGGTGTTGAGCGGAGAATTCTAGCTGTGAGTGTCAACAATGTGTGATGACCTATGCCAGAGTTTATCTTCTTTGATAGAACACGTTCAAGGCTTTGATGCTTTTGTGTTTAAAGCTAACGAGAAAATTGTGTTTGCCACACCGAAAATTGATGTCCCAGTGTGCCTCGCTAAGGAATTGCATGACATGCCCAGTGCCTACAATGTTCTAATAGTGTACAATCCTTCAAACCACCATCAGGGCTTGGCATAAAGTGAACGTCAAGCATTTCCTACCTGAAATGAATGGGAAACTAGAGAGCAAGACATCGCTGGATGCGTTCAGACAACTCAAAGTATCATGCTTTGCAGTGACACAAGCAAATATTTGGGAGGTGGCTACCTACTCACTTCTCATTTACTGACGAGGGCATAGAGTGGGTTCAGCAACAGAGGAATAAAGTAACCTTGTTGCCGCAGGACCAAAGTAGTTTTACTCTGCATTGACTCATCTATATCTGACCTATCAGTCTTGGTATCATCATGAGGTTCAAAACAATTCATTTCCCTCTGACCTCCCCCACATTGAGGAACAAAACATCCAAAAAGTAGAAGGGGTAAAATGAAAATTGCATACAGATCATAGCAAAATAGGATATGTTATTATTAACCTTAGGCATTATATTCAGTCCTGAACGCCAATGCCCAGGGGGAAAAACTAAGTGGTGCCACGAAGCTGATCCCTGGAATGAAATGACTGAATTAAAAGTGAAGGACTTCAGCCTTGGAAGAAGATGGATGAGAGGAGACCTTAGAGGAATGTTTAACATATTTACAAATACAATGGCTAAAAGGAGTATTAATTCAATTTACATCATGGCAACGGGACAAGGGATCAAACTAGTTAAAAGCAAGCTCTGCACAGCTGTCATCAAGCAATCCTTCCCACACACAGAGTAAAATTAATACCTGGAATCGTCTCTGGGTTGGGGCAGTGATGGAAAAGGCACTGGAATCATTCAAGAGGTAATCAGGTGATTTTATGGATGGATTGCAGGCTTCGGTGAAAGGATGTACTGGATGGGTCAAACAGCTGCCTTTATTTTTTGATCTGTTGCAGCCTTATAACTATATAAATCAGGTTAATTTATTAATGTCATGCAGCACCAACGACCCAGAGATTGTTTGACAACCCGTATCAGGGAGTGAAAAGGCAATTTGCAGTCTATTTACATTTCTAAAATTGTGACAACTTCAAAGCAATGTGTGTATTCGTGTAAGTACAGCCCAACACAATGTACAGAAGTAAACAATTAATGAAGATTTGCAGCAAAAATTTATTTCCTTATACATTAAAAATATTCATAGATATAAACATATCATGGCTGTGGAGTATTTGATAAGTAGCATGTTGCTGTATGTGTCACTGAATATTTATTTCAAAGCTTGTATTTCCTATGATGGAGACTGAGAATCAAAAGCAGCTAAACTATGGGAAAATTGAAATGTGCTGATGTTAATCTGATGCTACAGTTATACGACACTCATGGTCTGATACTGGTTGCTGCACAGCGTGATTCACAATCAGTAGTACCCAGCTTATCTAAAGTGCTCTGAATTACACCCTAGATAGCGGAGGACTCTTGGTCTGCACACTTACACACAAGTGATAAAGGTTAAAGATTTGAATAGCACAATTTCAAAGCGCTGAAGAAAAGAATTAGAAAATGCTCAGGAGGTCCAATAGAGTACCTCAGCACTTCCTACATTCAACATTTAAAGATGTTGATCATCTGTCCAAATCTCTCCCTCTTTGGTTCTTGGTTGATTTTTGGTCTGATTCCATGTCTGTGAAGAATCCTGTGATGGTTTACTATATTAAAGGTTCTGTATAAATATAAGTTGTTGTGGTATACTTATCAAGTGTGCTATACTCTATACAGAGGCTAAGGCTCAGATTTTCACCATGACGGAGAATCTCTCCATCGTGGCAAAAATCCTGGAAATGGCCAGAAATTCTAAATCCCGCCCCAGAGCACGGCATTTCCTATTTTCATGAGGGTGGAACTGAAGTAGGGCCGGGGTTTGCATTTGCATGGTTTACGGAGACAGCTGGCCATTTAAATCACCAGCTGCCTCCACTGAAGTGGGATCCAGAGTTTGCCAATTAGACCACATAAGAGGAGGTCTGATCTTGGTGGATTCATTTGGATAGCCCGGGTACCCCTTTGAAGAGGTACGGCACCACTCTGGATATGATCCCGGGGCACCATTGGGATTCGTAAGGCACCCTATGAGATTGTTAAAGTAAACATAATTGTTCATAAAAAGTGCATAAGCTCACTGGAACTGCTGAAGCTGTCAAGGAACTGTCAAAGCATTGTAGAGCTGTCAAGGAACAGCCAAAGCTTTCAAGGAACTGTCAAAACTGTCAAAGGGTACTAGATGAGTTGGCATGGAGGGGGTAAGAGCAAAGCATGGTGGATGGGGCATGGATTGGCATGAGTTGGCACTAAGTTGGCATTGGGACTATTAAGGGCAATGGGGATGAGGGAGGCATGGGGTATGAGTGTTCATGGGGAGTGAGTAGGGGAACATGAGGTGGCATAGGTTGGCATGGATGGAGCATGGGGGGTATGTGGGGGGTGCGTGGTGGTGAGAGGTGAGGGCTGGAGGCCATGGGGGTATGAGGGGCCATGGGGGTGGATAGAGGATCATGAAGTGGCATAGGTTAGCATGGATGGAGAATGGGGAGTGTGTGGGGTGTGAGTGGTGGTGAGGGGTGAAGGCTGGAGGGTTGTTTTTTTGTATTAATCTTTTTTTAAAGTAACTTAAACAAAGTGCCGGAGCACAGAGGCAGGCCTCCAGCCCAGCCCGCCTCCACATCTGGCAGCCTTCACCCTCATTCCGGGGGCAGCGGGCCTGACTTCCAATCCAGCTCGCTCCCCAGGATGAAAATCCCTGCTGTAGGCGGCCGTTTGAATGGTTGTGTTCACAGAGATGGGAATTGTCCCTTTTCTGTACACTCAATTCAGCAGCGAAAACCTGGGCCTAAATGCTGCACTTTTGGAGCAACTTTTTTATTTGTAACACTATTGAAGTATTGAAATGATATCCAACATACAGTACATCTCAGGAGCATACCTGCAACAGTTATAACATTATCCAGGCAATGCACTGTTAGGGACAAATTTATTCCATTTATCAAATCATTCCTGTTAAACAAAACTCATTAATGTCCTTTGTTCACATCAGGGATAAACAACAACAACTTGCATTTATAAAGCACCTTGAACTTTTAAAACTTGGAACAAAGTTTGATACCAAACCATATAAGGAGATATTAGGCAGGTGACCAAAAGTTTGCTCAAAGAGATAGGTTTAATGGAGCATCTTATAGGAGGAAAGAGAGTTAGAGAGATGGAAAGGTTTAAGGAGGGTGTTCCAGAACTCAGGGCCTTGGCAGCTTAAGGCATGGCCACCAATGGTGGCAGGAATAAAATTGTAGTTGCTCAAGAGGACAGAAGTAGAGGAGCACATATATTTCGAAGGGTTTTGGGGCTGAAGCAGGTTACAAAGTTAAGGAGAGAGGCCATGGAGGGCTTTGAAAACAACGATGAGGATTTAAAAATCAGGTGTTGCTTAACCAAGAATCAATGTAGGTCAGTGAGCACAGGTGATGGGTGAACAGGATTTGGTGCACATTAGGATATGGGCAGCAGAATGTTAGATGAGCTTAAGTTTATACAGAGCAAATGGCACCTACAAAGAAACGTCTGCATGCAACCCCATTCCAATTGAATTGAAAATAACTTTTGGATGTGCATGTTGCATTGGCACAGTTAATAAGTTACACTGAAGGTTTCATACTTAACTGGCAAGCAGATCTCACAAGGAAATAATGAGCAAGATGTTAAATAGATTACTGTGAACATTAAGAACAGAGGGAATTAAAAATGAAGGATTGAAACAGACTTTATCTCGATGGAAGAATGCTTTCCAATCTAGAGAGCGTTCAAGCGTCTACTGTCAGGCAATGATCAAAGCTCTTGAAGCATGGGTATGTTCACCAGAGCTTCAAGGTTTTGCCTGGAACTTCCCACACATACTTTGGCTATGTTGATAAATTCTAAGAGAGTCTGGAGTTCAGAAACAGCCTTTATAATGACTCAAGTCACATTCCTATTTATGATGCAAATTTACAAACCTTTGAGGTAAGATATTTTTTTTAAGCCCACATTTTGTCCAGCTACCAAAACAAAAATCAAAAGTGTCAAAGGAAGTTCCCTTGGGCAACTGAGATTTTTGAAGTGTAATATTTACTGCTCACCATCACTCTAATCTGCCCTCAACATTACACATTCTTAGAATGATAAGTTTCTGTTTAATATGTGACCTACATAATATTACTGTTTTGCAGCACTTTCACATCTTTACCCTCCTTGGTTGCTGGCTGGTAGATGGCCTTTTCAGTTGTGTGATGATGAAGGGGAAGACATGAATTGACGCCCAGCAATGGGGGAGGGGGTGCTGTGAAAGGGGGGTTTGGTTATTTGGAGGACTGCTTTGTGTCATTGCCGTTGTGGGTCGAACAAAAGCAATTTTTAATGTGATTCACAGAGTCAGAATTAATTCCCCTTATTCCCCAAGTTCCCCTTAACCAAATGGTTTACTAGGCCATTTCAGAGGGAAATTAAGTGTCAACCATACTTGGATCAGGAGTCACACATAAGAACATAAGAAATAGGAGCAGGAGTAGGCCATTCGGCCCCCTCAAGCCTGCCCTGCCATTCAGTAAGGTCATGGCTGATCTGCCCCAGGCCTCAACTCCTCTTTCGAGCCAGCTCCTTAAAGCCCTCAACTCCCTGATATTTCAAAAATCTATCTACCTCCTTTTTAAATACTTTCAATGATCTAGCCTCCACAACTCTCTGGAGTAGACAATTCCAGACATTCACTACCCTCTGAGAGAAGAAATCCCTTTGCATCTCAGTTTTAAATGCGTGTCCCCTTATTCTGTAACTATGTCCCCTAGTTTGAGATTCCCCCACTAGTAGAAACATCTTCCTAACATCACATAGGGCAGACCAGGGAACATTAGTGAAGGAGCTTGGTTTTTACAAAAATGCAGAAGTTATATAGTTCGCCATTACCGATAAAAGCTTTTTATCTCAGATTTATTTCTTAATCTAGGACTGATGGGATGGACTGATGGAATTTGAACTCATGTCTCTAGTTTGTTAGTCCAGACTCCTGAATTACTAGTCCAGTAGCATCTGTACTGTGCAGTTTGTTCCTCCTGCAGGTCCAAACCCTGCTGCTGTACAATATAGCACAGCACGCTGCATACCATGGTCATTCTGGACACCCTGGGTGATGCATGCTGAAGGGCATCTCCAGACCTCTCCAGGTACCTGGAGTGCATCTCCAGCTTGCTGTTGGCTTGTTCCATTACATGATCGGTGGTCAAAAGACATTCATTGTATCATTCCTGTGACTCATTCCTTGGATGTCTGAGAGGTGTCATCAGCCAGGTTTTAAGTGGATATTCCTTGTCTTTGAGCAGCCAGCCTGTTACTCTGCTTTCAGGTGTGAAGATCTTTGGGAAGGTGGACTGCTGCAGGGTGACAGCATCATGGCTGCTGCCCGGGAGTCCTGCACGCACCTCCATAAAGATCTTTATGTGGTTGGAAACCAGCTGCAGTGGAAGCCCATGCAGCTAATCAACACTCCTGGGTAACCTTCATGGGTGCCGTTATTGCCACATGAGTATATCTGAGGACGCCCTACACCAGTGGAAAGCCAGTGGCAGCTGTAAGTCTGAGCACCGGCTCATTCTGGCTGGCCTCATTGCAGACAAAGCCCTGTCCCTTGCATTTGTAGGCCACAGACTATGATATCCTGCAAACGTCTCCAGGTGAACCCTTGAATCATCCAGAGCCAAACAAAAATGCTGAGGGCAGTGCTGGATTTGACTGGCACTGGCAAAGCGTAGCCACCAGGTCCAGCTGGCAGAAGGTGTTGTTCCAAAAGACGGCAAATGTCTGCCACCATCTGGCACAACACCCTGAGCCTCCTTTGCTGAGACATGTCAAGAAGTTTATCTACTGTCTGTGGGCCCTGTGTGCTGGGTTTGGCCTCTTGTGAGTTGTACCTCTGCTGTTCCTGTCTGTCTCTCCTGGAGCTGAGTGCCTGTGAGCAGCACCCTGGCATGGGTACAATTCCTGTTGCTGTTCCTGCTGCTGCTGGTGGACATCTTAGTCCTCATCTGAGGTCCAAAGTAACAGAGCATTATCAGCTCCATGCTGATAAGATAGATCAGAGCTTTAAAGTGCAGTGATAGGTCTCCGAATTTTCAAAGTGCAGGTGACATCTCCAAAGAGTAACCTGTCAGGACAAGTACTATGAACAAACCCTTTAACACAAACAGATAAGAAAGCAGTTACGGATACTCAGTGCATAGTGGCATATTCTCCTGTCATTGCTTCAGCCTCCTGAGTTGCTACTTATTTCTTGCTTTACTGCATAACTGCACCTTGAGACTCTAACAACACTGCAATGAGGAATACCTCCAGATATAGCTTAGCTTTTAGATTGATGACTGTTGCACCATCATGATAAATGTGACCAGAACTGGTGATAATACAAGGCTGTATGTGTCAGAATGTAGGTAAGACTTGCCTGTCAGCACCATAATTCAATTCCTCCAAATCTCAACACCGTTGTTTCTAGCCACACTCTGTTGTCATCCAATTTAGGGTGTATTTACATTGCAAGTTTAATGTTGTTGCAAAGGTCGGGCCCTGAATTGAGAAGAAATGAGGGAGAGGTTCTAAATGGTTAAACTTCTGGGAGAAAGTGCTGTGTGAGCATGAATCTCTCCTCAACAGGATAGTAGAAGTTCTAACCACACAAGGACCAAGCTGACTGACTCCTCCTGTCTACAGCATAAGTTTAACTTGATGCAAAGCCACATTTAAACAATGCTGAAGTGGTCTGCTGAACTTCCTGGGAACTTTCATTAAAAAGCTTACTGTTCAAAGTCAGCAATTACTCCCATCGCTCTTGGGTAACATCAAACATTAGTAGCCACAGTGTGTTCTCAGCAATCCACCATTGGCACTATATCGCAAGTATGCTTTTGACTGAGCACGTTTAATCCTTGGATACTGCAATGTATCTAAGAGTATGAAAGGGTATCAGTTTCCCTCAGGTTAAACATGAGATTGAAGATAGTCACTAAAATGTAATTATTTCATTCACTGAACTTTACCATTGAATCCTGAAACTTTGAAACTAAGCACTCATTGTATTCTTGGGCTTTTCATTGATATTCATTATTAATAATTAAACCTTAACATTCTATCCAAAAAAGTGAAAGGACAATTTTTAAAAGATTGTAACAGAAATTATAGTTAATAGCTGGAATTACTAAATGATGGCACACAAATTGCTTTTCATCTCACACTTGCCTCTCATGAATGACTAACATGTAATTACATTCTATTGTGGGGCTTATTCATCAAGGTGTACATATGGGAGGCAAGGTTAGGCTTCCCTATATTGTTCCGAACAATTTTTAACTCTGGTCCAAAGGGAAGGAGGAAGGTGGTAGACAGTTACTCGCTGGTTAGTTCAGCACTGCAAACTACAGAGAGTAGAGAAATTCTCCCTCCCCCAAGACACACAGTTGATCCATAAACAAGAAAGAATATTTTGTAAACGTGACCTCCCCAACTCACTCCCTCAACCACTAACACCCCCCCCTCACTCACCCCACTGCCATCATGAGTATGATACTGTATTACTCCATTGAGTAGCACTGAAAGGACATGCTTATGAGCTGTGGATATTCATATATTCATTCAGGAATCGGATTGTCTCTGGTTGCTATGGTCTGTAACTGTGTAAACATGCAGGAGGATTTCCTGCGCTCGCAGTTGTTTAGTGAAATCATGGAGGATTAACAACCACTGTCATTTATACACCACCTTTAATGTCGAAAACGTCCCAAGTGCTTCACAGAGACGTGAGGAAGAAACACACACATTTACAATTTCAGTAGGAATGACAATGAGGAGAATCTTCCCGCCATGTTTAAGATGTCAAATCCTAACCGGGCAAAGGTTTTCTCCACACGCACCGACAGAAAGCTGGCTTTCAACATGAACTCGCCATCTTATACAGTACCAAACACTTCTCCACTCTATGGGCTCTTTCACATTGGCCCAGATCTTCCGCAGACCCAACATCCAATCCAAGATGTGCGTCGGGTCTCTGCGGAAATCCTGACCTGCTGACCTCTGCTGAATCGCCCAGGAAGTTTCAATCTCGATGATCAATTCACCTGCTCCCCGGGACCCTCCACAAATATCTCCGAGTCTGAGTGAGAGTTGGAGACTTTGGACATTCCACATTACTTACCTGGATAGTCTAACTAGATGGTAACTACATAATTGACGCCCTCCCCCAATCACTCACACTGACCCCCAAATCTCTCCTGACCCCGACTACCCACCCTGACACTCTCACTGCCCCCAGCCTGACCCGACCACCCAACTGCTGTCCGACTACCCCCCCAACTGATCTGACAACCCCGTGAGCCGACCTGACTAGCCCCCAACGCGACTACCACTCCCAACTCATTCGGACCACCCTCAACCCACCTACCCGCCACCACCACCTCACTCACCCACCTGCCACCTCATTCAACTGCCACCCTACCCATCTCTTACCTCATCCACCTTCCGACCCGACCACCTCACCTCCCTGCCAACCTGTCTGCCTGCCACCTCAACCACCCGACCCACATAGCTCACACACCCTGCCAACTCACTCACTCGTCCAGTCGCCCATTCGTTAACCGTTCATGCTGGACATGTAAGCAGGTAGTGCGTTGCCCCCGCTCTGCAGCGAGCGGATGGTGCTCTCTGAGGGACGCTGGCTGCTCTCTGCACTTCTAAGAAAATCCAGGCTCGGAAGACCCAGCAAGAAATGTGGGGCAGAGTCGAGTTGAGTCGAGGCGGGGCGGGGCGGGGCGGGGCGGGGCGGGGCGGGGCGGGGCGGGGCGGGGCGGGGCGGGGTGGGGCGGGGCGGGGCGGGGCGGGGTGGGGTGGGGTGGGGTGGGGTGGAGCGGGTTGGGGTGAGATGGGGTGGGGTGAGATGGGGTGGGTGGGGTGGGGTGGGGTGGAGCGGGTTGGGGTGAGGTGGGGTGGGGTGGGGTGAGGTGGGGTGGGGTGAGGTGGGGTGGGGTGGAGCGGGTTGGGGTGAGGTGGGGTGGGGTGAGGTGGGGTGGGGTGGAGTGGGTTGGGGTGGGGTGGGTTGGGGTGGGGTGGGGTGGGGTGGGGTGATGTGGGGTGGGGTGGGGTGGGGTGGAGCGGGTTGGGGTGAGGTGGGGTGGGGTGAGGTGGGGTGGGTGGGGTGGGGTGGGGTGAGGTGGGGTGGGGTGGGGTGGGGTGGGTGAGATGGGGTGGGGTGTGGTGGAGCGGGTTGGGGTGAGATGGGGTGGGGTGAGATGGGGTGGGTGGGGTGGGGTGGGGTGGGGTGGAGCGGGTTGGGGTGAGATGGGGTGGGGTGAGATGGGGTGGGTGGGGTGGGGTGGGGTGGGGTGGAGCGGGTTGGGGTGAGATGGGGTGGGGTGAGATGGGGTGGGTGGGGTGGGGTGGGGTGGGGTGGAGCGGGTTGGGGTGGGGTGGGGTGGGGTGAGATGGGGTGGGGTGGGGTGAGGTGGGGTGGGGTGGGGTGGGGTGGGGTGGGGTGGGGTGGGGTGAGGTGGGGTGGAGCGGGTTGGGGTGGGGTGGGGTGGGGTGAGGTGGGGTGGGGTGGGGTGGGGTGGGGTGGAGCGGGTTGGGGTGAGATGGGGTGGGGTGGGGTGGAGCGGGTTGGGGTGGGGTGGGGTGGGGTGAGGTGGGGTGGGGTGGGGTGGGGTGGGGTGGAGCGGGTTGGGGTGAGATGGGGTGGGGTGAGATGGGGTGGGTGGGGTGGGGTGGGGTGGGGTGGAGCGGGTTGGGGTGGGGTGGGGTGGGGTGAGATGGGGTGGGGTGGGGTGAGGTGGGGTGGGGTGGGGTGGGTGGGGTGGGGTGGGGTGGGGTGGGGTGGGGTGGGGTGAGGTGGGGTGGAGCGGGTTGGGGTGGGGTGGGGTGGGGTGAGGTGGGGTGGGGTGGGGTGGGGTGGGGTGGAGCGGGTTGGGGTGAGGTGGGGTGGGGTGGGGTGGGGTGGAGCGGGTTGGGGTGAGGTGGGGTGGGGTGGGGTGGGGTGGAGCGGGTTGGGGTGAGGTGGGGTGGGGTGGGGTGGGGTGGAGCGGGTTGGGGTGAGGTGGGGTGGGGTGGGGTGGGGTGAGGTGGGGTGGGGTGAGGTGGGGTGGGGTGGAGCGGGTTGGGGTGAGGTGGGGTGGGGTGGGGTGAGGTGGGGTGGGGTGAGGTGGGGTGGGGTGGAGCGGGTTGGGGTGAGGTGGGGTGGGGTGAGGTGGGGTGGGGTGGAGTGGGTTGGGGTGGGGTGGGTTGGGGTGGGGTGGGGTGGGGTGGGGTGATGTGGGGTGGGGTGGGGTGGGGTGGAGCGGGTTGGGGTGAGGTGGGGTGGGGTGAGGTGGGGTGGGGTGGAGTGGGTTGGGGTGGGGTGGGGTGGGGTGAGGTGGGGTGGGGTGGGGTGGGGTGGGTGAGATGGGGTGGGGTGTGGTGGGGTGGGGTGGAGCGGGTTGGGGTGAGGTGGGGTGGGGTGGGGTGGGTGGGGTGGGGTGGGGTGAGGTGGGGTGGGGTGGGGTGAGGTGGGGTGGGGTGAGGTGGGGTGGGGTGGAGCGGGTTGGGGTGAGGTGGGGTGAGGTGGGGTGGGTGAGGTGGGGTGGGGTGGGGTGGGGTGAGGTGGGGTGGGGTGGGGTGGAGCGGGTTGGGGTCAGGTGGGGTGGGGTGGGTGAGGTGGGGTGGGGTGGGGTGGGGTGAGGTGGGCAGTTCGAGCGCTGTGGTAACCTGAGAAGAGCCGGGCCATTATTATTTTCTCTATAATCTTAGCAGCACCGTTAATAACAACGGTTTCAGTATGAATACCATCCACTACCATGGCTGTACCCATCAACCCCTTGGAGGAAGTTGTAAGTTGTTCACAGCTTTTTTGAAACTTAAAACACATTTCCATTTGATGAGGATGACTTTTTTTTCGAATGGAGGACAGCGGCAATAGCTGCATGGAGGGATTTTCAAACACAAAAACAAACCACTGCGGCTGCTCGAAATCGGAAACAAAAGCATCAAGGGTGTGAAATCGGGATCCATGGCGATTGTGGAGATGGCCTTACAGAAGCTGATTGCCCACCCGGGGTGGGAGGAGGGGTTGTGCATTGCACCGTCAGCCATTTCCAACATTGCACACGGCACCACACACAGCACAGTGCACACACACAGCACAGTGCACACACACAGTACCGCACACAGCACAGTGCACACACACAGCACAGTGCACACACACAGCACAGTGCACACACACAGCACAGTGCACCGGACACAGCACAGTGCACACACACAGTACCGCACACAGCACAGTGCACACACACAGCACAGTGCACCGGACACAGCACAGTGCACACACACAGTACCGCACACAGCACAGTGCACACACACAGCACAGTGCACACACACAGCACAGTGCACACACACAGCACAGTGCACCGGACACAGCACAGTGCACACACACAGCACAGTACACACACACAGCACAGTGCACACACACAGTACCGCACACAGCACAGTGCACCGCACACAGCACAGTGCACACACACAGCACAGTGCATCACACACAGTACCACACACAGCACAGTGCACACACACAGCACAGTGCACCGCACACAGCACAGTGCATCACACACAGTACCACACACAGCACAGTGCACACACACAGCACAGTGCACACACACAGTACCACACACAGCACAGTGCACACACACAGCACAGTGCACACACACAGTACCACACACAGCACAGTGCACACACACAGCACAGTGCACCACACACAGCACAGTGCACACACACAGCACAGTGCATCACACACAGTACCACACACAGCACAGTGCACACACACAGCACAGTGCACCGCACACAGCACAGTGCATCACACACAGTACCACACACAGCACAGTGCACACACACAGCACAGTGCACACACACAGTACCACACACAGCACAGTGCACACACACAGCACAGTGCACACACACAGTACCACACACAGCACAGTGCACACACACAGCACAGTGCACCACACACAGCACAGTGCACCGGACACAGCACAGTGCACCACACACAGCACAGTGCACCACACACAGCACAGTGCACCGGACACAGCACAGTGCACCGGACACAGCACAGTGCACCGGAAACAGCACAGTGCACCACACACAGCACAGTGCACCGGACACAGCACAGTGCACCGGACACAGCACAGTGCACCGGAAACAGCACAGTGCACCACACACAGCACAGTGCACCACACACAGTACCACACACAGCACAGTGCACTGGACACAGCACATTGCAGCACACACAGCACAGTGCACCGGACACAGCACAGTGCACCGGACACAGCACATTGCACCACACACAGCACAGTGCACCACACACAGCACAGTGCACCACACACAGCACAGTGCAGCGGACACAGCACAGTGCACCGGAAACAGCACAGTGCACCACACACAGCACAGTGCACCGGACACAGCACAGCGCACCGGACACAGCACAGTGCACCACACACAGCACAGTGCACCACACACAGCACAGTGCACCACACACAGTACCACACACAGCACAGTGCACCACACACAGCACAGTGCACACACACAGCACCACACACAGCACAGTGCACACACACAGTACCACACACAGCACAGTGCACACACACAGCACAGTGCACACACACAGTACCACACACAGCACAGTGCACCACACACAGCACAGTGCACACACACAGTACCACACACAGCACAGTGCACCACACACAACACAGTGCACACACAGTACCACACACAGCACAGTGCACCACACACAGCACAGTGCACACAGCACAGTGCACACACACAGCACCACACACAGCAGTGCACACACACAGTACCACACACAGCACAGTGCACACACACAGCACCACACACAGCACAGTGCACCACACACAGCACAGTGCACACACACAGCACCACACACAGCAGTGCACACACACAGTACCACACACAGCACAGTGCACACACACAGCACCACACACAGCACCACACACAGCACAGTGCACCACACACAGCACAGTGCACACACACAGCACCACACACAGCAGTGCACACACACAGTACCACACACAGCACAGTGCACACACACAGTACCACACACAGCACAGTGCACACACACAGCACAGTGCACACACATAGCACAGTGCACACACACAGTACCACACACAGCACAGTGCACACACACAGTACCACACACAGCACAGTGCACACACACAGTACCACACACAGCACAGTGCACACACACAGCACAGTGCACACACACAGTACCACACACAGCACAGTGCACACACACAGCACAGTGCACACACACAGTACCACACACAGCACAGTGCACACACACAGTACCACACACAGCACAGTGCACACACACAGTACCACACACATCACAGTGCACACACACAGCACAGTGCACACACACAGTACCACACACAGCACAGTGCACCACACACAGTACCACACACAGCACAGTGCACACACACAGCACAGTGCACACACACAGTACCACACACAGCACAGTGCACCACACACAACACAGTGCACCACACACAGCACAGTGCACCACACACAACACAGTGCACCACACACAGCACCGCACACAGCACTGCACTCATACGAGCACCCGAAACAACTTGAACCGATGCTATTCTGCCATCACACAGCCCCACTGTCTGATGTGACACCCATTTTCCAAGTTTGGACCATGCAAGTCCACTGAATGAATTTGCGTGCCCCTCAACAAAGACCATATGTTCACCAGCAAGATGGACTCTGGGCCAGTCAACAAATTGCAAGTAAGATGCTTTTGAGTTGCTTATGCTGAGCCTGGTTTTGTGGAAGTGCTGTGTTTTGTGTTTGTACTGATGCTTACAGTCAGAGAGGACAGAGGAATTCCTGACCCAGGTCCGGGGGCTGTGATGCCAGGTGCACCATGACCATGAGATGGAGCAGAGGCTGCAGAGAGCTAGGGGAAACTCAGTGAAGACGAAGCAGGGCGACGGCTTGACACAGAGAGTCCGAACCACCAAGCCAGCACTTCTCTTACCTACACCTGATGCAGGAGAAGTGCCTGAAGTCATCCAGGTTCAACAAGGAGGTGGGCACTGAACTGTGCCCCCTCTTTCATCCCATTCTTCACACTAGGGCAAAGACAGCCCTGCCAGTGGCCACAAAGTTCACCATCATCCTCTATTTTTACACCGCCAGCGGGTGAAAGCATTTTGCTACTCACCTGCCATTCCCTCCCGAGTTCCTGGATCTCTAGGTTGGAGGGGACACACTGTTGCTTCTCACATCCTCAGCCACTTCAGTCCATGCCTGCCTGGTTGGAGAGGCTGTCTTCTTCCTCCCGTCCTTGGGAGAGCTCACCTCTCTGCAGCCCCGCGGCTCCTTTAGCTGGACCTCCAGGTAAGAGAAAGAGACCCAGGGTACAGAAGGTGAGGTGAGGGTGAGGTGAGGTGGGGTTGGCAGCCTTCCCAACCTTCTCTCCACTCCTATGGTTGCTGCAGCCTGAATAGACCCAACGTTGGTGAGCTGCCCTTCAATATGCTATGGTCCTTTAAGCAGAAATCATTCCTCTGACAAAATGGCTGTGTCATCCTGCCCAGCCTCTGTAATTGGTCTGGGAGCCCGGAGGTGTGCTCTTAATTGGTCACCATCCGGAAAGAGGAACTGGGGGGCCCACTGTTTATACATTCGGATTCCCAACCCAAAAATGAACCCAAAGCTCCACTCAAAACTAAGGCAATAAGATTCTGTCCAGTAACTCTAGTTCTCTCTCCACAGACACCACCTGACCTTCTAAGCATTTCCAATGTTTTTATTTATTGGAAGTGTTTTCTGTCTGAGCAATCCTATTCTTTTTTCCTGAGTGAGGTAACAATAGAATTGAAACATACACACACTACCATCTCCATATTGAAATACCAATCAGTAAGCATACATATGGCACCAGGAGCATTACTCAACCCACTCGCTGCTCAATCCAAAAGTCCTGAGTTGAAGTCCTATTCCCGAGACTTGAGCACACAACCTAGGCAGCACCGAGGGAATGCTGCACTGTGTGAGGTGTCATCTTCAAATGAAATATTTACCCAAGCACTGTGCGCCTGTTCATGCAGATGCAGATGATCATATGGCACTATTTAAGGAAGAAGGAGTTCTCTTAATATTCTGGCCAATGTTTATTTGCGGGATAAAACAGAAAGTGTTGGAAAAACTCAGCAGGGCTCAGTGCTTCAGCGCTCAGTGCTCATTGTTATTACTAATTCAGAACCATGTGTGTAGTGCAAATATTTTGCTTACACAGCATGATAAGGGATAATAATATGCAATTTTCTGTTGTAACAAGTCCTGTGAAAGCTTCAATAGATTTTTGCTTCATTTTAGTGCCTGGCTACATTTATGTTTTGGGACAAGTTGTTAGATATCTATTTCAGAGAACATCCCTTTGCCCTCTAATATTTTATGACTTTGTACCAGTTAATTAGTTCTCAGTATAAGATTTCTTTTGCTATTTCTGGACGAGATAATGATAATTTCATCCAGCAAGTTAGCAATTTATGCAGTGATATTTTCATTCTTTCCCGGGAACAATCAACTTTTACTAGCTATTATCTTATTTTACACGCTACTTTCTAGAGTTATGCACCTGATCCCACAGACCCCTGAAAATGCTAATTTATTCTGTACATTTTGTAGTGCAGTTTCTGGTATCTGCAATGAACACATGTGTGTCACTTCTTCTGTCTGAAAACAAATGCCATGCTTATTTTTATTGTAAATTATATTCTATTTTGAATTTTTTCTATTTATATTTTTAAAATTCCATATTCTAAAGCAGCAGATAATGGATTACTAAAAAATAGTCTTATAGTAAATAGGGGATTCATTGTGGTCTTATTGACCAAAGCATCAGTCTAGGATTCTAGGCAGAAAATTAGGTTTTCACACACAGCCCTTTCCAGATGCTTCTCCCTCAACTGGTGGTACCTGTAAGTTCCCCTCCAAGTCACTTACCATTCTGACCTGGAACAGTATTGCCGTTCCTTTACTGTTGTTGGGTCAAAATCCTGGAACTCTCTTCCCTAACAACACTGTGAGTGTACCTTAACCACACAGACTACAGCAGTTCAAGAACACAGCTCACCACCATCTTCTCAAGGGCAATTAGCGACGGGTAATTGTCATGAGGTATAATAATTTCCATAATATTTTTCTGGTTTAGAGTAAAGTAGGTTTATGGGGGATTTTGTTGTTCTGTCTGTGCGTGTGTGATTTAATTACACCTTGTAGCCAAGCAGACTACAGGTTGAAGCTTTCAAAAGAAGTAAAGTGTAGAAGTGTCTTTAATATGATAATGAGTAAACATGGTTGGAGTCTTAGCATATAAGGTGTAAAGGGAATTTGCATTTACAGATAGATGAAAGAGATTTCAGCCTGTTTACATACAGCCAGACAAGCAAGCTGAGGAATGCGTTTATCTTTCTCAAGGGTCATTGACAACATAGTGACAACATGATAAGATTTACACTATGAGAAAGTTAAAGTTCCAAAGACATATGGACAATGGAATTTACACATTAAAAGGGAGAAACATGTATAAAGGAGGAAGGCATTGCAAGATCTACCAGGAATGTAAGAAGTCTCCAGTATTTGTGCATTAAGCTGCTGTCTACAGAAACCAAAGCTGGGAAAAGCCACTTTGAATTCCACTGTCCAGGATATTGTGGTAACTGGCTGGAATCTATTTAAAATCTCTTTTTTTTTACCGTTGCCTTAACAGGGGTGTAACTGAAAGCCACATTAATTAGGGGTTGTTATAGTAGTAATTTGTAGACCTATGTGTATACTTGAAATCTTCCCTTTTGTTAAAAAATGTTTAATTCAATTTTAAAAAAAATCTGTGAAGTTTTGTTGGACTTATTACTTCTGAACTCAGGACACGCATCTCAAAATAAATACAAATTGCAAAACCGTTGTGATAGTGTGATCGAGTTTTCCTTGTGGAATTGATCCACCTGACACACATCATCTGCCGTGTCATAACACAATAAATGCTGGCCTAGCCAGCGACACCCACATCCCATGACAAATTTTAAAACTTATTTAGATGCTCCACAGGGCTGCCTCCCAGAAAGGAACAAAAAAAATTAAAATGCATATATTGGTTAATTTTCAACACTTTGAATCTTCATAAACAATGGATTTTTAATCCTAATGAAAGGAGAAAACTGTTTAGGATTTTAATAGTCCAAGCAGGCCAAAATTCCCTGAAGCACCAAGGCTAGGATTTTCGCCATGTCGAGGAGGCTCTCTGTCGTGGTGAAAATCCTGGAAATGGCTGGAAATTCTAAGTCCCACTCCCGAACCCAGCATTTCCCACCTTCATGAGGGCAGGACTGGAGTCGGGCCAGGGTTCGTACATGCACAATTCGCAGAGACAGCTGGCCATTTAAATCACCAGCTTCCTCCACTGACACTAGGATTTTGGAAGAACAGGAGTGTGCAGATTAGTACAGGTAAGAGGAGGTCTGAACTTGGTGGATGTGTTTGGATAACCAAAGTAGCTCTTTGGAGGGTAAGGTACCTCTCTGGATAATGTCCTGGGACACTTTTGGGAGAGGTAAGGTGCCCTTTGGGATTGTTAAAAGTGAACATAATTATGCACTTTTAACGCACAAGATCATTGGAACTGCCAAGCTGTCAAGGAACTGTCAACAAACTATCCAGCTGTCAAGGAATTGTCCAGTTGTCAGAGCCCTGTCAAGGAACTGTCCAGCTCTTGAGGAAATGTTAAGGAGCTGCCCAGTTGTCAAACCTGTCAAATGTATCAGGAAATGTCAACACTGTCAAGGAACTGTCTAAGGATACTAGGTTAGTTGGCATGGAGGGGATAAGGGAAAAGGGTCGTGAGTGGGGGGGGATGGGTTGGCATGAGTTGGAAATATGTTGGCATGGGATGCATTGGAAGGCGGGGAGAGGGGCACTAAGTTGGTATAGAGTGTATGGGGGCATCGGGGGTAGGTAGGGGCATGGGTTGACATAGTTTGGCATGGATGGGACATAGGGAATGTGTGGGGGTGAGGGTTGGAGGAATGTTTTTTGTTTTATTATTTTTTACTGATTTAAACATGGTTCCAGGACACAAAGACAGGCCTTGAGCCCAACCCACATCTGCAGCTTGCGGATTGATTCCGCGTTTGCCAACCGCGGCCCCCTGTTTTAGCCCATACTGTCCCCCACCCCCCGACCGAAAATCCAGCCTGTGGGCAGACATTTTTAAAGGTCAGGTTCACTGAGCCGGAAAGTCTTTGGGGACAAAAATCTGGGCCCAACTTTAGCTTCTCTCTCCATGTACGAAGCACTGCTCTAAGCCACTCTGCACTCAAACCCGAACTTCTTTGTCTAACCCTCAAGCACTGATCATTCCTCCCTCTCTCTATATTATCCCTATCGGGAGCACTGTTCTCACCTTACCTATCTCTGCCCATCCCACTCTCTACACCACAGGCACCAATCAAGGCTCCTCTCTGTTCATTCTCCTGCCCTGATTAAAACAGCTGTATGTTGAGAGTTGGAATTCCCAATTTCAGGAAAATTCATACCCACAGTATAGAACATCACCTCTCAAGGCAAGTGTGCCTGCGGTAAGGGCCTAGTCAGTGCTGATTTTGGCCTGTGAATACACGCTCACACACAGAGTCAGAGCCTCCAGAATGCAGCCTGTCGATGTCAAATGTGCGGTTTGTTTGTTTGTTTTGTATCTTCACCCACACTTATTCCCTTTGAGAAATAGTGGGAAAGTGTTGGAAGGATTAGCAGGTTGTTACCAACACCTTGAAATGTGTCATGGACACTTCTACCAGGGCCAACAAGTTCCTGGAGTGACTCTTAACTCATAACTTCTGGCTCAGAGCCAGGGGTGTTGCCTACTGAACCATAAGACCTGAGAAAAGTGAGGTGATTAGCATATATATCTTATTTAGTGGCTACTGCAAACTAAAAGCTGTTGAAATCAATTTTTTAAACAGTTGGAGCATGTATAATGGTCTCAAAAAGCTTTCTAATTCCCATTGGCGCTCATTATTGCTTTTGTGAGCGTTGATGCTGTTTCGTACCACACTAATTTCGAGCAGCTTGAGTCCAAGTCTGAATTCCAGCTCTAATTCTGCATTTCCGTGGGAAACGCAATGTTACACTCATTAACATGAAAGAGGTCAGTCCTGTGAAATGGAATGTCTCATTTTCTGCAGTTACTGTCAGCAATTCCTAGATCAAATGGCTCCTCCTGAATCTAAATCTCACTGTGCCCAAACTATCACTCTGTCCTTTGAGCTGTAGAAGGTAATGGGACAAAATGCAGCAATGTGGATCTACAAAAGGTGGAACAAGGGAAGGGAAATTACTGAATCAAACAGATGTTCAACAAGAAAGCACAAACGCTCTGATATTGCTGCACGTATCTTATGCTGCCTGACCCGCTGAAAGTTTGTTTTTAATTTCAGATTTCCAGCGCCTACATTATGGCTTTTATCTTAGGATGTGATTTAATTTTGGAATGTAGATTTACCATATTTTTAATCTAAACTTCTCACAGTTATTCTTTGGATGCATGCTCTACCACTTAATCCTGCAAAGATTGCATTGTATCGAGCTTTTAAACAAGCGCATTTGATTTGAAAGCCAGCTTTGGAGATCATTATTAAAAAGTTAGCAAATATAAAAGCCTGTAACTATAGCTTGCTGTCAAACTTATTTAATTTTAAATGATAAAATCTCCACCACCATTAACATGAATGGGAATGTACATAACAGTGAGTTTCAATTAAGTTAATTTTATATACAGTATATATAACTTTATATATATATATAAATTTATATATATAAAGTATATATATTCAACTATTTGTATACAGTGAGTTTGGGCCATGAATCAACAATCTTTTTATTAAATGCAACAGCAAGTCTGTTCAATCAGTGCTGCAGCAATATGTACATGCACTATTTTATATTAAGGGTATGCCTGCGAATGAGACTTGGGCTGGAATTTTACCGCCCCATCGCGGCTGGGACGGGACTGTAAAATGCAGCAAGCCATTCTAAACTTCCTGACTTCAGCAGGACCATAAAATCCCGCTGCCATAAAATTCCGCCCTTGAGGTTTTATCCTTCAGTCATTCAGCCTATTCTCAATTCATTGTTTTTTTCTACCTCTCCAGAAAATATTGTTTGATTCAAACATATAGGAATATCTTCTCTTTTAAGCGTTCCACTCCTATTGTTCAGCTGGTGTGCAGCACCATCTAACTCACAATATTATCCTAGACTGGAGTTTAAAAGGAGAGTTAGGGAGAAATCAGAATGTGTGATCACCGCCCGCCACAAGTTTGATGATTGATCAGAAAGGCCATTTGGTCCCTCTTATCGAAGCCTCCCAGAAAAACCCTACAATCCACCATTATAGCATAGCATTCTTTCTGAAATGAGTGCAAGATTATTGCTTCTACTACTCTACCCAGAAGCCCATTTTCTATGCCTTTGTCAGCCCTAAAATTGCCTTGTACTGGTCTGAACTTGTGTCCCTTTACCCTGCTCTTATGGGTGAGTTTAATGTAGGTGTTATGGTTCTACCTTTTCCTATACCAGTAACTATGAGCATGCCCAAGAGTTGCGTGTGCCACTTAGGTATGCTTCATAGGACATCATGGACCACATATAAGGTATAAATCATCATCCTCATTAATTAACTTAAAATAATACTAAGCTGAGAACATCTTAGAATAAAAGATTGCACTCTGTTGTCCTTTTACAAGATTCTAGTTAGGCTTCATCTCGAATCCTATGTCCGGTTTTAGTTTCCTGATGTGTTGGCTGATAGAAAGGCAATGGGAAGTTTCAGAGGAAAGAGACTAGACTGATATTTAGATTAAATGTCCATACTAAGCATGACCGATTTGGAGATCTGATATCTTTTACACCAAAAAAATTCTAGACTTTGGGGAGATTCGATACAGGTATCAAAAATAATGAAAGGTTAAGATTCTCTTCATTTTGATATGATGGTGGACAAACCTGCTGAAGACAGGAGCCCTGGACTCAAAGAGGTCTGACACAGGATGTTTTATCTTTGCATTTCCTTCAGAGCCAGGAGGTGCAAGAATGTTTATCTGGGCCCCTCAAGGGAAAAAGTGGGCCTCTCCATGACAGAATATCCCCACACTGACCGCTCCCCACCCCACCTCACTGCCACCACCCACCCACCTCCAAATCCTTCACCTTCTACTGAGCTTAGTCCCCAATGGCTAATTCCAACGAGCATCATTTTGACAGCGGCCAGCTGTTCCTCAATGATTTCCCAGCTGTTCTGGTCAGAAAGTCAGCAAGTGGCCTGAAACTGAGGTCTAGCCATTAAAATCAGTTCTGCCTGCCTCCCATCACTCTCGAACGGGCACCTGCCTCCAGGTAGCTTCAACTCCTATCTGTTATAAGAGAATCAGCACATCACCATCAATGGTTCCTCCACCAGCCCCCATCCACTCACATCCGCAGTGTTCAAAGGTTCTAAGGCTCACTCAATTTTCTTGCTTACATGTTGCCTCTTCCAGACATTATCCACAGGTTTAGAGTAAGCACTCATACTCATGTTTATGACATTGAGCCTTACCCATCAAGACACCCAAAGCCACAGCTATCTCAGTTTTGCCAGATCATTTATCTGATAGCAGAAGTGAATCAACCAGCTGTTTTACTATTTGTCACCTCTGCCTTATCTTGACTGTCACTGAAACTCTTGCTCATGTTTCATTACTCAAGACTCAAGAGGGTGGATTTTCAACTTGCCATCCCGTCACAAAACTGGCATTGTAACTCAGCCGCCCAGCATTATAGAAACCACTCGATTCTCATTTCCATAAATCCTCCTTACTGGCTTGTTGAGCGCCATTACACACAACTTATCTGAACAGTACCTCTCCATCCTGTCCAAGTCATGCTCGTCCGTCACTTCTGTACTCGATAGCCTCCCTACTTCCTTCTCTCCCGTATGCTGAATTTAAAATTCCCTCCATGGCCTCACCCTACACTATTGTTCAAACTTGATCTAAAATGACACCCTAGACCATGCTCTTCAGTCCTCAGGTTTTGAACTTCTTTCCATTTGCCTCATCGTCACTTCTTTATCAACTCCATTCTTTGGAACTTCCATCGTAAAGTCTTTTGTCTTGTTACCTCACAAACTCTCTTTGAAAATCCCCCGCTAAATCTATTTTGTTCATCCTTTCCAACTGTTCCAGTATTTTGGTTTACCATTTTGTTCAATGTGTTGGAATGTTTGACCTAGGTGCAAGTTATTGTTTTATAATGCAACGCAAGGTAGAATGGCTATTTAAAGCACCTTATCTTCACAACCATCAATCACATCAAGACAACATAAATGAATATGGCCTGAGAAAAACTATTTAGCTGAAGTTCATTCCCGCTGGAAATTAGTTTGCTCCATCTACTTCATCTAACAAGGTGAAATAGCTAGCCATAGGCAAAAACTGTGCTCAAATTAATCTGGGGGAATTCTATGTTAACTGTCCAGCCAATGTTATTCGAACAAAGTACTGGCATTGCAAAGATGGTATTGGCATGTCCCAGCAGAATAGAAAGAGTGTTCCATTATTTACTTCTAAACTCACCTTTATAACCTTGAATCTTTTTTCTTAAATTAATGAACACATCAAACTCTTTTGATTAATAGGTACTTTCCGTATTTACTTAATGTCCTGTCTTGATCGAGCCTTGTTACCTATGTTCTTATGACCTTTAGTTCCAAAGTTAGATTAAATTAAACTAACCTGATCATTTTTACATTATCCATGGGAAGAATGTTCTCCCTGTTGAGCGGGCCGGTCAAGAGCGAGTGCCCACGATCGGCTGCACGCCGCTATTTCACATGGGCAGGCCAATTAAGGCCTGCCCAACGGAGCTGCCTCAGGGAGATTAATTTCATGATGAAAAATTGAAAAAAAAGAATTAAAAAGATTATTCAGACATGTCCCCTCATGTGATAGTGTCACATGAGCTAGGACATCTTTATGAATTTTGATAAATATTTTATTTAATTAATAGATCCTTCATGAAACCTCATCCCGCCCGTGGATGAGTTTCCATGAAAAATGTGAAGGCCGCCTGGGCTCTTCAACTGCCCGCCAACCTTAAGGTTGGACAGGCAGCCCTGACAAGTACTTGAATTAGTTCATTAATGGCCTTAACAGGCCTTTGACAGTTCAGCGGGTGCGCAGCTCCCAGACTCCAATGTGCACCCGCTGAACTGAAGATCGGAATGACACGCGGTAATGTCGGGACACACACCTGCCATTTTATGCGTCAGCATGTGGGGCCTGCCCCCGCACACCGAACAGAAGATTCTACCCCATACGTCAGCATTACAAATCCCTGGAATATATGACACGCTTAATCTTCTGTTCTGAAATTGAAATAAATCCAGATTTTGTATTTTTGTTTATAACTTAGGATTTGAAATCCTGGGATCAATCTTATCACCTCGCTCTGCCAATCATCATGACATTTTAAATATATGATGTACCATGTTCAAAGTATAGTTTTACCAATGAGTTATACAGTTTAAAATACCCTTTTCTGAATTACTGTTGAGTGTCCTTGAGATGAATCCCATCAATTTGACTTGTTGGCACCACTTCCAATGTTTCCAATAGATTGTCAGTAACGTTTTCATGAATGGGTTTAACCAATTAAAATTGATCCAGCCTAGCTGTATGAAAGGTGACTTTACTTAAGACTTGCCGCTGTTTTTCCAGTGACCTTGGCACACCTTTAACGATGTGCTGAAGATACAATGCACAGTCCATTCAATCGAAACTAATCCTAAATTATTTTTTAAGAGGGCTTGAAACCTTTCATCTGTGGAAGAAATGTCAGCAGGGGCTTGGGAGAGATGAATGACTCACAAGGTTTTATCACAAACCTCTAATTCAATTAATCATCCAGACTGGTATCTACCTCTGAGCCCAATGATTATATCTTGGAATTACAGTTGAGGATAAACCTTCAGATAATGGGGCCCTTTCTATGCTAATTAAGCTTTCACCTGTCGACGCTCTTGGAGGAAATTCTGTTTAACGCACAGCCAGTGAGATTGTCTTTCCATTCCAAGGCGTTTTACTACCATTTGGGAATATGGGGTTAATGAGCAGCATTCCTAATTTCACCTTGCCTTCTTCCTATTTCATTCCAGTACAATGCGCTGTATTTTAACTTTGAGACCAGTTTGCAAGGGAGAGGGGGGTGGGTACAGACCGGTAGCATTCTAGGAACCTGGAATTTTTAGCAGAGTGTTTGTCAGCGGCGTTTTAACCAAGCCAATTACAGTGAGCGGGCATGGTGATGATCAGCCACTTGCAGCTCCACTATTTTAAGGGACCCTGTAAGAATCAGAATTGAGCTGTTGTAGACTCTATTTTGACAGAGTCAGAACCTGCACAGTTGGAGCCTCCATGTGGCAAGGCAGTACCACACTTTTCCAATGCATCTCTGGACATCATGCCGCGGGCTTCCTTGAACTCCAGCCTGTTGATGTGCTCTCCCACTCCCTGATCTCTCCCACTCCCTGATCTTTCCCCATCCCTGATCTCTCCCCATCCCTGATCTCTCCCCCTCCCTGATCTCTCCCACTCCCTGATCTCTCCCACTCCCTGATCTCTCCCCATCCCTGATCTCTCCCCATCCCTGATCTCTCCCCCGCCCTGATCTCTCCCCATCCCTGATCTCTCCCCATCCCTGATCTCTCCCACTCCCTGATCTTTCCCCATCCCTGATCTCTCCCCATCCCTGATCTCTCCCACTCCCTGATCTCTCCCACTCCCTGATCTCTCCCCATCCCTGATCTCTCCCCATCCCTGATCTCTCCCCCTCCCTGATCAATCCCACTCCCTGATCTCTCCCCCTCCCTGATCTCTCCCACTCCCTGATTTCTCCCACTCCCTGATCTCTCCCCATCCCTGATCTCTCCCACTTCCTGATCTCTCCCCATCCCTGATCTCTCCCCATCCCTGATCTCTCCCATTCCCTGATCTCTCCCATTCCCTGATCTCTCCCACTCCCTGATCTCTCCCACCCCCTGACACCCCCGCTCCACTTTCTGGCTGGTGCTGCAGGTGTACCTGCCCGAGAGCCAACATAACCTCTCAATCTAACTGGCTGATGGGCAAGAAATGGAGTCCCAAAAAATGATAAATCAGGTCTCTTCCGTTAAATTCAAGAGGACGTGAAGGAAATCCCATTCCCCAGCCGCAATGCCCACCGCTCAGCGCTCTGCCACCTCCCTATTAAAAAATTGAGGCCATGGGAGAAAGCAGGAGTATTGAACGTTGAAATTAAAGAAACAGAAAGTACAAGAAACGCATAGCAGGTCTTTCGGGATCAGAAAGAAGAAGTGGTTGGAGTTTTGGTTCATCAACAATTCTACCAAAGGATCTGGAACTATTAACGCGTCTTTTATCTTCGGGCTCTGACCACCCAGCTGCCTATTTCCAGCACTTTCTGTTTTCCTGCTGTTTATCTGTCTCCATAATCTTTGCCACATGAAAATGAAAGTAATCTGTAATTTCGTTAATATATTTTTCTTCCAAGAGTTAATCAGCATAGTTTCCATCATCTTTGCTGCAAGTCAATTCCACATATTAATTACTCTGGGATAAATCCGACTTTCCCGTTTCATGTGAGTCGCATTGATTTTAAATCTCTCTGAGTTATAAATAACGTGTATACATCTGAATTATTCATGCCGCGCTTCATTATAAAGGTCCAGATAATGATCTTGCTCGTTTTCCTTTTCTCCAGTTGTTCCGTATCTAAAGCTCCAAGCCCGTTAGAGCCTCAAAAACATCACTGTTGCCCTTCGCTGAATTCTCCCCGATCCATTAACATCCTTTTGAAGGCAGGGTATACCAACTTTTCTAAATGTTTTCGGACCTATTCGTTGTTTGTGCACAATTGAAATAACCTACTTTGACTAATCTCACTATTGGATTACCACACTAACTTTTGGTCTTTGTCACCTGGAATTAAGCATCAACCTAGGTGACAGAAAGAGAGAGAAAAATCAATGGGGAGCACCACATACCTGATACAGAATCACAGAATTGTTACGGTGTAGAAGGAGGCCATTCGGCCCGTCGTGTTTGCACCCACTCTCTGAGCATTTTAATTTAGTGCCAGTCCCCTGTCTTTTCCCCTTAACCCTGCACATTGTTTCTATTTAAATAATCATCCAATGCCCTCTTGAATGCCTCAATTGGACCTGCCTCCACCACACTTCCAGGCAGTGCATTCCAACCCCTAACCACTCGCTGTGTGAAAAAGTTTTTTTCTCACCTTGCATTTGTTTCCTTTGCAAAACACTTCAAAACTGTGCCCTCTGGTTCTCCGTCTGTTTACAAGGAGGAACAGTTTCTTCCTATCTACTCTGTCCAGACCCCTCATGATTTTGAAAACTTCTATCAAGTCTCATCTTAGCCTTCTCCTTTCCAAGGAAAACAGTCCCAACTTCTCCAATATTTCCTCATAACTGAAGTGTCTCATCTCTGGAATCATTCTTGTAAACCTCTTCTGCACTCTCTCCAATGCTTTCACATCCTTCCTATAATGTGGCACCCAGAACTGTACACAATACTCTAGCTGAAGTTTAGCAAGCATCTTATGTAAGTTCAACATAACTTTTCTGCTCTTGTACTCAATGCCCCTATTAATGAAGCCTAGAATACCGTATGCTTTAGAAACAGCTCTCTCTACCTGTCCTGTCACCTTTAATGACTTATGTACATATACACCCAGGTCTCTCTGCTCTTGTATACCCTTTAGAATAGTATCCTTTATTTTATATTTTCTCGCCATGTTCTTTGTACCAAAGTGTATCACCTCACACTTCTCTTCATTGAACGTCATCTGCCACCTATCTGCCCACTCCACCAATGTGTCTATGTTAATTTGAAGTTCTACACTGTCCTCCTCTGTTTAAAATTCTCCCAAGTTTTGTGTCATCCGCAAACTTTGACATTGTCCCCTGCACACGAAGATAAAGATCACTTATATATATCAGGAAAAGCATGGGTCCCAATCCCGACCCCTGGGGAACTGCACTACAAACCTTCTTCCAGCCTGAAAAATACCCACTAACCATTACACTCGACTTCCTATCCCTCAGTCAATTTTGAATCCATATTGACACTGTCCCTTTTATTCCATGACCTATAACTTTCCACCCAAGTCTGTTGTGTGGCACTGTATTGAATGCCTTTTGGAAGTCCGTGTACATCACATCAACGGCCTTGCCCTCATCAACCATCTCTGTTACCTCTTCAAAAAACTCCAGCAAGTTAGTTAGACATGATTTTCCTTTAACAATTCCACACTGATTCTTCCGAATCAATCCATATTTTTCCATGTGACTTTTAATTCTATCCCGAGTAATTGTTTCTGGAAGTTTCCACACCACCAAAATTAAACTGACTGGTCTGTAATTGCAGGGAAGATCTTTGCAACCCTTTTTGAATAAGGGCATAATGTTGGCAATTCTCCAGTCCTCTGGCACCTCCCCTGAATCCAGGGAACATTGAAAGATTATGGAGAGTGCATCTGCAATTTCCACTTTCACTTCCTTCAATATTCTTGGATGCATCTCATTTGGTCCTGGTGCCTTATCAGCTTTAAGTACCAACAGCTTATCTAATACCTCCTTCTTATCAATTTTAAACTCAGTCTAGTGACTGAGTTTCTTCCTCTGTCACCATGGCCTGGACAGCATCTGCCTCGTAGGTAAAGACAGATGCAAAGTATCCATTTAACACCTCAGCCATACCTCTTGCCTCTATGTGTAAATCCCCTTTTTGGTCCCTAATTGGTCCTACTCCTCCTTTTACCACTCTTTTACTACTGATATGCTTATAGGATACTTTGGGATTTCCTTTTATGTTAGCTGCCGGTCTTTTTTCATAATCCCTCTTTGCTTCTCATACTTGCTTTTTCACATCCCTTCTGAACCTTCTGTATTCAGCTTGGTTCTCAATTGCATTTGCTACCTGACACCTGTCGTAAGTACACTTTTTCTTCTTTAACTTAATTTCTATCTCCTTTGTCATCCAGGGAGTTCTGGATTTGTTTGTCCTACCTTTCCCTTTTGAGGGAACATACCCTGACTGTGCCCAAACCATATCCTCTTTGAAGGTAGCCCATTGCTCAACTATTGTTTTTCCTGCCAACTAGGTTCCAGTCTATCCGGCCCAGCTCCGTTCTTGCCCCATTGAAGTCCGCTCTTTGCCAGTTGATTATGCTTACTCTGGATTGACCAATGTCATTTTCCACCGTCATCCTAAACCTTATGATACAAAGATCACTGTCCCCTAAACCCCCACTCTCACTTGATCTACTTGGCCCACCTCATTCCCAAGAACCAGTCTAACAGTGCCTCTTGCCTTGTTGGACTGGACACATACTACTGTTGGAAATTCTCCTGAACACAATCTAGGAATGCTCGTCCTTCACTGACACCTCACACTATCACTATCCTAGTCTATTTACGGGTAATTAAAGTCCCCCATTATAACCACTCTATGATATTTACACCTCTCTGTAATTTCCTTGCAGATTTGTTCCTCTATATGCTTCCCAATAGCCGGTGGTCCATATATTACACCGAGCAATGTAATTGCACTCTTCTTATTCCTTAGCGCTAGCCAAATCGATTCTGTGCTTGAAACCTCTGACACATCCTCTTTCCCCAGTACTGCAATTCACTCCGTAACCAAAAGTGTCACCTCTCCTCCTTTTTACCAATTCCTGTCTTTTCTGAACATCTTGTAAACAGGAATCTTTAACACCCAGATTCTCCCTTCCTTAAGCCAGGTCTTTGTTATTGCCACAACATCATAACCCCACAAGGCAATCTGTGCCTGTAACTCCCCAATTCTATTTGCACACAGTGCAATCTGCCTGATTTCTCCCTATTAGTTTAAATGGAACAAAAATCAGGTGTGTGTGTTCACCCTTTCCTTCCTGATTTTGTCCCTATGCTGTACCTAGGTGATAAAGACAAATATTAACCCTACACCTCATGTTTTCTGTTCTACCTATTAGTGCATAGATCAGGAATTATCACTAACTCCTTGTAATTTGCTACAGAAGACATCTTCCAATTTGCAGTATGCACTTATTTTAAGCAGGTCACGGATCCCTGTTCGCCAGAGGGGTACATCCTAAACAGTCAGTAATAGAGATCTTAGGAAAATGGAGCAATGGTTAGCTTCTTTCATGTCCAGGGCATCACTAATTGTATGCATATTGCCAGCAGGGCACCAGAACACCAGCTCGTAACATTTGCAAATAGGATGGGCTAACACTATTGATGTCCAATCATGGAACAGGAGCATACAAGTTCAGGAGCGGCAGCTGACACAATGAGCTGGATTTTCACCGATTCGGGATGACTCAGGAGCCCGTTAAAACTGGCGGCTGGGACCCGGTTCAGGGATTCATGACTCCATTCCTGGGTTTTCAAATTTTCAGCAAGGCCTTTAAAGGGTGTGCACTGGTTCAGGTCATAAGCCCGCACCCTGCATTCCCAACCTGGTTGGTTCCATTGTGGGGATAGGCATGCCCTAGTCCTCCACAATTTTCATGGAGCCATGCCAGCTTTTCAAAGAGTCATGGTTCACAGCACCTCAGAGATGTTGTGAGCCAAAATCGGCATAAGGGGCCCTTTTGAAAGGTAAATTCACATAGTCCTCCTTATGCCCCATCATGCTGAGGTATACTCCCCACCCATGCTCTATGGCCCCCCATGCCCCCCATGCTAAGGTAGGACCCCGAAAACAACACCTATGATCCTTCATGCCCCCTTGCCAAGTTATGGCATGTCCATGCCCATTCACCCATATACACTGTATCGAAGCAATGAACCCTATATGGCAGTAGGATATGTTAAAGGAGTGTGAGAAAACAGTCATTCATTGATAATTTTCCACCTTCTCAAAAAATACTCCTTTTTAGTACAGCCCAATAAAAGTTCAGGTGTTTTAGTACTCTGATGGATGTTTGGGCTCTCAGCCAAGATTACATAATGAGGCTTGGCTGAGAGCCCAGAAATCTATTAGCCTTTTGAAACACTTGAGCTCCGGAGAAGACGTTGCTTAATTGACAGTTCTGACTCTCTGATCAATGTTGTCAATCTCACAATGCCTATTTAGATAAAAGATAAAGAGGTTTCTGCTCTTGATACTTTGAAAAGTTCTGGATGATTGACACATTTATTGAACTGTAATAAAAAAAGAGGTTTTTAAGAAAGTGGTAAGTTATCAATGAATGTACTTCTAAAAGATTTTTTATCTGTACATCGTACAGACACAATAGGGTTCATTGCTTCTGTAGCGTGTATAGTGAGTGAGTGGGCATGGAAATACTATAACTTGGCATGGGACTCATGAGGGGACACGGGGGCCGGGTTGGGAGCATTGCTTTGCATGGGGGCATAAGGGGCCATAGGGGGTGGGTGGGGGGCACAAGGTGACATGGATGGGGCATGGGGAGCATGTGAGTGGGTGAGGGGATGTGAGGGCAGGAGGGCCATTCTGCTTTTACTTTCATTGGGATGAAAGCAGGCCTTTTAAACAGCCCCGAGTGTTTTCACAGGTCAGCTGGAGCCTGCACCCGCGCCCCCTGGAATGAGAATCCCATCCTTCTGGGCATTTCTCCACAGGCAGGCCGTGTCGGGAATTTTCCTAACTCCTGCTACCCGCCTCGAGGGTAAAAATCCAGCCCAATGTATTTATCCAGCCACAGTTTTAATATTACTTCCCAAGGTCCCCCCAGCAACAATACCATAAAATAAAACTGATGCAGGTGCATACTCCTCTTTACACTACCTGTAATGTAAACCCCCCCCTCCGGTCTCCCTCACATACGTGCATGCACATAATCCAGTCAGTCTCCCAGTAACATGTCGACTAAATTACAATCAGTCCACGCAGCCACTTGTGAGTTTCAGGCTGCACCTATTAATTCAGCTTGCTCACAACATTGGTCCAAAAGAATTTGCCAGCCGGGCATGTGAACATAGGCTTTTCAAGTACCCAGGGTGTGAAATTGCAGCCGACGCCAGCAGTGCAAAGCAGGTTCATAGTGAATCAGCTGGGTTTCACAGCACCAGTTTTTATTTCCCATTGACTTGGAAGATATTGCCGGAATTTTTAATTCCAAACCAAGTGAAAGCGACAAGGAAACGAGTCTCCAAAAAGAGTTTGGACTATCGTTCTGCGAGCTTCAGTGGTAAGTATATCAGACATGCTGAAAAGTCGGCTGCCGCTTTAGTCCAAGTCTGTATTGTACTCCTGGCATAAACCAGTTTCACCCCCAAATATTTTAGAAACAGGGAAAAGATGCATATATTGTTCAAGTGAATCTTCATTATTTTTAATACCTTTCATTTTGAAAAGATATTTAAAACAATGGTTATGAAGTGCTGAGAGTAAGTTAAGCTTAGCAGCCAACAAAAATACATATAAGTGCATTCTTAAACAAAATCAATATATTCAGGATATTGTATAAGAGCAAACAAAAACATTCAAAATGATGTATACCTCCCGCACTGTGTGATTTGTGTGGGAATCTTTTTTAGCCAGTCTATTTGTCATTTGTGATTTATGTTCAGTAAAATATCAGATCTAAATAATAAGATAACATGATTAAAAGAATCTGCAGGGGGAAGAGATAAGAAGGTCTGAAAATACAAAAGAATTTTAAAAATATTATTTACATTTCCTTTGTACCTAGTTTCCTAATGTATTTCCATTCCTTAGACCTTTCTCAGGCAGCCTCTCAATTGCTGTAGCAAATCCAAAAGCTAAATTTAATAAGGGGAGTGACTACTTTCACACAAAATACTGTTAATTTATGGAATAAACTCCTGGGACAGTGAACAAGAACATGATTTAACACATGCAGAAGGCACCGACGAGATCATGATCCAACGGGATGTGGGCCTGCGGCCAGGATAAGAGGGGGATGAAAATAGTCTGAGCAGATCCTCAGCATGAGTCCAATGGAGCTAATTGGACTTGCTGGATTTTACGGCCCCCATTGGGTATGTTTTTGGCAGGGGACCACGTAAACTATGTCAGGTGGCTAGCCCACTGCCTTCCACCCACTCCCAGCCTGGTCCCCATAACATTGAGTCATAAAGTCATAGAGTTATACAGCACAGAAGCAGGCCCTTCGGCCCATCGTGTCCATGCTGGCCATCAAGCACCTATCCATTCTAACCTCATTTACCAGCACTCGGCCCGTAGCCCTGTATGCTATGGCGTTTCAAGTGCTCATCTAAATACTTCTTAAATGTTGTGAGGGTTCCTACCTCTACCACCCCTCAGGCCGTGTATTCCAGATTCCAACCACCCTCTGAGTGAAAAATTTTTTCCTTAAATCCCCTCTAAACCTCCTGCCCTTACCTTAAATCTATGCCCTCTGGCTACTGACACCTCCATTTAGGGGAAAAGTTTCTTCCTATCTTCCCTATCTATGCCCCTCACAATTTTGTATACCTCTATCAGGTCCCCCCTCAGCCTTCACTGCTCTAAGAAAAACAACCCTAGCCTATCCAGTCTCTCGTCATAGCTGAAATTCTCCAGCCCAGGCAACATCCTCGTGAATCTCCTCTGCACCCTCTCCAGTCCAATCACATCCTTCCTATAGTGTGGAGACCAGAACTTCACATAATACTCCAGCTGTGGCATAACTAGCGTTTTATACAGCTCCAACATAACCTCCCTGTTCTTATATTCTATGCTTCGGCTAATAAAGGCAAGTATCATAGTGTGGGGGGTGGGGAGGAATGGGGTGGCAGTGGTGGGTGATGGGTAAGGTGCCCACTAGCCTGCCCACCCTATTGAGGGCCTTAAGTGGTCAATTACTGCAAACTTAAGGCCCTCAATCTGCCTCCACCACCATAATGTCCGCGAGGTGTATTGGCAGTGGCAGGCAAGCGTGAGTGGGAAAGCTTTTTTTTTTAACAACTTCGTGAATAGGGCAGAAAGGGGCTACATCATTCAGGGGGTTGCCCTGTGCACATCAGGTTACCCACCCCCTTCCCCTCCCCCACAAGATGTTACCAGCCCCTTTGTGTCTCCCTACCTGGCCTTCAAACCCCACCCCCCCCAAAACCCTCTCCCCCGCCCCCACCCTCCCTAGGGTGCCCAATACCTTCTCGTTCTAAAAGCCTGGGACTTATCTGAGTCTGGTGCCCATATTCAATTTCCATGGGCCTCCCTGCAGCCTCAGCAGTGGCCACTACTGTTATGACACAGCCGATGGTACATGCTGAGTTGTTCAAATCCCAAAGGGAAACTTGTTTTGTAGCTTGTATAAATTTTGAGATGTGTGCCCTGAATTCAGTAGCAATAAGACCACCAAGAGTTAAAGGTTTTTACATAACTAGATTAAACGTTTATTAATAAATGGCTTTAAATACATACATAGATCTACAAATTACTACTATGATAACTTCTAAATCCCCTAATCAATCTAACTCCCAGTTCCACTTTTGTTAAGGCAACAGTAAAATATATAGATTTTAAAAGAAACATGATACCCTGAACAAGTCGAGTTCAAAGTGAGTCTTCTTAACTTCAGTCCTTTGAAGACAGCAGCTTGAGGCATAGATGCTGAAGGCTTTTTCACACTTGTAAGGTCTTAAAATGTCTACCCTTACACACAGCCTTCACTCCTTTATACTTTTCCCTTTGAATGCAAATATCCATTGTTTCACTAACCAGGATTTTTCCTATGGTGGGAGCGGGCGCAGAGCTGATCACCACCTGCAATTAGCTCCGTGCCACCATTTTATGTGGGCGGGCCAATTAAGCGGGAGCGGGCGCAGATGTGTAATCTCCCACATATGCATGCAAAAGAGTGCAGCAATCTCCTTGAGGCACGCCCGCTGAACAAAGTACCGCGATGGCGCACGATGACATCGGGATGCACGCCCGACGTCATTGTGCGTCATTTTATGTGTCGGCATGTTGGGCCTGCCCCCGCACCCTGACCGTGTTCAATTTCAAAAGGATCCTGGCCAGACCACGCTTAAGAGCACTGTGCACAGTTCTGGCTCCCCTGCTAGAAAAGAAACACTGGAGAAAGGGACAATAATGATTTACAAGAATGGTACCAAAACTGAGAGCAAGTTGGATCTTCTATCATCAGAAAAGAGAAGACATAAAACTAATAGAGGTCTTTAAAATTATGAATGGGTTGGACAAGTTAGATGTGGAGAGAATGTGGGAGAATCCAAAATTAAGGGCCACGAATACAAGTTAGTCACTCATAAATCCAGTAGGAAATAGGGAGACATTTCTTCACTCAGTGAGCGGTTAGAATGTGGAACTCACAGCCATAAGAAGTGGTTGAGGCAAATAGCTTAGATGATTTCATAAGGAAATTAGATGAGTATATGAGAGAAAAGGGAATAGAAAGAAATGCTGAAAGGCAGAGATGGGGTAGATAAGATGGGAGGAGATTCATGTGAAGTACAAACATCAGTACAGAGTGGTTCAACCAAATGGCCTATTTCTGTGCTGTATATTCTATGAGCATATTTCATTTCTATCACAGCTGTCCATTGGGTATGTCAAATGGCAAAATAATAAGTAGGAAAGTTTAGTGTTTACATGTGTGGGAAATTTCCCTTTTCATTGTTATAAGAACCTCCGCTTCATCCAACATATCAATCAGTGACAATAGCATGTTGGAATAATTGCAAGATCTTGACATCCAGGTTTAATGTAGAGAACTTAACGTCTATCATAGCTGTGCAAACTCTTTAAAACCTATTATTTCGTGGCATTCAAAATGTCAAATTTAAACAATGGGAAAATCCATCATGAGTAACAGGGGTGATGTTGCCAAATTTTTAATGCTTTTGTTATCATTGCAGACCCACCAGCCCCTTCTCAAACAATACTAAACACAGTTTGAAGTCAAATGACTTATTTGCTGTGCTGCTTTTGTCTCCTGCAATCATACAAAAGATCACTGCAACAATCTGGATTTGCAGTGTTCTACTGAGCTGACGTAAATCTTGGCCTTTGCTTCAGATTGGTTCAGTTTTGTGTTCGCTGTCCCTCTGAGAAAGGTTATAATAAGTTTAAAGGAGCGTGCACTTCTTCACTCAATTGTTGGAGAAACGCTTGAATTTTCTAAAATACTACAATCCCAAAACTTCCTGTGTATAACTGTGTACGTTGTTTTTGGTTTTGTGCAGTCAAAAACAGCTGGCTTGATTAGAATATTGACAAATGGTGGGACTGTAATCAAATCTCAGCTCTCTCTGTCACCATATGTGTTTTTGCAAAAAAAAATAGCTTACTGTCTGTTATCTCTCAAGTGGATTCAAATTCAACAGAGACTTTTACTCTTTCACGGAGTGTGGGATTTATTGCCCATCCCTTATTGCCCTTCAGAAGATGGTGGTGAGCTGCCTTCTTGAACTGCTGCAGTCCCTGTGGTGTAGGTACACCCACGGTGCTGTTAGGGAGGGAGTTCCAGGATTTTGACCAAGCGACAGTAAAGGAACTGCGGCATATTTCCAAGTCAGGATGGTGAGTGGCTTGGAGGGGAACTTGCAGGTGGTGGCGTTCCCATGCATCTGCAGCCCTTGCCCTTCAAGATGGTAGAGGTCATGGGTTTGAAAGGCGCTATCGAAGGAACCTTGGTGAGTTCCTACAGTGCACCTTGTAGATTGTACGCACTGTTGCCATTGTGCGTTGGCAGTGGAGGGAGTGAATGTTTAAGGTGGTAGATGGGGTGCCAGTCAAGCAGGCTGCTTTGTCCTGGAGTATTAGAGCTGCACTCATTCAGGCAAGTGGACAGTATTCCATCACACTCCTGACTTGAGCCTTGTAGATGGTGGACAGGATTTGGGGAGTCAGGAAGTGAGTTACTCTCTGCAGAATTCCCAGCCTCTGACCTGCTTTTATAGGTGTTTATATGGCTAGTCCAGTTCAGTTTCTGGTTAATGGTAACCCCCAGAATGTTGAGAGAGAGGGATTCAGGGATGCTAATGCTATTGAATGTCAAGAGGAGATGGTTAGATTTTCTCTTGTTGGAGATGGTCATTGCCTGGTGCCTGTGTGACCTGAATGTTACCTGCCATTTATCAGCACAAGCCTGAGTGTTGTCCAGGTCTTGCTGCATATAGACATGGACTACTTTAGTATCTGAGGAGTCGCAAATGGTGCTGAATGTTGCGCAATCAGCAGCAAATATCCCCACTTCTGACGTTATGATGGAGGGACGGTCATTGATAAAGCAGCTAAAGATGGCTGGGCCTAGGATATTACTTTGAGGAACTCCTGCAGCAATGTCCCAAGACTGAGATGATCAACCTCTAACAACCACAACCATCTCCCTTTGTGCTAGGTATGACTCCAGCCAGTGGAGAGTTTTCCCCCTGATTCCCATTGACTCCAGTTTTGCTAGGGCTCCTTGATGCCACGCTCGGTCAAATGCTGCCTTGATGTCAAGGGTAGTCACTCTCATCTCACCTTTTAGTTTCAGCTCATTTGCTCATGTTTGGACCAAGGCTGTAATGTGGTCAGAAGCTGAGTGGCCCTGGCGGAACCCAAACTGAGCATCAGTGAGCAGGTTATTGCTGAGTAAGTGTTGCTTGATTAACTGTCAATGACCCCTTCCATCACTTTGTTGATGATTGAGAGTAGACTGAATTGTCCTGCTTTTAGTGGACAGGACATACCTGAGCACCTCTCCACATTGCCGGGTAGATGCCAACGTTTTAGCTTTACTGAATCAGCTTAGCCAGGGCCACAGCATATCCTGGGGCATAAGTCTTCAGCACTATTGCCGGAATATTGTCAGGGCCCATAGCCTTTGCAGTGTCCAGTGCCTTCAGCCATTTCTTGATATCATGTAGAGTGAATTGAATTGGCTGAAGACTGGCATCTGTGATGCTGGGGACCTCCGGAAGAGGCTGAGACGGATCATCCACTCGGCACTTCTGGCTGAAGATGACTGAGAAGACAAAAGTCTCACGTCCCTAATATAAGTGACCCACGTGAAATAAACATTGGCATTCTCAACCCAGTCCCTTGTTGGACAAAACTGCCCAGAATTCAAACCTAATTGGTGATCTCACCCAGAGAGGCCATAAAATGTCAAGTTATAAGAACTGGAGCTGCCACTTTGTGTGGAAACAGGAGCTTTTTTGAGGTTGGAATTGGCACATTCTTTGGGCCCAGGAAAGAGAGCTTGTCTGTTCATCAAACTCATGCTGTAAATTAGTGAAGGAGTGCTCATTGGTGAAGAAATTGTAAATAAATTTCCCTTCTCCAACTTTGAATCTCATGCGTTTATGACCATGTTTCAATAAAGCAGTTGGCTAATCACTTTGAAATTATCCAAGTGTTGTAATAGATAGATTGGGAGCCAGCACCCTTGACTAACATGTAACAGGAAATTGCTGCCAACTTGTTGAGATTCTTGGTGCATGGCATCATCACTCCATAGTCAACTATGGATCAAGTGGCCATCTCAGTGGACTTGAAGCTGAAGCCTGTATTACCAGTAGTGGTATCCCTCAGGGGTGCTCATATTGCCGTCATGAAGGTTTCAGGTTCCACCAACCTTGGGCAGGTTGGGAGATTGAATGAATAGGGACTGCACTCACATCATGGATCCTGTTCTACAATCCGCTGTACCCATAAAACCATGGGAGTGCTGAGATGCAGCCCTATAGCGTGGACAGATGTGCAATGGGTGTGAAACACATTGCCCTCTCCAAGGATGGCAGTGGGCCTGATTTTAATTCACTCAAAAACATCACTTAAACTGAGTTAAAATCAGGCCCAAGCAGGTCTGTACCCTTGCCACCTTCTCAACCAATGCTACATTATTAGGGATGGACAATAAAAATGCTGGTCTAGCCAGTGACGCCCACATCCTGTGAAAGAATAATAAAAAAAGAAAACAAATGGTAGCTGGCCCAGCCTCTCTGGCCCACTGCTGAGATGCTCCAATGAAGAGCAAGACCCTCTCAGCTTGAGGTTCATGAAGCTATCAAACATGAACATCTTCCTTCCACCTCCATTTTATTCTATTCTTTCTTGCGATGTGAGTATTGCTGATACGGCTTGCATTTGTTGCTCATTCTTAATTGCCCTTTGAGAAAGTGCTGTTAGGAAGAGAGCTCCAGTATTTTGATCCAGTGCCAAGTGAAGGAACGATGGTATAGTTCCAAGCCACGATGATGTGTGACTTGGAACTTGCATGGGGTGGTGTTCCCATACATCTGTTGCCTTTGTCCTTCTAGATGGTAGAGGTCGCAGGTTCGGAAGGTGCTGTCAAAGAAACCTTGGTGAATTTCTGCAGTACATCTTGTAGATGGCACTCACTGCTGCCACTTTGCACTGCTGGTGGAGGGAGAGTGAATGTTTAAGGTGGTGGATGGATGTCAGTCAAGTGGGTTGCTTTGTCCTGGATTGTGTCCAGCTTCTTGAGTGTTTTTTTTAGCCACACTCATCCAGGCCAGTGCTGAGTATTCCATGTGCCTTGTAGATGGTGGACAGGCTTTGGGGAGACAGGAAGTGAGTTGCTCTGTTCAGAATTCCTAGCCTCTGACCTACTCTTGTAGCCACAGTAATTGCATGGCTAGTTCTGTAAAGTTTCTGGTCAATGGTAACCCCTCAGGATGTTGATGGTGGGGAATTCAGCGATGGTAATGCCATTGTGTGTCAAGGGGCGATGGTTAGATTCTCTCTTGTTGGAGATGGTCATTATCTGGCAGTTGTGCTGTGCGATTGTTACTTGCCACTTATCAGCCCAAGCCTGAATCCTGTCCAGATTTTGTTGCATGTGGACATGGATTGATTCAGTACCTGAAGAAGCCTCTGACGAAACACCTTGTAGAAATAGTCAAATAGGTAAGAGATCACTTAAGAAAGGTGCTTCCCTAGGTTATAAGAAGTGTGTACACATTTTTAGTAAAATTATGAACAGTTTTGAAATATTTGTATGTGGAGTGTACCCTGTAATGCTTGGATTGGTACCAATACAAGAGCATCAAGGTAATTGATGGTAAAATGGGACAGACCTGCATGACGTGTTGTTTGTGGTCATACTTCAGTTAAGTTAGTACGGAATGGAAGTTGTGATGCATGAAGGCAGTGCCCACATGTCGATGTGTGTACAGTGAATGAGATACTGGACTTTAGGGAAGCCTGCAATCTGTACAAATACCGCAGGTCTGTCCTGTCTGGTTGTCCATTGTAAATGTGATAAAATCGTTTGCTTTAGCAATCATGCTACCATACCAATGCTTAATGAAAACACAAACTGCAGACTGACTGATGGTGCTGATATTCCTTATTGCAGCCTGGTAGGACTCAGAAGCGAAGAGGTTGAAGACTTCAGTAGCTTAGACTACAACAGGTAATGCAGTGCCAGCTTTAACAATGGGTTGCAAATTGTGGTGCAGGTGGTGACACTTGCCTTTGACAGTCTCTCTGGAGAAATGCAGCTTCCTTATGTGCTGGTCATTTGAGGTGTAGGTATACATAACGCCGGGCCCACACACCCTGTCTGGAAAGCAAGATTCCCTATGAGCAATACTGCTCTTCTTTGCTCTCCTCAGCTTAACATGGTCCTTCCAATTGTTGCTGCTGCTTCTCTTCCTTTAGACAGAATAGAATGGCCCAATAGAATTCCAATTTTCAGAAAGAGCCATGTCCTTAAGCTACCTGAAGGTTATGCCTCCTACAAACAAAAGCACCAATTCTGCACCTAAATGTCTGGGAAACACAGCCAAGACATCTGCTAAACATCAACAGTGATTTAAATTAGAGCTGCTAAATTTCCTTTCGTGGGTGAATTCAGGAATCAGCAGTGAAAACACTGAGCTACAAAAAAATGGCATCTTGGTCCTAACTATGGCATAGAATCCTACGTTAAATATTTTTCATATACTTAACCTATTTCTATTAGGAGCACTGAGCCACCTAAATCAAAATTCACAGCAGGTGGGCTTCGCTGGTATGTCAGCGATTTATTCCCCTGAATTTCGGCTGCTACCTTTCTGTACACAGTGAGAAATACAGTCGCAGAGGCACAAAAATTGAACTGTTGGTGTCTTCCAGTTGTTCAAGTCATCCCAGCTTTTCACTTGATAACGTGGAGTTAGTAATAGAGGGGAGGAAAATATTCTAGTTTTCAGACAATACTAAGATCAAAGGTGCAGCAAATTGTGAAAAACAGTTGATGGCAAACAAACACGGATTAATGAAATGGTGGAAGAAAGGTTGATGTATTTAAAACATATTAAGTAATACATTTGAATTCAAGACTGACAGATGGAGATACAGTCTCATTGAGAAAGTACAGGAAAATAAGTAGAAGACTCAATGAACCAAATGACCTATTTCTGTTTCTATGTTCCTGAGCCAAACTACTGCTCCGGCACATGCAGCAGCAACTAATTAGTCAACTGGAAAAGAACCATTTAATTGCTTATGAACTGCAATAACTGTTTTTCTACTTCTGTATTTCATCTGTTTCATTTCTACAGAACGTTTTTCTTGCTTGGATATAAATATTTCTGGACCAATATTAACATTCTTCCAAGGAAAACAAAAAGCATATCTTGTAATTTCCTTTGCTGAATCTTAGCATCTGGAAAATGACTGCAGGCTCAGGTTAAATCTCTCTTGTGCAGCAAAAGTAAAAAGAAAGTAAGTGGGATTTGAAAAAAAGAAACGCTTTGAAGAATAATAAGCAGGGAAAAAAAATACATTCTTGATTGGTTCCTTCGCAAAATTGGATCTTGGATCTGATCACGTCCCCAAAGGGAACATCTTAACCTTCTTCCTTCTTGCAAAGCAAAACTGTAATTGGGGTTTTGTGGTGTTGGAAGAGAGTATGCTCATTAATAGCATAAGGATGTTCTTTCTATCTGTCACCTATCAAACCTTGAACCAGATGGGTCATTTTGCAGACGTTGTGCATCAGAAGGGAGGGCTGGCCAGAAGTAAATGTTGGAAAATCAAGTGTGTATTCGTGTATGAACTTCTTAGGTTTCATTCCAAGTGGTTAGATGATTGCACCCATATTGCTGATGCACAGCGCTGGTGGGTAAGGCTCACTGTAGGGATTCTAACATCAGGAAATTACCCCCTAGGTTTGGTTCCTGTGGCCAACATGGCTAAATGTAGCATTCCAAACCTAGTAGCCATTCCTATCCTTCCGTGTCCAGCTTTTAGCAGCAGTTATTAACATCGTGGGGGGGGTCAAAGTGAAGTAAAAGGAGGGTTGATTAAGTTTTACCCCCACACATTTTTAATCTTATTAAATGTTAACAGTCAGCAAATATGTGTTAGCAGGATATTATTCATTTTCATACTTTTTGCACCTAATTAGGATAATTGGATTTTGGGGGGTGAATTTTTGTACTTATCTTGAAGAGAAATATTGATGGCGTCATTTTAATTTCAAACACATGTTAGCAGCATCTGAAGTATCTGCTTGTCAGACAAAGTATACTGAGCTTTACAAATGTTGAGGGTCTTATACTGGATATTTTTATGGATTCATGTTAACGGTCAATCCAGTAAGGAGGGTAGCAGAGCCTTTTGAGACCTCAGGGGATAGTGGCCCTGACCTTAGCAAGGCCAGTGACCCCAGGGCTAGGCAAGGGTCCTATGTTCAGAATTCTGAGCAATGGGCAATGGTGTGTCATGTTTTTATAATGATATAAAGGCACATAACATTCATAAGGGATTGGGTAAACACACTGTGGGTTCATTTATTAAGACTAGGCACATGAGAATAGATATAAGTGAACAGAAAGCTAGAAGACATAACCAACAGAGCTGTCTGTGCTATGCTCTGCTTACAAGCAAAAGCGAAACTAAAACTGGGTCATGTGACATGCTTCCTTTCCAGTGATGTCATGCTTAAAGCCATATTACAACAGACGGGACCAGCGAATGGTGGGGAAGGCGGAAGAGCTAGACCCTGGAGGGACAACAGGTGCTCATAGGTGGGGGATCCTTCAGGAAGAGGACTTGTGTTTTCTTTAAGCACATATGAGGAAGGCAACGGAAAACCACCTCATCTAATCTTTCCCTAGTCATACTGCTCATTGCTCACTGAAGTTGAAAATGGAACTGAAGAGGACAGTGCCAACTTGAGGTGTTGAGAAATGAACACAGAAAGGCAGGTCACTACTACTCCAATAAGTAGACATTGTGTCTCATGGTCTGGAGTGCATCTTCACCATATAATACGTGGTTACGGAATAAAAAGACCCAAATGGTATTTCATACCTCTGCTTTTTTAATAAAAGAAATTTTAAAAGCTCTCTCTCTGTTCTAGGCAAAGATTAATTTTTAAAGTAACTTTTCCTGACCATTTGTTCCTCTATTTGAAGCTGTACCTGCCCATTCCCCAGCCTGGACTCTCTGTAGGCTTTTAGATAGAAATGAAAAAGATGTTTTGCTGATCACTCCCTCAACTTGGTGTATTAAGTCAATATGCACATCATACAAACAGTCATGGTTAAAAAAACACTCTTCCCTTTGATACAAGAACTCGTCTTACTGATGTGTCTCTTTAGCTAAGTCCCCTGCATGACAAATTCTATCAGAAAGAAGAGGAAGATGATTATGGCTGTTGGAGGCCCATTCTCAGCCCCAGAACATCACTGCAGGAGTTCCTCATGGTAGTGTCCTCGACTCAACCATCTTCAGCTGCTTCATCATTCACGTTCCAGCCATCATGAGGTCAGAAGTGAAGATGTTTTTTGATGATAGCACAGTGTTCAGCACCATTTGCAACTCCTCAAATACTGAAGCACTCCGTCTCTGCAAGCAGCAAGACTTTGACAACATTCAGGCTTGGTCTGATAAGTGGCAAGTAACATTTGTGCCACAGAAGAACCAAGGGCAGAATCTTTGGCTCAGCGAGGGGGGGCAGGGCCCACCCGCCGAGGCGTAAAATGACACCCGGTGATGTCAGGTGTGCATCCCGACGTCGCTGCGCGTCATTGAAATTTTCAGTTCGGCGGGCATGCATCCAAGTCGGCTGCACACCTGCCATACTGTCAAAGGCCTATTAAGACCAGTTACCTATCAATTGAAACCATTAACTGAGCTGCCCGAACAACCTTAAAGTTGGTGGGCAGGCGAAGAGCCCAGGCGGCCTTCGCATTTATCATGAAACCTCATCCACGGGCGGGATGAGGTTTCATGAAGGTTGCTAAAGTCTTGTAAAACTTTTCAATAAAATTAATAGACATGTCCCAGCTGATGTGACAGTTTCACATGAGGGGACATGTCTTAAAAAAATTTTTTTTCCCCTTTATTAAATTTTTTTGAACTTAAACTAATCTCCCTGAGGCAGCTCTGTGCCTCAGGGAGATTTCTGTGCTCTTCCACGCACATGCATGAAAGAGCACAGGCCCCGACTCAGGCAATTCCCCCCTCCGCACACACAGGGAGCACTCAGCGCTTCGGGGCGCGCGTCATGCTGGGCTGTCCTAATTGGCCCGCCCACGTAAAATGGCGGCGCCCAGCCGATTGTGGGTGGCAATCAGCTGCGTGCCTGCCCGCGCCCACTCCCACCAACTCCCCGACAGAGAGAAAGTTTTCCCCCAAGTAATGATCATCTCCAACAAGAGATAGTCTAAGCACCTCCTCCTGACATTCAATAGGATTACCATCGTTAAATCCCCCACCATCAACTTCCACTATTGACAAAGGCACAAGTCAGGAATGTGATGGAATATGCTCCACCCTGGATAAGCACAGCTCCAACACTAAAGAACTTGCCGAATTCCAAGACAAAGCAGCCTACTTGCTTGGCGCTCAATCCATCACTTTAAACAAGGTTATTGGGGATAGGTAGGAGGGTACAATCAGATCAGCCATGATCTTATTGAATGGCGGAGCAGGCTTGAAGGGCCAAGTGCCCTACTCCTGCTCCTAGTTTGGAAACCAATACACAGTGGCTGCAGTGTGTACCACCTACAAGATGTACTACAGGAACTCGCCAAGGTTTCTTCAACCGTAAGTAAGGATCTTACTTGAGTCCCTTTCTAGTGGGTATGTATCTAACACACAAAACTACCTCTGAAATAGCACTAAATGGCAGCTTGAGTCAGTGTATTATGTGGATGCCCAGTATGAGATTTGGAAATGGTCCACAAGAGAGTTATTTACAATCTTGGGATTGAAGCATTTTGTTGGAATGCAGTAAAAAGTAAACCCAGACTTATACCACCTCGAAGAACAAGGGCCACAGGCATATGGGAACACCACTACTTGCAAGTTCCCCTTCAAGTCACATGCCATCCTGGCTTGGAATTATATCGCTGTTCCATCATCATTGCTGGGTCAAAATGGAATTACTTGCCTAACAGCACTGTGGGTGTACCTTCACTTCATAGCTTGCAGTGGTTCAAGAAGGCAGCTCACCACCACTATCTTAAGGGCAATTAGGGACTGGCAACAAATGCTGGCCTAACCAGTGATGCCCAGATCTCATGAAGGAACTTTTAAAAAATCATGGAATAAACCAAACAAATTTCATTGTATCAAAGCTAAGTAATATGCAAAAGTTGACAGTCTGATGTTTGTACTATCTCACCTTGGGAAGCTTATTAATGCAGCTTTATGTGTTAACTGAAAAGAATGTTGTACTCCTAGGAACTAACCTTTTGTAAACTGAATCTATCCTAATGGCAATATAAATTTAAAAAGCATCTCTTACAGGCCATAAAGGTAAAAGTTTCAGCTATACTGTATCATAAAATACTTTTTACTGCATTCTAACAAAATGCTTCAATCCCAAGATTGTAAATAACTCTCTTGTGGACCATTTCCAGCTCTCATAGTGGGCATCCACATAATACACTGACTCAAGCTGCCATTTAGTGCTAAATCAGAGGTAGTTTTGTGTGTTAGATACATACCCACTAGAAAGGGACTCAAGCGGGATCCTTACATCCAGTAGTACAAGGAGAGTTTTATTCTCTCAAGCTGATCTAGATTCAAAATCAAGGAAATACACCCAAAAAGCTGAATCCATCTTTTCCTGTTTCAAGGGCTGATGGACCTGGTGTGGATTTCTAGCAGCTTCTGCTGTTTTCATTTTTATTTGTAGCTGTTCTCTCAATGTGCTACCGTTTCATCATTCATTGCTACTACTGAATGGTGATTCTCTGCAAAAGGAATGGGCATTTACTGACCATTTTACACAAACACTTCACCTAAACGTTATGTCTGATGAAAACATCAGAATGAAGTGGAATGCGGCTTTGATGACTTCTTGCTTATTGTAACTTCTTTGACCATAAAGCAAAGAGACAGCTAGAGAAAAAAAATAAATTGTCCTCCAGGTTGCATAATGTTCCAAAACACCACCTTCCCTTCTAGTCTCTTTCCTCCACCCTGAAGGCAATGAGCACAGTTGGGGACCTTTCGGTCATTGTTCTGGAGATAAGACTTCGATATATGAGTTGTTTTAAACATGTGCTTAGCGCAGGAGTCTAACTAAACAGGATTAGTTCTCCCAGACAACACCCATGCTGAGTGGAGCATCCGTAGGGAGATGAAAAGCTACTTAAAATATGGCTTGGGCAATTGTTTTACCCCGATCACAAACAATGGCCAACTTAGCAATGTCTTGTCATTCAAGGAGAAAACTTGCTTTCTGCAGGTCAGGGGGAGAGGTTTTTAAAAATCAGATAGAGATACCAGAAGGTCAGTAAGGCAGCACTAAGCTGTGCGGGAGAAACCTTTTGGTCTTCAGATCATGTAATATCCATTTATATTAAGAAAACACTCCTGTAGTGGGATTGGCTCCATGCCTGTTACATTTTGCAGTAATACATGTACAGAGATTGTACTCAGGATGCATATGTTTTGTCTACTGCAGAACAATGCAGCCTCTGAATCAAAGTGAACATGGGAATTGATTCCACCCTTACCCCACACAACCTCCCTTCCCCATCTCCACTTCCATCTGGCAAACATTTGGTCATATTTCGCCTTTCCCTTCGTCTCGAATATTTTTGCATGGTTCTGCAGGTGGGTGAGGTGCTCACCTGTTCTACTGTACAGGTGAATGCATATGGGTAAAATTGGTTTGTGTGCTAATCTAACACAGTTGTTAACTTATTTGTTTCAGAGTGGTGTCCTCCCCCATTCCCCACTGATATCACAGAACTTCAGAGATTCCAATGTAAAAAGCTCTTTATTAAAAACATACTGGCCTACTTATTTTCAAAAGAGCTGTATGAACAGCTCAATAATCAGGTTAACACCAGTATTAAAAGAGCTAACAAAGAAATTTGACGTGACTTCATTGACCAATGCACTACTGGAGGGACTGAAACTCCTGAAGGAGTTACTCTTTAATCTCTTTTAAGATTTAGCTGTCATCTATTCCAGTTCATTGCAAAAGGGGATTGTAACTTGGATGGGGCTCCCATAATGATTTTACAATAATGACAGATAGAGCTCCCTTGTTTTCTTTACAGCTTAGTTTTGAACTGCTCATTATCATTGCTTCCCTTCTATAAACGTTCCCAATATCTTTTCATTTTTAAAGACCTTTGAGGAGATCAGAGAGGTGAAATTGGTCTCTGGCATCAGAGTGGAATGGGCTTGTGGTGAATTGTCAGCTGACTTTTTGCCGTGCCAGTTGTTATTTTCCATTGGCTTGTATTGCCAAAACTTTCAACTTCAAGCCAAGTAAAAGCGACAGTAGGAAACAAGTTTCCAAATAGATTTTGAACAATCATTCTCTGAAATTCAGTGGAAATAAGATTGTATAGGCTATTGTATAGAACACTGGTTCAGCCTCAACTGGAGTATTGCATCCAATTCTGGGTGGCACACTTTAAGAAAGATGTGAAAGCATTAGAGAGAGTGCAGAAAAGATTCACAAGAATCCAGGGATGAGGAATTTCAGTTACTTAGACAGATTGGAGAAGTTGGGACTGTTTTCTTTGCAGAAGAGAAGGTTGAGAGGAGATTTGATAGAGGTATTCAAATTATGAGGGGTCTGTATTGTATATTCCATATATTTCAGAGCTATGCAGAGATGACACAATTACATTTCTATGTGTATAACAGGTTTCATTCACAGCACTTTAAAATGTCTACTCCATGCTTCAACCCGGGGTTCCAACTCCTTCTACTGTTTTATTTGCTTTTCTTTGAGTCCATACCCAGGCTTAACCAATCACAAGAACACAGGAAATAGGAGTAGGCCATTCAGCTCCTTGAACCTGCTCTGGCATTCAATTAGATCATTGCTGATCTCCTACCTCAATGCAATTTTCCCACACTATGCCCATATCCCTTGATGTATTTATGACCTAGAAATCTATCAATCTCTGTCTTGAACATATTCAGTGACTGAGCCTCCACAGCCCTCTGGGGTAGAGAATTCCAAAGATTTTACCATCCTCTGAGTGAAGAAATTCCTCCTGACCTCAATCCTAAATGGTCTACCTCTTATTCTGAGACTGCATCACCTGGTTCTCAACCACTCCCACCCCACCCCACCCCCCATCCCAACCCCCAACCCCCACCCCCCAACCCCCACCCCCCATCCCAACCCCCAACACCCACCCCCCCCTCCACCCTTCACACCCCCACCCCCCACAGCCAGGGGAAACATCCTTCCTGCATCTACCTTGGTAAGCCCTGTAGGAATTTTGTATGTTTCAATGCGATCACCTCTCATTCTTCTAAACTCTAGTCTTCTCAGTCTCTCTTCACAGGACAATTTTGCCAATCAAACATAGCCAGCGTCAATAGTAAACAGACTCATATGATCAAACACATAATAATTGGACACTAAATCCTTTCACCCTTGTAAAACTAAAGACCTTACTTTAAATTAAATAATCCCAATCAACAAACTTAATGCATGTCAAGTCATTTCTTAGAGTTCAACATGTCTATCTTCCCTAAGTGCAGAAATAGTCTTGGAGACACCAACATCACTGATGACTATGCTGAGATCTATGAATTTGAGGTTGTGGTTCTACATGGTCAACTTCGTTGCGTGAATCTGTAAGATCTTGACCTTGAAGCTGTAGCGATGTAGACAATCTATCTGTGGATGTGTAGAGGTCAATGACCAGATCCTGATGTGACTAACAATGTAGTCAGCGCTTGGTGATTGGTGCAGAGTGAGCTTGCTACCGTAGAGATACATGTGCCAATGTTTACAAGCCTAGATGTAGGTCATTCTTTCCCACTCTCCAGTAGAGTATTTCCTTTCAGCTTCTGACAATGGACATGATGCATAAGTAATTGGCCATTTGTTTCCTTCAATGTACTGTGAGATGACTGCTCCAATCACATTTCGTGATGCATCTATCATGACGTATATTTCCAGATATGTGAGGACCAGTGGAGATTGCTATTTTCTCCTTTAATGTGTCAAAAACTAGTTGCTGTGTGATTGTCCAGACTCATTGTACATCTTTGCACAGTAACCTTTGAAGAGGCTCTGCAATTTCTGCATACCTAGGAAGAAATTTGTGATAAAAGTTGGTAGTAGTGAGGAATGATGCTGGTTCTTTCATGTTAGATGGAATCACAAGTGCATGAATGGTGTTGACGTGGTAGTGCATAGGCCGGACTCCAGCTACTGTCACTCTATACCCCAGGAAGTCAATCTTGGGTGCTGCGAATGTGCATTTTGTCCTTGCTGAGTGTTAAATTGTGTGTGAGAGTCGAGTAGGCGATAACCACTGATGATGTTCTTCACTCAATGAGGGTATTTTGAACAACATGAATTCTTGAAGACTTCTTGACAATGTATCACAAAGAAAAGCATCATGCTAAAGCCTCAGACATTTACCAGAGTGGACTGAACATCAATACCTATTTATTGAACAGAAAGGCCCAGTTGACAGTCCTGTAATGAGGCTCATGACCTGCTAGCTATGATTCTTAGGTTCTACTCCTGTTGGCATTGTCACAGTGAAGTAAAATTGTACAATGCATTTACAGAAGCTGAACAGAACACATTATTTTCTATTACATAATAAATGCAAAGGAAATAATGCCGTACTATGACAAAGCGCTTCTACCTTTTCTCAGCCACACGTTATAAGTCTGCTTGTTTTTAGAACAAAATTCTTTAAGTGCATTATTTTCTCCAATTATTTAGATTTATTTTCCCTGTCAGTCTCCAAACAAAAAAGTAAAAAGTGAAATGGACACATGGGCAGGGCGAAATTGATCGATGACAGCCGTATGAAATCGACTTGTAGCTAGTCAGCAGCCAATTTTCCATTACACCCAGAGTCACAGAAATGTCACAGCACAGAGGGAAGCCATTTAGTCCATCGTGCCTGCATTGGCCCTCCTAAGGAGCAAGTTACCCATTGCTTTTTCCCCTTAGCTCTGAACATTCTTCCTTTTCAGAAAATAATCCTGGTGAGGCCGGGGCTTACCGGGACTCCTCAGCGTGGTGGAACTGCCTGCAGTGCCCACAGTGGCCACCACTCCCAGTGGCGCCACTGGGGTAACAGAACTGCCAGCCATCTGGTTGGGCAGCAGCTCTCTAAGGTGGGACTTCCTACTGCAAGGGGGCTGAAGTCTTGCTTTAATGCAAGTAACACTTCTCCTGACAGTTAATTGCTGCAGGGCAGCCATGAAGATAGTGAGTGGCAGTACCTCGTAATATGCAGCTCAGTAAAAACTCAACACTTCACTGATTTTTTTCAGGTGGCATCCTGAGAAGTAACACAGAAAACAAATCATGTGAAAAGAAGGCTGACAGAAGACTTGATAGAGGTATTCAAAATCCTGAGGGGTATGGCCAGGGTGAATAGTGAGAAAAATATTCCCACTCAAGGGAGCATCAGGAACTAGAGGGCAAAGATTCAAAATAATTGGCAAAAGGAATAAGAGTGATGTGAGGAATTTGTTTTTCCCCCAGAGGGTGGTTGGAGTCTGGAACAAGCTTCCTGGGAGGGTGATGGGGGCAAGTTCGATTGAGGTATTAAAAGGAATTGGATGGCTATCTGAAAAGAAAGAATGTGCAAGGTTATAGGGATAAGGGAGAAACTTAAATAGGAAAACACAAATTTTGAAAAAAAATTCACGTTTAAATACCTACAAGATTGAACAACCTTGAATTAAACCTGAACACCTCCATGCTGACTGAGGGATGGGGCTGAAGGTGTCCCTTAATGAGGCCTACCAATTCACCGATGGTCTTCGAATTGTGGGCATTCGGGGCTGTAAGACTTCGGATTAAATTATAGGTTTTACTCCCACAAAAGGCCTGAGAGAATTGCTCTCCTCTTTTCCTCCCCTGTTATTTTGTTTGCCAGGAAATAGAACCCAAAACGTCTTAGATATTGACACCAATCCTCTGTGGATGGTTCGAAGGGGTAAAACCTGCTGAAATGTGGCCAATCTGGTGAGTATATCTTCCTTTTCTTCTGTTTAAACAAGATACTTACTGTCGCTGGACAAGGGACAATGCCGGTCCCGATTTATCCTCATCACCAGTTTGTTATAGGCTTGATTTTCCAGATAAGTTTCTCATTAGAAACATCAAACTTTATTTACAGGCTGCAGCAGCAGTTACATGCTTCCATCAAGCTCCACAATTAGAAGAAGAACTCCCACCCTAAGGTTCCCCGTGCTTAGAGCTGATTTATTCATAGTTCATGTGATACTATACAACTCAACAAGTCTTAAAGCTCCAGTCGCTACATTCCTTAAAGCTACAATTGCTACAATGCTCAAGGAGTGAGGGAAGCCATAGTCAAACTATAATGCAACAATGCATAAAATAAACTGCGGTTTGAAATTGTGAGAATTCATTGACATTCGCTTCAGAAAGTCACTTCACTTGAGAAAGTGAACACGGAAAGGTTGACCAGCTAACAGCTTTACTTTTGAAATACATCTGTGCTCAGCAAATCACTCCTGTGGAGGGTAACTAGTCCTGCCATGCAGATTCTGAAATGCTTGCAAGAGATGGATTCGTACATTAGGGATACTGTTAATGGGAATAAGATTTGTTGGTTAGCTTCAGGTGCAGTGCACTTTGTGAGGTACTGAAAGAAACACTTTATTATCATTACTCACAGGAACCCAACTTGGCACAGTGCGATGTAGGGAATGATAATAGAATGCTTGAAACTCTCTATTTCTCCCTGAAGAGTGTGGGGTGCCACTCATCCTCTATCTTGCATAGTAATTGCCCAATTTACCTCATCCATTAGAGCCACTAGATAAATTCTGGCAGATGACTGACATTACGGAATAATAGTTCAGGCATTCAGAGTTCAGACATTTAAGGCTCCACTGCTCCCGAGATAAGAAGCGTAAGTATCTATTATTAATAGTCCTTGGTCCTTAGAAAGTTGCATCCCTCAGCTTTCTATCTCTTAACAGTCATTCTCTAGCTTGGTTAAAAACAAAAAAACTACTGCGGATGCTGGAAATCCAAAACAAAAACAGAATTATCTGGAAAAACTCAGCAGCTCTGGCAGCATCGGCGGAGAAGAAAATAGTTGACGTTTCGAGTCCTCATGACCCTTCAACAGAACTGAGTAAAAATAGGAGAGGGGTGAAATATAAGCCGGTTTAAGGGGGGGGAGAGAAGTTTGGGGGGGGGTGGTTGTAGGGACAAGCAAGCAGTGATAGGAGCAGATAATCAAAAGATGTCACAGATAAAGGAACAAAGAGGTGTTGAAGGTGGTGATATCATCTAAGAGAATGTGCTAATTAAGAATGGATGGCAGGACACTCAAGGTACAGCTCTAGTGGGGGTGGGGTGGAAAGACTGACAGGGCATTACAGGTATAGATTTAAAAATAATGGAAATAGGTGGGAAAAGAAAAATCTATATAAATTATTGGAAAAAACTAAAGGGAGGGGGAAGAAACGGAAAGGGGGTGGGGATGGACGAGGGAGTTCAAGATCTAAAGTTGTTGAATTCAATATTCAGTCCGGAAGGCTGTAAAGTGCCTAGTCGGAAGATGAGGTGCTGTTTCTCCAGTTTGTGTTGGGCTTCACTGGAACAATGCAGCAAGCCAAGGACAGACATGTGGGCAAGAGAGCAGGGTGGGGTGTTAAAATGGCAAGCGACAGGGAGGTTTGGGTCTTTCTTGCGGACAGACCGCAGGTGTTCTGCAAAGCGGTCGCCCAGTTTACGTTTGGTTTCTCCAATGTAGAGGAGACCGCATTGGGAGCAACGAATGCAGTAGACTAAGTTAGGGGAAATGCAAGTGAAATGTTGCTTCACTTGAAAGGAGTGTTTGGGCCCTTGGACGGTGAGGAGAGAGGAAGTGAAGGGGCAGGTGTTGCATCTTCTACGTGGGCATGGGGAGGTGCCATAGGTGGGGGTTGAAGAGTAGGGGCTGATGGAGGAGTGGACCAGGGTGTCCCGGAGGGAACGATCCCTATGGAATGCCGCCAGGGGGAGTGAAGGGAAGATGTGTTTGGTGGTGGCATCATGCTGGAGTTGGCGGAAATGGCGGAGGCTGGTGGGGTGATAAGTGAGGACAAGGGGGACCCTATCATGTTTCTGGGAGGGAGCAGAAGGCGTGAGGGCGGATGTGCTTGAGATGGGCCGGACACGGTTGAGGGCCCTGTCAACAACCGTGGGTGGAAAGCCTCGGTTAAGGAAGAAGGAGGACATGTCAGAGGAACTGTTTTTGAAGGTAGCATCATCAGAACAGATGCAACGGAGGCGAAGGAACTAAGAGAATGGGATGGAGTCCTTACAGGAAGCGGGGTGTGCGGAGCTGTAGTCGAGGTAGCTGTGGGAGTCAGTAGGCTTGTAATGGATATTGGTTCTTTCTCAGAACGTCAAAATCATGGAACTCCTCAAAACCCAAGCTTGGTCTGATTTAATTGTCCTGTCTTCATTTACCTGGTCTGGTCTCCTCCATTCTTTTTCATGAACCATGGCTTTTCACTGAAGTCTCAAAAGTGGAGAAAATGTTCATTAATTCTGCTGTATACTAGTCAACAATCAGCTCTAAAGCTGGAGATTGGTAAATTTAAAGTTGGAAATAGGTTAAAAACAATGGCTCTGCATATTTTGAAAACTTAGAAAGATCAGCACTCAAAAATGTTAAAATAAATTGAAGATGCCCTTAGGCTTGAGATTGGCACTAAACTTGCATGCGTAAAATTTGACTTATCCTATTCTCATTAATCCGTACCCGATTAACATTGTCAAAAACCATTTGAATGCACCTTTTGTCATAAAAGTTGACGAAGGTTTTTAAGTTTTAAAAAATCAAACTGAAAATGATTTTAAAACCTGAGCACTTGTCAAAACGACAATGTTACTTTTACTCAAATCATTCTATTGCTTCTTAATGCTCGAATGAGCAAATCCAACTACCAGTGTAGTTCGGAGCTAACAGTCGAGAATTCCAACCCAGGTGTGTGCTGAATTATGGCTGGAATTTTCCATCACAGTTGGCATTGGACATCATGGCAGGCATGAGCGGACAATATGGCAGGAAGGCCAAAAATCGGTTTGACGACACTGTGAAACCAGTTTGCGATCGTCAGCTCTACTCGCCAATGGCGCACCATGGGAATTATCCCCGCATGCTGGATCATCCGGGCACATCGGAATGCAATCATGTTGACATGTTTCACAACTATACATAGGCGGCGTGCACCTGGTGAGCTGCACTTTGCTCGGCACTTCGAGGCTTGTTTGCCCACCTTGCTTCGGACAGCACTCGCGGTCATTAACACCAGGCTTCATAAGCAGCACCGCATCACTTTTAGGGGGGTTCATGGGCCGGTATCTACTTACCAGACCAGCCATAAGACAGCGGGGATTTTTAAATGGCTGCAGGGCTAGGGCTTGCTTGGGAAAGGGGAAGTGGCCTCAGGCAAGGGAAGAGGCTGTACTAGGGAAGGGGTATCCCAGGGTGTGTGTGGGGGGCATATGTTGATCTGTGCAAGTGGCCACAAGATGGTGAGGGCTGAGGAAGCAGTCTCCAGAGGAGATGAGGCCAGATGGAGATGTGAGGGCTTGTGTGAGAGAGTGAGTGGTGATGTCCCTTGAGCTGGCAGTGAGTGAGATCCCAGTGAATGCGTGATGGCCTTGTGAGTGTGAGAGTTTAGAGTGATGAGATGGTTGCCTTACCCTGGCAGCACAGCTGTGATCATTCATCCATTTTCTGCATTAGATGGCTGACCTCTTGTTTGCAGCATTGGCACTGACCACCTCTGCCACCACCTATCAAGCCAGAGTGGTGAGACTGAATTCCACTTCTGGCAATGGAAGGCCTGTATATACCACAAAGAGGCAAACAACAGTGGCCTGGACAGGTTGGCTGGACACTCAAACAATGGCAACATTGCAAGTGGCCATTTATTTCAATCTGGAAAACTATTGCTTCTAGAGGAGTCCTGGAACATTGCCTGTTGTAAATCTTCATAGGTAGCAGCACTATGGCCTAAGGAAAATGAACATAAAATCTACCATCTCCATTGGTTTAGCATAAATATTAGGAATTGGAAGAAGGCATCAATCGGATATTCTCCCTGGGGGAAGGAGCCTGGAATGGGGCTGACTGGATTGCTCTACAGGGAGCATGCATAAACTTGATGGGCTGAATAGCCACCTTTTATGCCGTAATGACTCTACGAGTGTTATTTAATGGATGTGACAGGGATATCGCCCGTCAGCTGCAGAACTGGAGAGAGCCCTGTGTCCCTTTCGGCATGTCTGCTGAATTAATCAGGCACTTAACTGGGCAGTAGCAGGTTCAAGGACCCTGGGGGCACAAGTTCCGCCTGCTGAGAGCTGCTGGTCAATCAGAAGTCAGCAGCTCTATGTTGCTTGGCAGCGCCACTGGGGAGGCAGTGGCTGGTACTACACCCACCCAAGGCCTCGGCTAGCCAATGGACCCAGGCGAAGGTGAATGATGGCGGGATGGGGTTAGTAGGGGAGAGGGTAGGCAGCAAAGGCAGGGGGTTGGCTGTCAGTGAGCACCCATCTTCCCGATGCCAGGTCCCTCAATCAGGCACTGAGCACCTTTGAACAAGGGCTCCCCACCTCTGGGAGCCCGCAAGCAACTGCAACAGGGTTTGCTTTTAGGGCTTCCTGCATGGCAAGGCCCCTGCCTGACACTGGGTGAATACCAGCGGTGGCAGAATGAGACCCTTAAGCGGCATTAATTTCCCACTTAAAGGCCTCAATTGGCGTTGAGGCAGGTAGGTCATCCACAGGCCTTCCCACCACAGACTTAACCAGGGCTGTTGTGGGGTGCTCACCCACTACCGTCCTGTCTGATTAAATGCCCTCCTGCCACCAAACTCACCATGGGGTAGGGCATTAAATTCCACAGTATGGCTCTATATAGGTTGGAACTTGGCTCTCCAGCACTTTGCTCCTTTCAGACCAAATCTTTCATTTCTGGTTGTGGGGTAGATGGGGGAACCATTACACCTCTTCCCTAAATATTGACAGGGGCTCCCAAAGATTGTGGGGCAAGATTTACATTTAGAAACTGGGCCTATCATAATAATGCCAGCAGAATAAGGATGACAATTTGAACTACATCAATAAAGTGGCAAAATTAGATTGAAGAGAATGGTGACCAAACATTAATAGAAACATTTATTATTGATGTCTATTTCTGACATCTGGCAACAGTAACCAATGTTAATGTTTCCAGTAACATGGATGATAAAGTAAAGCCAACACCCTTCTTTAGAGGCTGATTATTAATGCAAGTATAGAGTTCTAAATTGTATGAAATTCTGTCATGCATGGGTGAATATTTTTTAAATGCATAATTAAGAACTTGAGAGCATTGCAAAACTAACATTTGAAGGTTAAGTATTTGCTCCAGCATCAACTATACTTATTACCCCTGCACAGAGGCAATTAGGTAGGGAGAATACTCACATGAAATGGCTTCTTTGGAAACTTTTTTTTGTTTCTTTGTGGTTTTGTCACATTTTCTACTGATGCTGAAAAAAATAACCTGCGCAGGGTTGCATTTTCAGGCTGTATTTTACATATTCTTCGATTAAAATCCAGTGCCCATCGTGATGTTACTCTGCCTACATGCCCCTCTTCACTGCTGGTTTCTTTCTCTGTGCAGCTTACCCCAATGTGATGCAACAGCATCTGCTTTGGAAACACCTTGCATACATCTTGTGCAAAATGAAAAGTAATTATAGGATTAATAAGGGTCCTTGATTGGATTTCCATGGCAGGTCACTCAATCACATGCTGGCCCCGAGAAAATTGGAATTCTGTCACCCGAAACCAATGATTCATTCGTTCTAAGTTCATTCATCCACGGGTCCCTGAAGGTGGCAAGACGGGTGGATAAGTTGGTAAAGAAAGCATACGGAATGCTTTTCTTTATTGGACGAGGTATTGAATACAAAAGCAGGGATGTAATGATGGAACTGTATAAAACACAGGTTAGGCCGCAGCTGGAATTTTGTGTACAGTTCTGGCCCCCACATTCCAGGAAGGACATGATTGCTCTGGAGAGAGTACAGAGAAGATTTACAAGACTGCTGCCAGGGCTTGAAAATTGCAGCTTTGAGGAAAGATTGGATAGGCTATGCTTGTTTTCCTTAGAACAGAGGAGGCTGAGGGTTGACCTAATTGAGGTGTACAAAATTATGAGGGGCCTAGATAGGATAGACAGTAAAGACCTATTTCCCCTTAGCTGAGGGGTCAGTGACCAGGGTGATTAGTAGAAGGATTAGAGGTGACATGAGGGAAAAGTTTTTCACCCAGAGGGTAGTGGGTGTCTGGAATTCATTGCCTGAATTGGTGGTTGAGGCTGAAACATTCAACTCATTTAAAAAGTACTTGGATCTGCATCTGAAGTGCTGTAACCTGCAAGGCTACAGACCAGGTGCTGGAAAATGGGATTAAAATGAGCGGCTAGTTTCTTTTCCATCTTTTTCTGGCCGGCACAGACGTGATGGGCTGAATGGTCTCTTTCTGCACTTTGGCTTTTCTATGGTTCTAAGTCCAAGGAAACTGGAAATCTCTCAGTTGTAATTTACAAAACTTTGGAATTTACAAAGAGGCAGCTCTTGAAATGGTGTACTACCTCGGTCAAGACATAGGGATTCAAGTAACAGGGCCAACCCCACTGCTGTCTTCAATAATCTTCAGGATTCCAGGGTTGGACACAAGAGAACTGATTTTAACTTTCAACAGTTTTAGATCAGCCGCCAATTATAAACTCCACTCATTGGTCCTATCCATGACCTTCACTGAGAGGAAAATCAAGCAAGGCGTATAAAAGGTGTATAAAAGCTAACTATCTATCTCTTATTGACACAGTAATGATGCTATTCCCTTATTTTTCTGAAATATGCTTTGTTAAATGTTTAACCTAATTTCCTTTCATCATTGTTGAGTGGAAATATGATATGTGACGCTTTACTATCTAGTGACACCTTGCAGTAGAACATGAAAACTACACTAACTGTTCTTGCTTTATTGGCAAGCCACGTACCTTTAACATTTTTGGTTCATTATGTCCAGTTGATATTATTGCATGTTGAATTTACAGATAATTTTTTGTGGTCAGTATAAAAACTAGCAACCATGGCCAAGTTCAAATCACCTACACACTGAAGCATTGCCTTGTGCACAAAATAGTCTTGAACAGCATGCTTTGGTGCATCAGTAGTGGTTGCATTTAGCATTTATGTGCTTGATAAATAGCCCAATTACTTTTAGTCCTTGCAGCATGGTAACTTGTTACCCAGATGTGCACATTTATTAGTGATTGATTGTATTGGCCTGACTGCCTTCTCTTTTCCTTGTATCTGTCATGCAAGGCCAGAAAAATAGAAGCCAATTTCCCAGTGGCCACCTACAAAAGCATCATTCTTAAATAACTTATTTTAAACTAAGGAACACAACACTGAAAGAAAAGAAAACATAAACTACAATAAAAAAGAACCCTCAATTTTTATCAGGTCTACCTTGGGCACTTCAGATCCATCATGTCCATTTGAGATGTCACCACTTCACTGAACACTGATAAGAGGTTAATGTTGTCCTTTTCCCCTGCTTCATCCACTATTTAATATCAATCCTCAGTGAAAGTCAAAACCTTTGGCTAAATGGATTAATTAAGTTGGAAACTGCAATAATTCAGGATTGCCGCCGTACATTTCTTAAAAGGTGTATCTTGCAAAATCCAGTCCTTAAATAGGGTTAACCTCCAATTCCATACATTCTGAATTTAAGCGGGCAATTTTAACCCTATCCGCCAGACAGAAACTAGGTTGATTAGAATTAAAATCGCCCCATTGTATTTATCACACTTAAATCACCCAAATCATCCTCGACCCTGTAGTGGTGGTGTTATAAATTGCTACATAATAGATTTCCTGAATTGCAAAAGATAAGCCGGGCCAGGTGAATTACAATAGGCTCTTAGTCATAAAATCAGAGAATCATTGAACGGTGACAGCACAGAAGGAAGCCCATTTGGCCCATCATGTGCGTGTTGGTCTCTGCAAGAGCAACACAGCTAGTCCCACTCCCCTGCCTTCTCCCCGTAGTGCTCCCAATCTTTGTTCTTCAGATGATTATCTGGTTCCCTTTTTGAAATCCATGAACCGAACTTGCATCCACTACACTCTCAGACAGTATAATCCAGATCCTAACCACTTGCTGCATAAGAAAGTTAGTCCTGCATAACTGTGTTCCAAAGTAAGCACAAAATTAGAATAGGTCATGTGACTACTTTTTCCACTGACCGCAGGCATTCCATTCCCTTCCACCATGGACAATGCCTCTTCGTTTAATTCTCCATGTAAATATTCAGTGATCCCATGGGACAATCAAGCAAAACTCAACCCTACAGTCCTGTCCTCCATAATCAACTTTTCACTTCTTCTGGCCGCAACATCACAGGATCATTGTGTTCCATGGAGTATTTCAGTCTATCTGTATCTTGTTTCATATCTATCTTCATAAATCCCAATTCAGTTCCGGAACTAGATATTTATTCAGCTCTTTTTAGGAAACGTCAGAGGGGGATAAAAAAAAATCTCAACAAGCGCATAAAGAAACAAATCAAATAACTCAGCCAAATCACAGGAACAGATAAATCATTGACGTTAGCAACTTGATGGGCTCTTTGCTTAAATGAAACCATAAACTGATGTTTCTAAATATTTACAGATAATTAAACTTAATAATGCATTGCAGATGCATTACAATATTCTGTATATTTTCTAAAGTACAACAACACAGAGGAGAAGGATTGCTTTCAAATGCAGAACTAAGGGATAGGAGTGAAAGGATAAATTGAATGAAAATATTATTTTTGGGTTTTTGAATTTGAATAATCTTCTGGGAATGCTACAGGGCCAGTTTGTACTATGGCCTTAATGTGCTGTCCAACTCAGAATAATTTCTGCTGATTTCTGAATGTCAGTTATTTGATCATATTCAAACAAAACACACTAGTGTCATGAGTACAGATTAGGCGATGTGCTAAACTGAGCGCATCCCTGGCTAGCCTTGTGATGCAGCTATTAAAGATCCCCTGGTAATATCTGAAGAAGAATAAAGAAGTTTTTCCAGTTTCCTGCTTAAAAATTCTCTCTTGATTAACACCACCAAAAACAGATGAAGCGCTCATTGCTATTTGTAGGGCATTGTGGGTACACAAAGGCTGCTGTCTTTGCCTACATAAAAGTCTCTTACACTTCAGAAGTAATTCATTCCCTGTCAAGTGTTTGGCAGACATGATAAGGAATTTAATGGGATAGAGAACTATTGAGGAGATATGCTAACAGTTGAGGAAGAATGTGTTAAGTTTTGGGAATTTTGATTATGTTGCCACAGTAGGGGTCATGGAATACTTTATAGTACAGCATTGTCTTTAAGTTAGATCTCACTGGCAAAGGGATATAGATTTGAAGTCAGATAAAGCATCGATTCCAAAATATTCAGACAATGAGCTTCATTAAAAAGACATCCTAGCAAACATTTACATTACAGGAATTGGAGTGGCTCATTTTTGACTTTTTCAGGAGCTGCCTTCGAAGGATGAGAGCAGGGATATTCCCCATCTATCACCTTCAACATCCACTCCCTCCACCACCAACACACAGTAGCAGCAGTGTGTACTAGCTACAAGATGCAATGCAGCAACTCAACAAAGTTCCTCCAACAGCCCCTTCCAAACCCGCAACCTCTACCACCTAGAAGGGCAAGGGCAGCAGAATCTTGGGAACACCAACACTTTCAAGTTCCCCTCCAAGCCACACACCTCCCTGGCTTCAAACTATACTGCTGTTCCTTCACTGTCACTGAGTCAAAATCCTGGAAATCCTTCCCTAACGGCACTGTGGGTGTACTTACACCATGTAGACTATTGCGGTTCAAGAAGGCAGCTCACCACCACCAAGGGCAATCAGGGATGGGCAATAAAAATGTTGGCCCAGCCAGTGATGCCCATGTGCCACGAGAGAATAAATTTTTAAATTCGTATTATTCAATCTTGGGATGTGGGCATCACTGATGTCATGCCCAATGAAGGCAGGTCCTATTCATAACTTCAAACGTGGATTGTGTTCGTATGGAAGCTTCTGGAACTGTCCTTTATTTTTTAAAAATGGACAAGGTGACTAAAATGGCCGCCAAGGGTAAGGTGACCGTTGCAACTTCAACACAGACTATCTTAAGCTTCTGGAAAGCTCCTGATAGAATTATCCTGCATGCCCCCTTCCCCCTTGAATGAACATGCCCAGACAGCACCTCTGTGGAATTCACACCGGGTATTGTTCAATGTTTACTCTAAACTCAAAATCAATTAACTTCAAGACTCCACGTCTTCAAGTTTGCAATTTAACAAAAGGAGACTGCAGAAAATCAATTAACTACAGTGGGTGTGAAGGGACATCAACCATCATCTATCACCATTGAATAGCCATGACTTTCAGCTTTAAGCCATTCCAGGTGACAATAGCAGTTGATCATGTGACCAAAACTGACTTCTGATTCCAAAATCTTTTCCAAAAATCCAGGGAGACCTGGCAGTCTGCAAAGAACACCACTGCAGAATGTTAGCTGCAGACCAAGGCAGTAACACCAAAAGTTTTTTAAACTTGGAGGCAGCTACATCGTAAAAAGCCTTCCAGCCTGATTCCCCATTCCAAGTCCACCTGTAAAGAAACTTGACCTCGTGGTACAAAAACCCCATGACCTGCTGAATATTCATTTCTTTAAGGGAATCCTGCAATAATCCTGTTCTCTGACTTCAGCTATTTGAACTCATCTAAACTACAATTCAAGAGTGGAAAAGACTCCGTTTTTTAAAGCAGGCCCACAACAACTGTTCTACAATGAGCTAGACATATGAACTATTCTTTTGTTTATAACTTGTAAAAGTACACTATTCTCTATAACTGTATTTTTCCGAGAGAGAGAGAGAGAGAGAGAGTGTGTGTGTGTGTGTGTGTGTGAGAGTGCTGAGTGATTGATGTAGTGTTTAGACTTTTGGGGTGAATGCTTGAATAAATAATCCTCTTTATTTAAAACCACAAAAACTTGCTGTTTTTTTTAATTGACCACACACTTCAGGGACCAAGAAACACACACATCTTCCTCTCCAAAAACCACACTGATTACAGACAGCAAGGAAAAGGGTACAAAGATTTCAGTTCACTCCCGACCCTATCCGTAAGACTGGCAGGGCCAGCATTTGTTGCTCATCCCAATTGTCCTTGAAAAGATAGTGGTGAGCTATCTTTTTGAACCAAAGCAGCCCATCTGGTGTAGGCACACAAACAGTGCAGTTAGGAAGGAAGTTCCAGGATTTGAACCAAGCGACAGTGAAGGAACGGAGATATAGTTCCTAGTCAGGGCTGTATGTGACTTGAAGGGGAACTTGCAGGTGGTTGTGTTCCCAAATGTCTGCTGCCCTTGTCCTTTTAGGTGGTAGAGAATATGGGGTTTGGAATGCGTTGCTGAAGGAGGCTAAGCGAGTTACTAATTGACATTGCTACTAACCAAATCCCAGAAAGGAAAGAAGACATGTGTCAAATTGTCAAACTTGCTGCCTTGGACACCGCAAAAAACAAACATATGTTTGAGGTCAGTTGGTAAGAGCTCCTGTGAGATGTGGGTCAGGGCTGACGCTGGGAATGAAGACCAGAACTGGTCAGATTTCAGCTAGATGCCAACAAGAAAGAGAAACCAAAGGAAACGTTTTGACCCACAAGCCAGGGTGTGTAGCTTACTTTGTTGTTTTATATGTTATGGGAAGAAAAAGTCATCCGTTCAAAATTTCTACTCTGTTCAGTCATGTGAACTCCATAAAATGAACCATCTTTCTTGACTCTACATTAGCCTCGTCTCTGACCAGAATGTTAAATAGTACCAAGTACAGGAGATTGAAGAAGTGCATGTGATGGTGTATGTGTGAGGATCATGATATATCATTTCTATAAGTGTTCTCATTGTTCCAGCCCTTAAAGTTATGATAACATATCATTAGAATTTGAACAGTGTGAAAGAAATGAATCTAAGAGATGTTGGTTGGGCTTATGAAAGACACCAGCACCACTGAACCTCGCAGACCCAAAGTTTTGGAGCAGAGTGCGATGCCAAAATTGGGCGGAATTTAATCAGCGGTGCCTTGTTCCCAATGGCGGAACCCAAAGTGCGTGAGACTTTTGATCTCTTGCTTTTTGTCAATTCCCACATGATTGCAATTAAAATTTAAAGTGCCAGTGGCATGCATGGGAGACATGTGTAATGCCACAGCAGGGAAAGCTTTTCATTGGTGAAACCCACCATTAGCTGACAATGCTGCAGCTATGGGTGGGTGACAAAAGAACCTCCTGGTCAAACAGGGGGGCTCTGCATCACGGCCAAAAATTTCTTGCCCAACTGCGTTGCCATTAACATAAGGTTTATCGAGAGCACAAAGGTGGCACAGTTATTTGTCAAATTTAAATTTCACTCGTAAATAATTCACATTACATTGGTTTCACTTTATTCGTGTGTGCATCATCATTATTTGTTGACGCTAGCCTAGTCAGAGAGCTAAATGTACTGGCATGCCTCATGGTTGGCACGCATTGATGGTTACAGCGGAGTTAAGATCATTTTTTTTTATTGTGGAAGAAACAATGTTGTGTTTTTGCATTCACTCTTTATTACATGTTAGTGTCCAGTATTGTACTCACCCCACTCTGTGGGATGTGGCTGAACTTGCAGGCTCAGCTGGTCCTCCTTTTCATGCATTGTAAAGGACATTGTCCAAGATCACTCTCAATGGGAATAATTGAAATGTAGTAGGTGAACTCAAAGTCCTGTAAGGACTCTGACAGCCAATACCCTGAGATGGACACACATGTGGAGAATACCTTTAGGCACCTCATTTTCTTACCTTAATTGACTGTCCTCACCATCCCTCCCTCTGCACATCCAGGATGCCAGGCCCTTCCTACTTCATTCCTTCATACCTCCAAGCCCACCGTCTGCCACCCCTTGCATCCCGCTTCCACTCCTCCATGCACCCAAACTCCAGCCTTTCAAGACCCACTCCCAACCCCCACACCCCTGATTTGCCCTTTCTGCTCCCAAGCCTCTGTGCAAACTGCCTTTCTTTTGCCTCCCCGCCTTGTGCCATAGAGTTCAACAAGGAAATGCTGCTGACCGCAGACACAGCTGCACAAAGTCGACTGGTGCATGCCTTCTTTAAATGAACATCAACCACGAGCACGAAATTCTTGTGCACTGCTGACTTAATCTTGAAGGTAAGACATAATTTTTAAAAATTCTTTCTCAGGATGTGGGCATTGCTGATGAGGCCAACATTTATTGCCCATCCATAATTGCCCTTGAGAAGGTGGTTGTGAGCCATTTTCTTGAACTGCTGCAGTCCATATGGTGTAGGTACACCCACAGTGCTGTTAGGGCAGGATCGGGTTCCAGGATTCTGACCCAGTGACAGTGAAGGAACGACAATATAGTTCCAAGTCAGAATGGTGTGTGGCTTGGAGGGGAACTTGCAGGTGGTGATGTTTCCATGCATCTGTTGTCCTTGTCCTTCGAGGTTGTAGAGATCACAGGTTTGGAAGGTGCTGTTGAAGGTGTTTTGGTGAGTTGCTGCAGCACATCTTGTAGAGGGTGTACGCTGCTGCCACTGTGCATCTGCGGTGGATGAAGTGAGTGTTTAAGGTGGTGGTCCAGTTCAGTTTCTTGTCAATGGTGACCCCCCAGGATGTTGATAGTGTAGAATTCACAATGGTAATACCATTGAAAGTCAAAGGGAGATGGTTAGATTCACTCTTGTTGGAGATTGCCTGGCACTTGTGTGGCATGAATGTTACATGCCACTTGTCAGCCCAAGCCTGAATATTGTTCAGGTCTTGTTAAATATGGAAACAGTTCACTATCTGAGGAGTTGTGAATGGTGCTGAATATTGTGCAATCATCAGTGAACATCCCCAATCCTGGCCTTATGATGGAGGGAAAATCAATCATGAAGCAGCTGAAGGTGATTGGGCCTGGGAAACTGCCCAGAGGAACTCTCTACAGCAATGTCCTGGAACTGAGATGATTGACCTCTAACAACCACAACCATCTTCCTTTGCACTAGGTATAAATCCAACCAGCAGAGAGTTGTCCCCCTGATTCCCATTAGCTTCAGTTTTGCTGGGGCTCCTTGATGCCACACTCGGGGGCAGTCACTCTCAACTCACCTCTTGAGTTCAGCTCTTCTGTCCATGTTTGGACCAAGGCTCTAATAAGGCCAGGAGCTGCGTGGCACTGGCGGAACCCAAACTGAGTGCCAATGAGCAAGTTACTGCTGAGTAAGTGCTGCTTGATAACAGTGTCGGTGACAGCTTCCATTACTTTGCTGATGACCGAGAGGGTGCTGATCGGGCAGTAATTGACAGGTTGGATTTGTCTTGCTTTTTGTGGGCTGGGAATTTTTCTCAGTATTTACATGACTGGTCCAGTTAAGTTTCTGGTTAATAGTAACCCCCAGGATGCATTTCACATATAAGCTTAAAACCAACAGACAAAAGAGACATTTCATGCTGTTATTTTTGGCTCATTGCAATCCAAGGTCCTGTCTAATACATTGCACCCATCCCATCCTCAAATTGTTTTCAAATTGCACCATTTTTAGCAACACAAAATGATGCATTCTGACCGTATCAAACTGAAGGAATGCTGATGTAATAATTTTACTCCTCTGATTTATTCAGAAGGAACTGGGAATAATTAAAGTTTTACATCAACAAAGTCAATATTCTTTGAAGTCCAGTGAGAAAATCTCACCAATCTTAACAACAGGATAATAGTTACTGAAAATAAAACAAATCCTTTACCTTGTTCTCTTTTTACTCAAAGATATCTCTGTTCATTTTGCCCTGTATGCATTAACATCTATGGTCTCATAGTAACATATCAGCCTCTAGTACCTCATTCATGTTGAGACCTCGACAGTGAGTATCAGCAGGCTGACCGACTATATGAGCTATCATAGCTCACCTCTGCCCCCACAGGATGTCCATACAGAGCATATTTCTGGCAGAGCTTGCTGGGAGTATCCACCAGGAACACGAAACCTAGGAAATTTCCCTAAGCTGGGGACTGGGGTGGAGGAGTTCGGGGTGGTGGCGATGGCAGGGTGGGTCAGGCCATCAGGCCATTTGCAAAGTTCTTATTGAAATGTACAAACGCAGCATAGGCTGGAGATAGAACCTCAGGTTTCTTGGACTAAATGGTTAAGATATATGTTGACCAAAGGTCCTCTTGGGGCCTTGGAGAAAATGATTTCTATTTAACATTCCGTAAATGGCAACAGAAAAACAACAGAGATTGCCAAGATAAAAAATAAATCGTTATAACAAAGGACCACAACTATAGTACTTTGATATTACTGAGTTATTGCACTAGAAGGCACTCATTATTTGGTATGTTGTACATTGTACCGCTCTGACCACTCCATAAAGGAGCATTACACTAATTTGTTCCAGCTTTTGCTTCATCTTTTAGGAGTAGGGGATGATTTAACTGTCAGCACACTGCTGATTGCAGTTCGTTTCCTGAGGCAGGATAGGGCCATGCCAGTTTAACTGTGGGCCCCCTTAACATGCCATTGCTTCAGATAAGAACCGAGTGGAAAGTGACTGTCCGCCTTCAGGCAAATAGGCAGCCCTTGGCTGCCCATTAGCTGGCAGATAAATGCGGGAAAGTGAATGTGAGAGCTCGTGGTAAGATGTGGGTGGCATTCCAGGACTGAGAAGGCCTCAGTTTTTCCTGTGGGGGCCCTGGAGGAACACGCCTGCTCCTTCTGGACCTGACAAAGGGAAGCAGAAACCATACTTTGAGGGCCTCTTGAGGCTCCCAGTTGCTTTCACAATAGCCTTCGCCTGTTGGAAAAGCCACAGGACCTTCCCCATTCAGGTCAAAGTTAAAATTGCTGCAGTGCCTGTGACGGCCTCAGCAACCGGTTAGTTAATTAGTGCCCCTTTTGCTTCGGGCAAAAGTAGCTCAACCTCCTACCCAGAAGAATCCAGTTTAATTGGAAATGGTGGCCGGAATTTTCCAACCCCTCACGCCAGCAGAGTCTTCCGGTTCCGCCGATGTGAATGGAGAATTCAATGGCTTGCCGGTCCTGCCGCGGGGGTAACTGCCCCGGGGGTGCTGGAAAATTCCGGCCAGTGGGATCTAGGCAACTTGCTAATGGGTAAGTAACTGGGGCCTTTTGAAACCACCAACTGACCGGTTTAACCGGGTGTGGTAGGTTAACCAGACCTCAGTCCCCCGTGCCACCCCACTACCCCCATCATTGCTTTGCACTTTCTGATTTTGATTCCTGTATTCCTTCCTACCCTTCTTTCTGGTTTTATTTAATTTTCTGCTTGTAGGCAGATTCAATTCAGGCAGATGGATATGAATAGAATGAACATGATGTTAGAATGGCAGCTGCAAATGGTTAGAATGAATGAAACATGCTTAAATGGATAATAATTGGATTTGTCCTGGATAACATGGGAGTACCATATGTTGCTGAATTATTAACGACATGGTGTGAAAGGTGGAGTGCTGGAGGTGTTTTATATAATTAAGGTTGGTCCTCCATCATCCTGCCATTCAGTAATGTCACCACTGTGTGCAGATGTCCATTTGATTAAATGTGTGGCTAAAAGCAGGATAGTACCTCGTGCAGCAGCTTCTATAGTTTGAAGGCGAGCAAAAGAACCATGGCAACATCTGGCCTAGTGCAGAATGATGTGACTCTCATCAGTCACAAACAAAAGCTGAAAACCTTTCCTGCTGATGAAATTTATGAGCAAAGCCTTTAATGATATTTGGGCACTTGATAACATTCCAATGTTTGCTGCTTTTGTTCTACTGAGTCTATGGGGAAATCTGTGGCCTGCCTGAAAAGACCACCCTCCTCTAGTCTAAGACAGTGCTGCACTACTGATTACTTTATGGCTTTTATGATCTCAAATAATCTGGAAACACCCAGTAACATTAAACTTGAAATGTTAGAGATGTTGTTACTCTTACGGCTACTGACAAGGCTGTGCTTGAAGAGGAAATAGGTCTGGTACCAAAAGCAGACATAACTCACTAATAGCTCGTAAAGGAATCCACAGTCTATTCATATTCTGCTTTCAGGAGAGGTCCATGTATCACCTTCTTAGCCTACATACCCTCTGACCTATGGTTAGGGTGGTCCCTGTATATATTTCAGGTGTTCCCTAAATATATAATCCCTGATTCTTCACAATTCCTCTCCTCATTATCTTCTTCCTCAAGGCACAGGACAATCAAAGCCCAAAAGAGAAATCTATTGTTTTTGTACAAATTGGCTGTCCATTCTCTGTGAATAGTAGCAGCTACCTTTACATCCTGATAACTCAGTCTCATTGTGTCATTAAGGTCACTTCTGATTTTAAAACAGGACCTCAGTCTACACTGGCCTCTGACCTTTATGATCCTAACATTCCCCAGGTACCATACTGGTCACAACACCATCCCTGTTATACAGGCAATGCTTTCTGGAGCAGGAACTCATTACAAAGTCAGAGAACTATTGGGAGCTACTATGCCACACCCCTTCGTCTTTGTTTATGTGTGGAGGGGTGAGGTCAGGATGGGTAGATTAGAATTGTGGTGGGGTCAGTGAAAATAGATCAGATGAGTGGGCAGTTGGCAGAGGGCCCACTGCCCCAGCCCATTTCTATTGCCAGACCACTCAAAAATACTACTCAACAGGTTGACCTGAAAAATCTAGGCCTTGGTCCTGTAACTTTAGTTTAATGGATGTCTTAAGAACTCAAGTAATCTGAAACTTCCCACGTAACACACAAGATTGGAGATAACACTTAAATGAGTGCTTCTGATGGCAGTGAACTGGATATGGTTTGTAGCAGCAATAGACTTAACGGGATGAATAACCTTTTCCTGTTCCACACCTCCTGTTCTTTCTAGAATTGTGGAACCTTGTTTTCCACTGCTCAAAGCCATTTATAGCACTGCAGTTGGATTCATTTATTGTAAAATAGATCACTTATATGTAATTCATTCATTTGCCGCATTACTGGATAGCTCCATTTCCATTTTAAAAACTCATTCATGGGATGTGGGTGTCACTGGCTCAGCCAGCATTTATTACCCATCCCTAATTGCCCTTGTTCAGAGGGCATTTTAAGAGTCAACCACATTGCTGTGGGTCTGGAGTTACATGTTGGCCAAACCAGGTAAGGACAGCAGATTTCCATCCCTAAAGGACATTAGTGAACCAGATGGGTTTTTCCAACAATCAGCAATGGTTTCATGGTCATCATTAGACTTTTAATTCCAGATTTTTATTGAATTCAAATTCCGCCATCTGCCGTGGTGGGATTCAAACCCAGGTCCCCAGAAAATTACTAGATCTCTGGATTACTAGTCCAGCAACAATACCACTATACCATCGCCTCCTCCTGATAAACTTAACACAATCCAAAATGTAGGTAATCCCAGTTCACCTCTAATTTATTACAAAAAAAATCTCCAGCGCCCGAGAGTAAATTTTACACCCAAAGCCATTAAAATATCAATAGTTTATCTTTGACAATTGGCTACCCTTACTCAGGAGTTGACCAGAATTCCTGTGTTTGCTTTCACATCTCTCCATGACTTCATTCAGACAAACCTTAATGGCTTCACTCCTCCGCTCCTACATCCCCATGTACACCCTTCACTGCCCTAATGTCACATCTCCACTCCAATTTCTTGTTGGTTTATGTATGCTAATTCAAGTTCCTTACAGAAGAAAGCTAAATTTAATGCTCGCTAACCTAAGACACATACATCCAGCTATTTTGTTCTCACAGGAAACCTTACAGTGGTCTGAGGTAAGTGTTCCTCTGAAATTTCCTCTCTGCCTATAAAGAAGTGTATACCTTTCACTGGGAGCACTTCCTCAATTTGGGGATCAGGCTGGCACCTCTCTACAGGGGAATTGTAGGCTTGAACTTACATCTTCCATTCCAAACTGTGTACTGCTAAGCCACCACTGGAAAAGGTTTTTAACCTTTAAATAACCCATTAACAGACTTCATATAAATGGTTAAAATTTAATCAAAGCCAACAATCCACAGGACACTGAAATGAGCGCAAGGGAGTTGGCTTACAAAAAAAGGACTTCCACAAGCAGCGATATTGTATGATGTTAGTGCTGTCAGATTTGTCATAGGACTGTGTGGTCCCTGACTTCTGTACTATGTTCTAATGTATTCACAAACACCCACATGAAAACATGATCACAACTGACTGCTGCCGTAGTTTAACCAGATGCAGGACCTTGCTACTGGTAACAGCTTCAGTTTTCTAGTTGTGCAATTGCTATAGTGGGAAGGACACAACAAAGCAACCCTGAACATCAAGATGCAGGTACGCTGTTTCAGCAGTTGTAGATTTTATTGTCAGGCAGATACTTCCTATGTGGATTCTCAGCAATCAGGGGTTTCAGATATTTATTGTTCCTCTATATGCCTCAATAGCATCAATGTTAAATTAAATGTACTCAACATCTAGGCCAGATTTTCATGCCTCTGTCTGTGTCATAATGGAGATGAAGAGATTTTAAAATGGCGGATGGTACCCAATTGTTGGATTTACACCCCATTCCGATGTGTGGCATTTTTAAGGGCATGGGGCAAGGGAATGGGTGGCATGTCAACACAGCAATCCTGCCTTTGCCAGCTTCATTGTGTGGATGGGAATTTTAGACCTTCCCCCCTGCTATTTTCTTGGAGTCAGGCCCATTTTAGTGGGCAACATGGCCCGTGGCACCTCAGTGGAATCACGAACCATGGGGAAACCCTAGCCTGGGGTCAGGAACCATTTTACAAGCACTTTCAAAAGGTATTGACAACTTCACATGGCATAATTAGATACTGTGTGAAAGTTAATATAATTTTAGTGCAGTAATTGATGATAGGGCTTTGTTTAGAAAAGGTAAGGAACCTTAAAATGACCAGCATTGCAAAAGTAGAAAAGTCTTCAGATGCATTAGAATACTTTCTCAAGTGGATAAAGTGCTCTTTTGTATTAAACAGTATTGAGATTTATATTTTAATGTGGTAATTGGACCATGTTCTTTGATATTTACGTTTATTGACAGTCCAGCCATCTGCTGAGCCTTGGAAGCAGTGGAACAGATTGCCTTCAAAGGTTTTAATGCATTCAGCTTTGGAGGCTTTGGTTATACAGCTATGCAATGGAATCACATTATGAATGCTTGGCTGAGCTCTAAACATAGCTAGTGGATTCAGCTCAGTGGGGGTTGTTGACACTGCTGTCCATGGGGCTGTGAACTTTGCTTTGATTGACAGGTGTATGGACAGTTAATAGGATTATGTTTTTGAAGAGGTTTTTGAATGGCTGTTTGTTTGTTTTCACAGTTTTATGAGCATTTCAAATACCCAAAGTTATTAAAGGGCTCGTGAGTTCTATTCATAGTGGATACTAGGTGAATGGGAATGGGGGATATGGAGAAGTATTGTGGTATGGAGGGAGCATGGGGTGGATGGGGGTGAGTGGAGGCTGAGGGGTATGAGGGGTGAGGGCTAGGGTGGCTAACATTCATGTCCAGAACTGGGCCGATATCCCAGTGAATAAATGTGCCTTTTTAACTGGTTCATCTTGGCAGCAACCCGCCTCCGGAAGCAGTGGCCCCAACTCCAGCCTGCTCCCGCCACCCCATGATGAAAATAGCATGGGTGGGCACTGCCAGGCAGGAGGCAGGATCATGATGTTGGTAAATGGCCCAATTTGCAATTCCTGCATCAAAGATAAAACTCTGGGCCCTACTGTTCTATCTTCATTATCTGATTCCAGAGCAGCTTCTCCCGAGTTTCACCGGGATCCAAATGCAACAATGGATAACCCAGAGTATGTTTTGAGTATTCCCATTTGCACTCCAGCAACTACAGCAATTGAAAAATGGCACACATGCAGCCCACAACTAACCCTACAACCATGGTCTGTGTGTGTGCACAATCTCCCAGTACCTAATTCCAAGCAGATGAAGCAGAAAATGTACCTTATTATTTGCTTTCCTAGATTCTTGGACGTGACTTGCACTGGTCGTACTGTTCAACCATGTACTTTATCCTCCATCTCAGAAGAGCTACTTGTGTTGTACCACTTCACACAGCGATGATTGATCAGCTAGGGAGATCACTTTAAACTTATGAATTTGATATGATTTGCTGATGCAAGTGCCACACAAGAAGATGAAATCTGCGCCATTCACCTTGCCAGTTATCAGGATTTTGTTTTTCAAAGTGAAAAAAATTCCTGCATAGGATAATTAGTGTGTTTCTCTCTCCACAAACAGTGCCTGACTTCCTGAGCGTTTCCAGTATTTTCTGCTTATATTTCAGAATTCTGCAGTATTTTGCTTTCTTTAACGAAGTACAAACTGCGCCTATTGAAATTGTACATTTCACATCTATTAAATTGTAACAAATGATAATACAGTAAATCTTCGTTTATGATCACCTCACCTCCTCTGATAATGAGTAACCCCCTCCTGCTTTGGTTAGATCATTAAGTGTCCATTATACTCAAAGATTGACAGGCACAGTCGTAACTTGAAGAAAATATATCTAGATTTAATATCTGACAGTCCAAAGTCAAAACTTTATTCATGGCTGTGCTTAATCTGGTAAAAAGATTACTACAAGTCAGGTCACTGTTAATCCTCAAAGCATGCAACCCTGCAAAGGCTTGTTACTGAAGGGGTAAGAGATTTCAGATTGTAGGGAAGATCGGCTTATAGGAACAGTTTTTGAAAGGAAAAAGGGATGCTATAAAATACCAAAAACAGGGGCAATTCTTGATAAGTGTTTGAGGGAACAATCCCAAAGTCTGGCAGATGTTTGTTCAAATGGTTTTGAAGATAGCAACAGATGATCTTTACATAGCCCAGAAGTTAGAAGTCATATGACTGTATCTCAGTATTGCACATGCTCGGCCACCTACAAAAAAAACTTCAGAGTGCAGCAGGAGGAGCAACTATTGTGTTACTGCAGCACCACATGGACTGTTGAAGAAAAGGGCTCACCACCACCTTCTCAAGAGCAGTTAGGGATGGGCAATAAATGCTGGCTTAGCCAGCGATGGCCACATCTTGTGAAGGAATGATAAAAAAATCGACCACAAATCTCAGAAAATAAATTATGCTAAACTGAATGAATTGTGATAACAAATTTCCTCTGCATTATGACCTGACATTCAGGGGCAACCATTCTGAACAGGGCAATAGCTTTGATTGCTTTTTTTAAAAAAGAGGATAACTTTCAGCTTGACTCATACTGCAAGTGACTATGAAGGGGAGTGATTACAATGCTGGAGAATGAAACCTCTCTGCACCTAACGATGATGCTGAGTACTTTGTACAAGATGTGTTGCAAAGTCATACTGCTGCTCACATGGTGCCAGCTGCCGTTCACGTGGCTGCACTTCTACTCACATGGTGCCAGGCTGCAAAGGCTTGATGACCTTAGACAAACCATCTGATTTTTCAACATGACGTCTAGGCATTTCTGAAGCATTAATTGGTCAGAAGTGAAAGAAAATCCTAGTTTTGACTAACTTTGGCGTCTATAATGTGGACGGCTTACAATGAATTTCCATCACCTGCAAAGCAAGTCCAAGAACTTGGTGTATTTAAACTTGTGTGAGAAATGGCTGTCCATCTTAACTTCCCTTTCAATACAAGTCACGATATTGCGAACAAAGTGCGTAGAAATACAGAGGACATGAAACCTAACAGGATGATACTTAACTTGTCTTATTTGCCACCAAACTGGAAATTTGAAACCTCCATTTAAATGAAAGAGGATACTGTAAAATGTATTTTAAAAATATTTTGTTAAATAGTACCCATTATTTTTCCTGAATAAGCAGCATGTACTGGTTAGTCAGCCTCTTCTAGAAACTGCAGTAAGAAACATCACAATTTTAGGCTGTAATTAGAAAGATTTCAGGCATAGCAAACTCAAGCACATTTGCCATGCCTCCCTGTCAATCCCCAACAGGATGAGTTACAGTCAGCAGTGCTGAACAGATAGCGGGTGTAGATCAGTCAAGTTGAAATTTTGCTGCGCTTCACAATAGTCATTTTTAAGTTGGTGGGGGGTATTCACAGTACCAATGTGATGATCATCAGTCTCCATCAATATCCCTTCTTTAAGAATGCTTGCGGAATGTGGTGACACCAAGGTGGAATTCACAGCGGTGGGCCCATCCATCAGCGGAAGAGCCAGTGCAAATCTTGCCACAATTATTTCCGGCAATTCCAACAGGGTTAAATCCCAATTAGGCAGCCCATTGGCTGCCCTCAGGGTTCCTGGCTTCACCAGGATGATTTTCCACAGCTTTTTCTTATGTGGGATGGATGTCTCACCTCTAGTATGTGCTGACCAGTCAGGGGGGCCCAGGCAATTGAGGGGGGAGGGGGCATAGGGGAGTGGCTTGTTGTGAAGGGAAGGAAGTGTCTTCCTGTGAGTTCCTCCCTTGCCATGGGCAGGTCCCTCCATTGGGCACAGGATACCAGAGAGGCAGGGACCCTCCCACCCCCATAGCACCAGGCCGCAAAACCTGGCCATCTGCCCACATGGCATGGCTCCCACCCACTGCTGGTTGAGTTCTAGTGGTGGCAGGATGAGGCCGTTAAGTGGCCAGTGTCAGGCCTTCCATGCAATCAAGCCCCCAGAGCCAATCAGAGGCTGGCAGCTCCCCATTGTCAGCAGTGCCACGAGGATTGTGGCTGCTACTGGTAATGCACTGAGGGCCAGCCCCAGGATCAACGCAGGTGACTGAGGGCGAAATGGGGTCGCAGGGAGGGGGTCACCAGAGTGGCAGATAAGGCAGGGGGCACGGTGCGTCAGAGGGAAGGACAGAGGCATGGCTTTCAGGGGCTCTCCCTTCCTGAAGCTGGCTACCCAATGAGTACCTGTCAACAATGGACCCCTCACCACACAACTCAACAGAGTTTGCTGTGCGACCTTCAGGAGGCATGGAAGAGCCATGTGACTCTCATTCAATCCCCGAGCCACTATTAAATTCTAGTGGACTCTGGGATAATTGGCATTAGGTGGCTCATTAATTAGCTTAATTGCCTTCCAGCCATGGGCAAACTAGATCCCTGCATTTTTCCAATCCCAATCCCAAATGAGGATGGCTTTCCCAACGTTGGAAGCCGATGCTGGTACTCCTGTCAGATTCTTCCAGACCCCTGCCACCATGCCCATTCCGGCAGGCTCCATTAAATCCAGCCCAACATGGTCAAATGACACTGTCAAAACCTTAGATACCAACAGACACAGTTCCATTTTAGCAGAAGAGCAAGTTTTTTTAAATCTGGGTTTACAGGGCTGTGGAGCTATGCAGCTTCATGTTAATAATTATGACTGCAGCTGCTGATTGTGCATCCACTGATGACCTTTATTATAGAAAGATTATGTATGGTTTCTAAAGAAGACTGCTTGGTGCAGTTGTTAACTTTAGAATACCTCGGAAATCTAGCCATTCCTGCAGCGTGTGTTAATTCCACTCCTTCACACTCTGAAGCTCAATATTTCTAATAAGCAGTTCACTCAATTAGTCCATCAGGAATAGTCTTGCCAAAACTAAGAGAGGGGAAATAAACTTTGGGGCCTGAGGGCTTAATTATGCTCAATTCCTTGGCCTGGACTGTTGTCGGAGCTCGGAATCAGATTTATATCTAATTGGATAGATCTTTCAAAGAGGTGGCACAGACATAATTGGCTGAAAGACCTCTTTCTGTGTTGTATCATTCTATGATTCTTTGGCCTGGATTTTGAGGTGGTAATGACAGCAAAACTGTCAGTCTTCTCCCTCATTACTCCTCTAAAACTGACAGCAAATTCTGGAGTTTGTGGTTAAACAGACAGAAACAATGTTGGTTTTGACATCTCCCAGCAGCTTGCAATTAAATATAGATCACTGGACTGATGAGAACTTCCGCTTTTACTCTACCACTCTCATTATAAAAAGCCTTGAGAAAAGTTACATCTTGTTCAATGAGGTTTAACTCAGTTTTTCACAGCGTACATAGCTTATAATTACAATTGAACAACCTCAATGGCCCTGAAAAACTAATTTTATATTTGTGGAACATCAAGGTTATAGAATCATAGACTGGTTGGAGCTCAAAACGAGGCCGTTCAGTCTGTCAAATCTGTGCCGCTCTCTGCTAGAACAATTTAGCTAGTCCCACTCTCCTATCCTTTCCTGGTGCTCTGCAATTCCTTTCCCTCCAGATGCTTATCCAATTTCCTTTTGAAAACTTCAATTGAATCTGCCTCCACCACTCTTGCCAGGCAGTGCATTCCAGACACTCAATGCGTAAAAAAGCTTTTCCTCATGTCAGTTTTGGTCCTCTGGAGTCTGAGTTGCAGACATTGCTGGGCATCAGGGAGTGGGGGGAAAGGTGGCGGTGGGGGGGAGTGAGTTACTTGGCACTTTGTATGAGACAGTCACATCCCTTAGATTAACTTTAGAACTATAGAATTGGTCAATGGTCAGGACAGGAGGGTGTGACTGTGAGTCAGGCAGGTATGAGGAACTAGGATGGAGTGATGGAGAAGCCTCAGCCCTTGACTTTATCTGTTAGGTATGAAGTGCTTTCTACTTGTGTGGATGGGGAGAAGGTCTGCAGGGTGGATGAGAAGACTGATTATGTCACCATGGTTCAGGATGCCATTCAAGTGCGGGAAGTGAGAAGGAATGTGGTAGTGATTGGGGGCAATATAGTAAGGGGAATAGATGCTGTTCTCCAGAGCTGTGACTGGGAGCTCCGAAGTTTGTGTTGCCTGCCCAGTGCCAGCCCGTGTGGTGTAGGTACATCCAGAGTGTTAGTAGATAGGGAACTCCAGGATTTTGGCCCTCTGACAAAGAAACAATGGTGAAAAAGTTCCAAGTCAGAATGGTGTGTGAATGGAAGGAGATCTTGCAGGTGGTAGTCTTCCCATGTGCCTGTGCCCTTGTCTTCTAGGTGGTAGAGATCTGAGTTTGGAAGGTGTTGTTGAAGAAGTCTTAGCAAGTTGCTGTAGTATATCTAGTGGATAGTACATGCTGAATTAACTACATTACTTTTTTGCTTTCCTAGTCAACCACAATGAACCTGCAATGGGCAAACTGTAGATCTGCTCCATTAGTTTTGCAATTGTTGCTTTAAACCCATCACTAGAACATACATTAATTTGAATTGGATGTCTGACCCTCTGATTTCTTTTCCCATCTGTGTGAGATGCAAAAGTTAATGATGTGGAACACCCACAAACTGCAAAACTTGTAATCTATTTATGCTGAAATTTTTCAGACAAATAAGATTAGTAAAGGATCATCAATATAGTGTCCAAGTTAGCTTATTGTTCCCACATATTCCTGAATACAGCAGAAGTGCAGTTGCCAGGGCCACCAAGGAGTGAGTCAGAGGTATAGCTAACACTTCTTACTTTGCAACATCTAAGATAATATAACTGGTATCGTCATTAGGCTTGGTACTACCAACTAAAATGAAGGTTTGCCAACATGAATGAACAGAATCTAAGCCATTCCAAGCACACTAGAAAACTAAAGATCACATGTCTCCAACTTAGCTGGGTTTTGTTTTGCTGCATTTATAACAAAGTAACAGTTGGTGCTAAAAATGGCATTGTGTCTTTCACAAAGTTTTCTTCCAATATTAAATGTTAATGCTAAAGCTGTCACACTAATGACACTACAGCTCATCTGACGTGTCAGCTTTCCCTAGCTTGAAACATCCCATTCCTTGATCAGTGTAGGTGTGACATTATGTGAATACAGAACTGAAACATGATCAAAGGCACAATGCTCAGGAGTCAGAATAAATATTTACACTTGGCAACACATACAATTATGTTTTGTAAAGGCAAAGCTGAACACAGAAAAAAACTTACATTTTCGTTTAAGAGGTCGTTGGTTTGGAAGGTTCTGTTGGAAGAGCCTTGGCAAGTTGCTGCAGGATATTTTGTGAATTGTACGCATTGCAGGCAGTGTGCACCGGTGGTTGAGGGAGTAAATGTTTAAGGTGGTGGTTGGGGTACCGATCAAGCGAGCTTCTTCATCCTGAATGGCATTGAGTTCCTTGAGTGGTGTTGGAGATGCACTCATCCAGGCAGGTGGAGAGTGTCCCAATCACACTCCTGACTTACTTGGGGGAGTTACATAGCAATTTTCACTGGCAATCCTAAAATGCTTTATAGCCAATGAAGTACTTTTGAAATATGTGGCGGAATCTTCTTAGCTTTGTCTCTGCCGGAATGGTGGGCTATTTCCAGGCTTCAAATGTGATTCTTTGAACAGTGCACCCAGACGTTGCTCTTTACAAAGGCAAACCAATTATCATCTCGCCTTCGGGCTCCCCGACCAATTAGAGAGGATGGGCGGGATGATATGTCCATTCTGTCAAAGGAAAGATTTCTAATTAAAGGGGCAATGGCATGTGTCAGAAAAGCTCACCAGCATTTGGATTTTTTCAGGCTGCAGCAACCAAAGAATGGGGAAGAGACCATGGAAGGCTGCTCTCCCCCCGAGGTCACTCACTGTCACCTGGAGGGCCTGCTGAAGTATCTGAGGGATTGCAGTGAGCTCAACTCTCCCAAGGGCAAAAGGAAGGGGACAATCTCTCCAACCAAGCAGTTGTGGATGGCAATGGCCAAGGAAGTCTCTGGCCCTGGAAAACTAATTTCAAATTTGTGTATTGTCAAATTTCTCCATTGTGATAAACTAATTAATAGTTTCTTTTAAAATAATAAAAGCTTCTTTGGGGAAATTTTTAATGAAATTTCAGCTTCTAATGTGTACAGCACCATCTTTATTTTGCTCCCTCTAAAATTTATAAAGAGTTAATGATTATCTGTGCTTCCTGATTTGCAGTCTGTGAGAATTTTGCAATATCATTGGCTGCTTACCTGCTTGGTGATATCAGTTGGTAGATGCCTGGAGATCCCTTTGACTTGGTGCCAGACTCAAATTAACACTGGGAAAAGGCAAATCCAAGGCACAGCTGTTTGTAGGCAGGTTTCTTCAAGGCTAGTGGTAAGCACCTTTCCTGTGTCGCTGACTGCAAAATTTTGGCCAATTCAAATAATGGAGAAAATAATGGGGCTTAAGATGGATAAACCTCCAAGATTTGATGGTTTGTACTCAAAGTACAAATAGGTGAGGAATTAGCAAATGAGTTGATCATAATTATTTAAAGCTCCCCAGGTGCAGAAATTATGCTTTTTGCTTGAAAAACCGTCAATCCATTACACTAAGACAGGAAAAAAGGATTTATGCCTTTTGATTGGAAATTACAAATGTTACTCCATTACTTAAGAACTGAGAGAGAAGCCAAAACACTTCAGGCCTGACAGGCCCTGCAGAACGGTCCTCGAATGATCATCCCTAAGAATGGGTGGGTGGGGACAGGTGGGGAAATTAAAAGTTCTTAATTTGTCAAACTCGACCCAATCTGCCTCCAACAACTCACTTCCAATTTAAGTGGAGGGATGTCAGTGGGAAAGCACCCAATCTGCTCTTAGGAGATGGATCAGTCACTGAAGTCTCTTATAAAAGCCGTGCGCCTCCATTTTAACAGGATTTTAAAAATTTAATGCATGAGTCTCGGGATTGTTAGCAGGTAAAATGAGGTGAAAAGGGTTGAATTCATGAGGTACATGCATTTATTGTGGGTGGGGGGGGAGCAAGTGGTCCCTTCAGGCCCAACAAGCTCCCTTGCACAGAATCGGAGCCCTGTGATTGTCCAATCCTCTCCCAGTGATGACCTTCTCCTCCCTGCGATTTCTGAACCACCAGGATAAACAGGAGAAGGAGTCACTGGAGTGGGCCTTCCTGCTGGAAGTCAGTTCAGGAATTCTAAGAAGACTGAGGGAAACAACTTTTGATGGACACTGAACATTACAACTCGGTGAAAAGGGGAGAGGTGACCCTGTTGTAAGCTGGGAGTGACTTTGAACTGGTTCCTGTAAAGACTAAAATTCGACGTAGAGTATGGTATAATGCATGAATGTGGCATTGGGGTTTTTGGTCATGTTAAGATGTAAGGGAGGGGGAATATCCTTTCTGTAGTTTAGTAAATAAATTACCTGCTAAGTTATGTTTAGTCAAGGCTGCTTTTAATGTGATTTTTACAATAACGTTCTTAAAACATGAAATCTTGTTGCGTGATCCTTTGAGTCGGTCACTGGAAATTCAAATCTCTTTTTAAGTATCTCTAAATCTCTCTAAAAGTATCGGTCTCTACGAGGATCATAACACACCCCATAATAGCCAAACCAACTCCCTCCCACCACTGTGACGTTTTAACTGCCCATGCCCCATATTAAAATTGGGGCTATTATTCTGTCTCTTCCTCTTCTACTAATTCTCCATGTTGTGTACTAATCGTCATCCAACAAGATGGGAAGTGACCGTAAGATTGGACGGGCAGCGAAAAAGTTCTTTAAATTAACTTTTTAATGGCCTTAATATGCTTTTAATTGTCGGTGGGCACACTGCTGACTCCGCGCGTGCCCGCCGACCGAAATATCGCACAAGTGCACGATGACGTCGGGACACTTGCCTGATGTCATCGTGTGTCATTTTACGCTCGGTCGGGTCGGGTGCGGGCCTGCCTGCTGAGCTAAATATTTTACCCCAGGTTACCCTTTCACCACAATCAGCAAGGTCTTCCCTCTCTATAGGTAGGTGTGTCTCAGCAGCCACTTTATAAGGAAGCCTTAAGCCATAACTTTACAGCCAATAAAATGTTGGAAATTTGCAACTTATCACTGAGATTCATGTGTAAGTACAAATGCCCTGTCATTTCATAGCATGATGCCTTTAAAAACCAACACCACACATCAGTGTCCATCTTCCCTTCCATTTCCTGACACTGAACTCCAGAAAGCAAACAGGAAGGGAACCAGACCAGGGAGCTTTTTAATTCACTATAGTCTCTGCCTAAACTAAAATCTATAGCCTCATGGAGCTGCTTGTGGTAAATAGCAATGTTGTACTGTTCATTGGAATTCAGTATAGATGGCATTAGAATCGACTTGAATCTTCATCCTGAGATTTTCATTTAATTTAAATTGAATAAAACTGTCCTATGAGAACTGAACTGCTCTTGTCTCGAATACACAAACCTGCTTCCTGTTCTTAAGTTTGCATCTGAAAAACTGGCGTCACATTGGCAAATAACCAAACAGTTTCTTTGATGAAATATAAACCACTCAGAAGATCACTGTTAAATATTTCAATTGATCCACACCAGAGAACAGTCTAGGTAACTTACTTCCCGGGGCCTCTGTGTCTGGATCCCATTGGTAATGTTACAAGGTTTAACTACAGCAAAAGTGAGTGAGTTCATTACTGATCATTCCCTCCCCCAACTTTTTTTTTTTAAATGTATTTTCTGGGTGGTTCATATAGAAACATAACCTGAGGCATTCACTGCTGAACTGAACCAGACTAGTTTGAAATTAGCCACTAAAAGTAGATCATCTATTCAGCCACTATGATGGTTTTAGGGTATATTTGACTTCTCCTGTGCTTAATAAAATATTATTATAGCTGAAATATGCTGAAAAATATCTTAGGCTGTCTAATTCCTATGAATGCTCCGGCCTACAGAAGAATATAAGAATTAGGGGCAGGAGTAGACTATACAGCCCCTTGGGCCTTCTCCGCCATTGAATAAGATCGTGACTGATCCTTGTCCTCGATTCCATTTCCCCATCCAATTATATATTCCTTGATTTCCTTAGAGTCTAAAAATCCATCGATCTCAAACCTTGCTTATACACAATCCACAGCCCCTCAGGAGATGAGAATTCCAAAGATTCACAATCTTCTGAGTGAAGAAATTTCTCATCTCTGTCCAAAATACGTACCTTATCTTTGCACCATGGCATCTAGAAGACAGCATCTCAGCATTTATCCTGCCAAACACTCTCAGAATCTGAAGGTTTTATTCTTTCAAATTTAGAAGGTTAAGGAGAGATTTGTTCAAAGTTATCAAAATATTAAAGGATCAGGTAGGGTAGATTGGGGGGAACTATTTCTGCCAGTTGGGGATTCTAGGACTAGGTGGCATAGTCTAAAAATTAGAGCCAGACCTTGCAAGATTGAAATTAGGAAATATTTTTAACATAAAGGGTAGTAGCAGTTTGGAAATTTCTTCTTCAAATAGCATGTGGGAGGGTGGCGGGGGTGGTGTGCATGTGGCACTGGGAAAGTTGCAGCTCTGTGGGAAGATGACCCTCGGTTGAGGCCTTCATTACAGCACCCCCTCCACCACTACCCCCCACCCCACCCCACCCCAATTTCCATGACAGCCTGACTCTGGGAAAGTTCCCTGGAGGAAGAACACTACCATTCCACCGTTATCTCAATGGGGCATCCCATTAGGCTAATTTCCCAGCCCCGCTGCCTCCAAACCCCTGTCAACAGGGCTGGGAAAATTTAGCCAATATGTGCCCTCCTCATGGCCTACTTTCCCATCGAGCTTTGTATCATCAGCAAACTTGAATACATTACACTCAGCTCCTACATCTATGTCATTAATGTAGATTATAAGTAGCTGAGGCCCTAGAACTGATCCTTGCAGGATCCTACTACTAATAGCCTGCCAACCTGAAAATTACCCATTTCTCCCTACTCTCTTTGCTGTCTTTTAACCAATCATCTATCCATGCTAATATGTCACCTCCCAATCCCACGATCCCTTGGGCAGGATTTTCTGGATGGTGGGGTTTTCCACTCGGGCTCCCAACAGATTGCAGGGAACATATTCCCACCGATCGCAGCAGCTACACAGCCATTTAACACTCCAAGGAGCATTACTTGGCTGGAGATGGGGTCTTTGCCCCTCACTCAGGCAGAAGACTGCCTCAGAGAACTGCTGGCCTATCTGATTGGCAGTGCAAAATGCAGCAGTTGAGAGGACTGGGATTACAAGCAGTCCCCAGATTCAAAGGCCAGGAGTCCAGAACCAGGTCAGTGTAGGAGATCACACAGAGGTTGGGGCGGTTAGGCTTGGCGGAGGGTTGGGAAATGGGCTGGGGGTCTTTATGGAGAAACCAGGGTTGGAGGGAGTACCCCTAGGATCTAGACCTGGGGGAGGGGGTGCACCCGATGTGGAAAGGGGCACTTGAGGGAGGAGCCTCTCCTTTCCCACCTAAGGCCCAAGGAGGATGAGCTACTAGGCTTCCTCCCTACCCCTGAACTTCTTCCAGCAGTCTCAAAATTGAGCCCCATGTAAAATTGCGGACAGGTCGGGGTTGGGGGGAGAGCAGCTGGAAGACCACCTGGAGAATTCTATGAGCCTTCCCACCTGCAAACCCATTGGCAGGTGGCTGTAAATTCCAGCCCTTTATGTTATGCAACAAACTTACGTGTGGTACCTGATCAAATGCCTTTCAAAATTAAAATATAATACATCCACTGATTCCCTTTTATCTACCCTTTCAGTTATATCCTCAAAAAACTCTACTAGACTTGTCAAACAAAATTTCCCTTCCATAAACAATGGTTGACTCTGCTCATCATAAATGTCATCAACACTTGGGGATTTGTCAGCTTTCAACCCCATTAATTTCCCCAGTCCTTTTCTTTACTGATATTTTATATTAGCTCCTCACTCTTATTAGACTGGCGGGCGCGGCAGGTGGGCCCAGGAGCAGTCACGAAGCCAACCGCTGCCCGCGGCCAGACCCCGACATCGGGTGAACACTCAGCCAGCGTGAAATGTGTGTTGCAGCGCTCAGCACTGCCGGGGTGGGGGTTGCGGGGAGGAGGGCGAATGCGGAAGTTTGCGCGAGTGTGCGCAATGAAAGCTCCCTGATGCACAGAGCTGCCTCAGGGAGCTGAAGATTTAAAAACTCAATAATAAAAAAGTTACCACTGTTTCTGTCACATGGGGTGGGGCATGTGGTGAATTAAATTTTTACATTTTTATTTAATATTTAATTGCTGTCGGAAACCTCATCCTGCCCGTGGATGAGGTTTCCTCAAAGATCCAAAGGCCGCTTGGCCTTTTCGCCTGCCCAAAACCGTAAGGTTGGACGGACAGCGAAAAATTTCATTCAATTGTTACTTTAATGGCCTTACCAGGCCTGTTAATTGTTAGCAGGTGCGCTGCCAACTCCCGTGCGCGCCTGTCAACCGAAATATCGCACAAGTGGGCGATGACATTGGGATGCTCGCCCGACGTCATCGCGCTTCATTTTACACTCGAGCGGGTCGGGCACGTGTCCGTCCGCTAAGCAGAAAATCCTGCCCTTGGCTTCCCATTACTTATGGGGTGGAATTTTACGGCCCTGTCGCAGCGGGGGCGGGGCTGTAAAATGCAGCGAGTCATTCAGAAGTCCATTGTCTTCAGCGGGACCATAAAATCCCGCTGGTGTAAAATTCCATCCATGGTCATTTTTTATGCATTTTACTGTGATGTCAGCACAAAATATTTGTTTAACACCTCTGCCATTTCCTTATTCCCATTATAATTTCTCCTGTCTCAGACGCTAAGGGACCCACATTACCTTTCACAACTCTTTTCCTTTCGACATACTTGTGGAAGATCTTACAATCAGCTTTATATTTCTGGTTAGTTTATGCACATTTTGTCTTTTCTCCATCTTTATCGACTTTTTTACTTATCTTTTGCTGTTATTGAAAACTCCCAATCCTCGGGCTTATTGCCCTTCTTGGCATTATTGTAAACCTCTTCTTCTAGTCCAGGACTATCCTTACCTTATCCAGTTTGCCAAGGATGAATCACTTTGCCCATTAAGATGTTATTTCTCAATGGAATGTATAGGCATTGAGAAGCATGAAACATTTCTTTTAATGATGGCCATTACTTATCTACCATGATGCTTTTAAATCTAATTCCCCAATCTACCTTAACCAACTTTCCCCTTATACCCATGTAATCAGCTTTATTTAGTTTTAACACTCTAATTTCAACCTTACATATGTAACTCTCAAACACAATGTAAAAATCCAAAATGTTATGATCACTCTTCCCCAAAGGATCCCTCTGAAATTACTAGCTAGCTCTGTCTCATTACACAAGACAAGATCTAAAATAGCTCTACCCTGATGGGTTCATTACGTATTGTTCTGAGAAATTGTCTTGAATGTCTTTCATGAACTTGTCCTCAAGACTACTTTAGCCAATTTCATTTGCTTAACCTGTATGAAGATAAAAGTCTTCCAACATTATTGCATTACCTTTGTTAAAAGCTCCTTTTCAACTCCTGCTGAGCTACATTGTCTTCCTGTCTCAAATTTAAAATTCTAATCCTGATGTTCAAATTCTGCCAAAGTCTCACTTCTCCCTATTTCTCTAACCTCCTGCAGCCCTGCTGCCATGCTCCACCATTGATGGTCATGTCTTCAATTGTTTATCCACTAAACTCCGGAATTCCCTCATTAAATCTCTCCATCTCTCTCACCTCGTTTAAACCACTCCTTAAACTTTGAATATTCTCTTAGTCACCTGTCCGATCGACACCTTATGCAGCTTGGTACCAATTTTACCTAAACATGTACAGTCTCCTGTGAAAGACCTTGGAAAATTTTACTATATCAAGGGTGCTATATAAATATAAGTTGTTGTTGACCAGAGGAGGCTTGGCAAAAGCATCATTAGAGGATTCCTCAGTGCGGTGGCGATATAAAACCAAGCACAATAAACCTGAACCTTCTCTGTTCCCTTCCCTTGCCAGTAGTCACAAAATTGTATGTAATCCTATGAATAGATAAAATCTGCAACAAAATTGATTCTCACTGTAATCGTCTATCGAAAATACCCATCTACAGTTTTATAGCACTGACATTCTGCAAGGTCCTGTGGCACACTAACTACAAAAGAAGCAGAAGGATGCGACTTCAATCAAATCGGCAGCCATTAATTAACTTCCACTGCAGCAACCTACTTTACAGGAAATAATTACATGTTGGCAATGAGGTTTGGGGAGGGAATTCCAGAGCTTTGGGCCTTGTTGGCTGATGGCAGGATCATCCTGATTTAAGTCACCTTTCTGAAACACAGATCAGTACGTAAAATGGCATCTGCTCCTTTGTCTTTGAAAGATTGGTCACCACTGCCATGGGATTACGTTTGGAAACATTTCATTTATTTGAAAAGACAAAATGAAATAAACTGGCTCACAACATATTTCATCGTGACACAGCCTTATAGCTCTTCCAAGAACAAATTGTCAAACAGTTTCCTGTGAGGATAGTGCCCTTTTAAATTTATTGGCAATGTCATACTGGTTATTGAATATAGGGGAACTCTGCAACATTCTGCAGGAACACATCTCAATCGTATGAGCTGACAACATCAGTTTTCAAGTTAAAGCTGAACTGACTGACGTTGTCATGCACAAAGCAACCCGTGCAGATCTGATCAAGCCACATCAAAACGCATCAGTAATGGTCAGACCCTGCCGGTTTGCCAAGTGATTGATTGCCTTTGTGGAAGGGAATGTTTCTCTGAGACGGTCCTTGTGTCAACATTGTTTTATTCAAGTGAATTAAGGAGATTGGATTGCCACAAACCAGGAATTCACCAGCAGGCTGCACATATCGAGAATAGCAGGTGTGACAAAAGCAACTCAACCGAATGAAGTGAGCACTGTCACCTTGCAGGTTTGACAGATAGCCAGCAAGTGTGCAGGCATGACTATGGCAGCATTATTCATAATCACGTGGCACTGTGGCAAGTTTAGAGTTCTCCGTTTTGATGGAAATTATGGCCAATTCTTTATTACCACACAAAAGGACAGCAAAAGCGAAAACCATAACATTTTCTTTCCCTTTAATCTATGGTTCATTTTCCTCCAAGGAGGCCACGACACACTAATAGCTGACAATCTTTCTTTACTTGTTCCAGGGATGTGGGCATCATTGGCTAGGCCAGCATTTATTGCCTATCACCAAGTGCCCTTGTTCAGAGGGCATCTAAGAGTCAACTGGACCAGGTAAGGGTGTCAGTGAATCAGGTGGGTTTTTACAGCAATTGGCAATGGTTTTATGGTCACTTTTTTAATTCCAGAGTTTCATTGAATTCAAATTTCACCATTTGCCATGGTGGATTCAAACCCAGATCCCCAAAGCATTACCCTAGGTCAGTGATAATACCACTATGCCACCACTTCCCCCCAATTCATTGCTGTATAACATGGCTTGGAGGAGCTCAAGAATGACCTAATGCTCAATCAGATCTAGATGAGTCAAAACATCCATATTAGCACAACTAAAGTCATCCTCTGGCAAACAGCTATGAATTTCCAGACTCCTGTCCATTAATCCTCTTGGCTGCCACCTCAGACTAAGCACAGAACGTCAGGACCCTAAACTGCACAGCCCGAAAATGGTTGCAGGGAATGTAAAGCACAATTAGCTCATGTTCATTCAATGTATGCAGGCAGCACAGCAACTTTTTGCTGCCTCCTTATTAGAGCGATTGCTGTATGCAGCCAACACTAACCATACTGTTCATTGGCTGCGCCCATCAGCAGAGGGCCCAAACTTATAACTTCCTAGCACCAATTAAAGCTAGCCAGCATGGCTCTTAAGTCTAACCTGCAACTCTTGAAAGGCATGTGCATTGTGGCTTGAGTAGGTGCTGGGAGTTGTGCATGTAGTGAATCTGACCTGAGAAACAGTGAGAAATCCTGCAACATGGAAGAAAGCTATTCTCTCTTAGGAAGACAGATTCTGTCCTCCCACGCCTTCGGCTCCACCAGTGCCCTTGCTGTTGTTTGTCAGCCAGCCAGTCCAGGCTGCTGCAGCCCATATAGTGGCAGTGACTCCGTGGGGCATGAACCTGTTGCCCTCTGTCAGGAAGACAGCATCCATCCTCCCGCCACGGTCAATCTACCGGTGCTCCTGTCAGCAAGCCAGCCCAGACTCGTGCTGCTCATGGTAAAATGGTGCAGTCCGAAATTGGGCCTTCTAGTCCCAGAGTTCCTCAAGGCCAGCCTGCCAGGCCATTTATATTTTACCCCATTGAAAGTCAGCAGCCTTCCACCAGCCATGCTACAGCTGTGGGGGTAACACTGTGTCGAAAGGACAGGCATCCACACATGGGAGACAGACACAAAGGGAATGTACCTGACTTTTGCATGCAATATGTCATTGTTTCATTTATAAATTTGGTTCAGAATGCTAATTTTGTAGTAGCTTTTATTTTTATGTTTTGGCCCTGCGAACACTGTGTTGGTCAATGTTAAGTAAAAGGAAAGGCATGGTGGACGGAAGTTAGGGTTGTGGTTAAATATCACACTCAGATGAGCTCTTCACGGACAACCTGAGCATTAGGAGCTTTCTAAGTTGCCTCCTACCTTCCTCTTCTTCCTCTTCCTCCTCCTCCTGATTCTCCTGCACTGTACAGCTAAGCAAGGGTTGCCCCTCATGATGACAAGGTTGTGCAGCAGGCAACAGAACACCAAGGCACTTGATACCCACTCTGTTGAGTACTGCGGGACTCCCCCAGTTTGTGTAGAGGCTCAAATGCAGCTGGATTGCTGCAAAATGAAGGCATCATGAGTGCTGCCAGGACACCAGGCATTAACCTGCCGAAGGGTCATGAAGACTCAAAACATTAACTGATTTCTTCTCCACCGATGCTGCCAGGCCTGCTGAGTTTTTCCAGGTAATTCTGTTTTTGTTTTTAACCTGCATGATTGGCTGTGTATGATCATACACTAGCTAGAAGTGAGGAAGCGGAATCCCTATCAGTTCAGATAGAGTCGGCATGCAGTGTCTGCAAAACACTGTGCATGTGGTCAGTGACACCCTGTACCCTGGTGAAACTGCATGCTCAGTCTGCTAGCAAGAGGGAATCAATGTACAAAGAACAAAGAACAAAGAAAAGTACAGCACAGGAACAGGCCCTTCAGCCCTCCAAGCCTGCGCCGATCATATTGCCCATCAACTAAAACATTTTGCACTTCCGAAGTCCGTATCCCTCTATTCCCATCCTATTCATGTATTTGTCAAGCTGCCTCTTAAACACCACTATCGTACCTGCTTCCACCACCTCCTCTGGCAGCGAATTCCAGACACTCACAACCCTCTGCGTAAAAAACTTACCCCGCACATCTCCTCTATAGTTTTCTCCTCTCACCTTAAATCTACGTCCCCTAGTAATTGACTCTTCCACCCTGGGAAAAAGCTTCTGACTATCTACTCTGTCCATGCCACTCATAATTTTGTAAACTTCTATCAAGTCGCCCCTCAATCTCCGTCGCTCTAGTGAGAACAATCCGAATTCCTCCAACCTCTCCTCATAGCTAATAACCTCCAGACCAGGCAGTATCCTGGTAAACCTCCTCTGCATCCTCTCCAACGCCTCCATATCCTTCTGGTAATGTGGCGACCAGAATTGCATGCAATATTCCAAGTGTGGCCTAACCAAAGTTCTATACAGCTGCAGCATGACTTCCCAGCTTTTATACTCAATACCCCTACCAATGAAGGCAAGCATGCCGTATGCCTTCCTGACTACCTTATCCACCTGCATTGCCACTTTCAGTAACCTGTGGACCTGTACACCCAGATCCCTCTGCCCGTCAATGCACTTAAGGGTTCTACCATTTACTGTATAATTCCTGCCTGTATTAGACCTTCCAAAATGCATCACCTCGCATTTGTTCGGATTAAACTTCATCTGCCCATTCTCCGCCCAAGTCTCCAACTGATCTATATCCCGTTGTATCCTTTGACAACCCTCTTCACTATCTGCAACTCTTCCAACCTTAGTGTCGTCTGCAAACTTACTAATTAGCTCAGTTACATTTTCCTCCAAATCATTTATGTATACTACAAACAGCAAAGGTCCCAGCACTGATCCCTGCAGAACTCCACTAGTCACAGCTCTCCATTCAGAAAAGCACCCTTCCACTGCTACCCTCTGTCTTCTATGACCAAGCCAATTCTGTATCTGTCTTGCCAGCTCACCTCTGATCCCGTGCGACTTTACCTTCTGTACCAGTCTGCCATGAGGGACCATGTCAAAGGCCTTACTGAAATCCATATAGATAACATCCACTGCCCTTCCATCGTCGATCATCTTTGTCACTTCCTCGAAAAACTCGATCAAGTTAGTGAGACACGACCTCCCCTTCACAAAACCATGCTGCCTCTCACTAATACGCCCATTTGCTTCCAAATGGTAGTAAATCCTGTCACAAAGAATCTTCTCCAATAATTTCCCTACCACTGATGTAAGGCTCACCGGCCTGTAATTTCCTGGATTATCCCTGCTACCCTTCTTAAACAATAGAACAACATTGGCCTTTCTCCAGTCCTCTGGGACCTCACCCATAGCTAGTGAGGATACAAAGATTTCTGTCAAGGCCCCAGCAATCTCCTGCCTTGCCTCCCTCAGTACCTTGGGGTAGATCCCATCTGACCCTGGGGACTTATCCACCTTAATATTCTTCAAGATGCCTAACACCTCCTCTTTTTTGATCTCAACATGATCCAGGCTATCTACACACTCTTTCCTAGGCAAATCGACCGCTAAGCCCTTCTCTTTGGTGAATACTGATGAGAAGTATTCATTTAGTATCTCTCCCATTTCTTCTGGCTCCACACACAGATTGTCACCTCTGTCCCTGAGTGGACCTACCCTTTCCCTGGCTACCCTCTTGCTTTTTACATATGTATAAAAGGCCTTGGGATTTTCCTTAATCCTGGTTGCCAGTGACTTTTCATGACCCCTTTTAGCCGTTCTGACTCCTTGCTTAAGTTTCTTCCTACTTTCTTTGTATTCTCCACGGGCTTCATCTGTTCCCAGCCTTCTAGCCCTTACGAATGCTTCCCTTTTCTTTTTGACTAATCTCACAATATCCTTCGTTATCCAAGGTTTCTGAAACTTGCCATGCTTATCCTTCATCCTAGCAGGAACATGCCGGTCCTAAATTCTTATCAACTGACGTTTGAAAGCCCCCCACATGTCAGTTGTTGATTTGCCCTCAAACATCCGCCTCCAGTCTAGATTCCTCAGTTCCTGCCGAATATTGTTATAATTAGCCTTCCCCCAATTTAGCACCTTAACCCGAGGACTCCTGTTATCCTTATCCACCAGTACCTTGAAACTTACTGAATTATGGTCACTTTTCCCAAAATGCTCCCCTACTGAAACTTCGACCACCTGGCCGGGTTAATTCCCTAATACCAGGTCCAGTATTGCCCCTTCCCTAGTTGGACTATCTACATATTGTCTCAGGAAGCCCCACTGGATGCACCTTACAAATTCTGCACCATCCAAACCCCTAGCACTAAGTGATTCCCAGTCAGTATAGGGAAAGTTAAAATCACCCACCACGACAACCCTATTGCTTTTACATCTTTCCAAAATCTGCCTACATAACTGTTGCTCAATCTCCCACCGGCAATTGGGAGGCCTATAGTAAACCCCCAACATTGTGACTGCACCCTTCCTATTCCGGAGCTCTACCCTCTACCCATATTGCCTCGTAATTAGATCTCATTGTATAGACAGCCTCAGTTAACTCCCTTACACAACAGTGGATGGCAAACTGCGGGGTGTTGCAAATTTGTCCAGCTTTAGCCTGAAAGGAGACAGATGCATAAAGTTCATTGCCACAATTACATTCACAGCCACTGCCAATGCTGTTCTAGCCCTGCTCCGAGGTTGCAGTTTTGGCTGTAGCAGAGGGCAGATTTCAGCGAGGGCATCCTTCCTAAGTACAGATGTCTCATATGTTCTTCCTTGCTAAGGTCAAGTTGCAGAATTGTTCCCTAAACACCTGGGTGGAAATGGCTTCTGCTGAAAGCCCTGCGCCTCCTCCTCCTCCTCTTCCAGCAACTTGTCCCTCTCTGCATGGCCTCAGCTTATTCCCCAACTCATGCTGCATTACAAGGTTGGGGGGGGGGCGGAATGCCTACCTGTGCCTACATGTCTGGCTATGCAGAAGCCTTGAGTCAGCACAAACTCCTTCAGCACCTGCCACATCTCTCTCTGTAGTCTTTTGCAACTTGAAATAACTATCGAAAGCATCAAACATTTGTATAACCATAGCAACAGCCAGAAGGAATCAACCGGCAACTAACCCAAAAGTGATTGGTAATACCTTTAACTGGCGCTGTGGATGATTTGTCTTGGTGCTGAATGCCAGATTAAGAGAGGGCATTAAATGGAGTGTTGAGTTAAAGAATGGCACCGTTGGTATCTAATCAATGTTGCATGCTGATTATGTCATGAACAAGCTTCTCTGCATATTTGCAGTGGATGTTCACTGCATACATGCTAACTCTCACCAATATTGTGTCCGGTATGATTCATGCAAGTATGTCCATGCATCGCAAATGCCATTTTAAAGCTCGAAGAACATTTGTAGCAACTAAAAAACAGGTGCTAAAGAGCCCAATTTCTTACCCTCAGTATCCTACTGAAGCCTAAATTCAGTTTTCGTCCCCACACCTCAAATTGTTGTCCATTTTCATTCCTACTCACCATTCCTTACCACTAAAACACTAAACCATATCTTCCTCACCTCAAGGCAGGAGTTCCACCCTCAAGAAACTGCACATCATCTAGAATGCCATGAGCCACACTCCCACGTGTTAAGACATATATTCCTATCTGTCATGTCTTTACTAATTTCCACCATCTGCAGAGAAGTGGTTTTAATATATTTGTCATCAACCTATATTCCTCCCATGGCCTCAACATTTCTATGTCCAAGGTCTTCAGAAATACGTTCCTGAGAACACCATTACTTCTCATTCTCTGCTCTCTCAGCTCACAGTTGATGGCTGAATTCTCCACATTGTTCATGGTCTCTGAACCTCCCGCAGAATCCCAAACCTTGCCACTAAAATCCTTTTTCCTCAACCAAACTTTTGCTTCCTCCTCCTCTCTTACCTTTTCTTTCTGTTCCTATTCTCTTCAAATTTTGTCTTTAAAACAAGGACTAGGTTTCTTTCCATAGTCTTCACTCAGAGATCATGTCCAAGATTATGAAGACACTTAATCAGGGCTAATTGAAACGAAACATTCCAACACTTAGTGTGATCGTATCCTGCTCACTCCACTGCTTAAAAATTGGGAAATTAAACTGATTGTTAGAGAACATCACAACCTCAGAACAGTTCTGTATGTTTCTTTAATGCTTATGGTTTAAAATACATTGTAAACAACCAAATAGATGTGTTTTGAAATCTATTTTAATTGAGATATAAACGCATCTCATTTGCTCCATTCTAATGAGAGGTACAAACTCTTTCCAGGAGCCATTTAATAAAGGTTTATACAGAATTTATAACTGAGTAGTTAATATTTCTCCACCCACATGATTATTTTATTTTAGACTATGTGCAACTGATTTATATTTCTCCACAGTTGGTTGTGATTGGAACTGGTAGTGATTGCATTACCATTATTAATCCTTCAGTGTGGCAATATTGGACATCAATTACAGATGTACAGACAAGACTGTACAGATATCCAATACTGGGTATGGTAACATAGTGGTTACATTACTGGACTAATGATCCAGAGACATGAATTCAAATCCCACCACAGCAGTGGGGGAACTTAAATTCAGCTAATTAAATAAATCTGGAATAAAAAGCTAGTATGGTATTAGTACTGGTGACCATGAAAACGGCCAGATTGTAGGAAAAGCACATCTGGTTTTCTAATGTCCTTTTGCAAAGAAAATCTGCTGTCCTTACCCAGTCTGACCTATATATGACTATAGCAATGCGGTTGACTCTTATCTGCCCTCTGAAGTGGCCCAGGAAACCACTCAGATGGCTCATCACCACCTATTCAAAGATAATTAGGGATGGACGATAAATGCTGACTTTGCCAGCGATGCTCACATCCTGTAAATGAATAGAAGAAAATTATACTAGCCAACTGTAAAGGAACTTGAACAAAGTAACCTTGACTGACCAACACAGCATAAACAGAATGAAAAGAAGTGACTATACAGGAATAATTCCAAGGATTTCTTTGAATCTTGGGTTCAGATTTCTGCTAACAACTAAATAAATATCCTGTTTCTTCTAACAGTCGAACCCTCCAGAAAGATGATGGCTTAATAATTACTCCTGGGTACCCATTGTTCTCTAGCAAGCTCTAATTTAAATGGTTCAAAATTGTATTTAAGGGATGCTAATATAAGCAAATGTGGTTTGATGCACTTAAAGATGTTTTTGATGTACACAACGGCAGTTCAGTTGAGCATCATTCACAGTTTTCTGAATACATTTACCTAGAATATGCCTGGTCCTTTACCTTGTGTAAATCTCGCACCTCTGGGCTTTCAGGCTATGACAGAGTAAATTGCTTTTATCGTTTTTCTTGCAGAGATGATCACATCTTCAGCGCAATTCACTGGCCACTGATACTCTTCCAGGATTTTTTTTCCTAGCAATGGAAGTTCCTAGACCAATCATGCTGGTTTATTTGAAGTCATTATATTAAGTAGTCAGAAATGTTGCCCAGAATTGACATAGAATTGTTCCAGCACAAATCTTTAAAATACATTTTTGTGGATGACCTTGTTTTTTTATTCAATGTATGTTATAAAATGCATTCATCTCAAATGAACACTGTGGGCTCTCTTAGTGACACAGCTTTTTTTTAGATGTGATTTAGTGTCAAATTTTATCATGGAATCATAAATTTCTTTGTTGGACCTACACAGCATTTGTTCCACATCAGGCCTATCTATTTTAATTCTATTCACCTGTGATCTCCCCAACCCCTAAAACCCCCAGCACTTTATTTAATACTTTCATAGAATCATACCAGCGTCACATAAGGCAACTGGATGCATTCCATCTCTGCTGCTGAGGATTTTTTCTGAAACATCAAATGGCAGGACAAACTCCGAACATTGAAGGTCTTGCAAGGTGCCACATAGCTGGTGTCGAGAGCATGCTCATCAGAGCTCAGCTTCGCTGGGTTGGTCGTGTTGTTTGCATGGAGGAATCCCGCGTACCAAAGAGAGTGTTCAACAGCCAACCGAGCACAGGGACCCACCGCTAACTTAGAGACAAAGACATTCTGAAAACCAACCTCAGAGACTATAACTTGGACAAGATTGCATGGGAAGAAAGAAACCTTGACAGATCCAAATGGAGAAGTCTCCGATACTAAACAATCTCAATATCTGAGGAGAACAGTGTCAGGTTCCTGTAGCAAAAGCAAGCATGCTGCAGAGTCAGTGCCTTCACCTGCATCCCACCGCGCCCCCCCACCCAAACAGTGATTTCATATATAATATTTGCTGCAATTGGATCTGCAAATCAAGATTTGGTTTAACATCACATACGAGATGACACCAACCTAGACAGTGAACAACTGGTCTCCTTGCTGAACACTCACCATCAAAGTGATTGGAGCATCCATAGAAATTTCTGAGCAGAAGGTGAACATTTGATCTATCACGTCAAAATGTGGTGCGGATTCTAGCCTTCCAAGACCTGAATCAAGGCTGACAAAACTCAGTCACAGGGTGAGTCATTTGTACTTGGCTCAGGAATTTTCCATTAACTGGCTTCAGGCATTCCAAAGGTTGTAGGCAGGTGGTTTGTCTGATGCAATGGTTTGCACATTGACTGCTCTCATTTTGGAACCAGATTTAAATTCAGCCCACGGTGAAATTATCAATTTTATTTTTTAAAGGGACCCAAGTGAAAAATGTTTGATCAATCTCGATTGGCTTAAATTGTACTAGGCTTCAAACAGAGGCCACAAGAACGGGCTAATGTGGATAATGGAACTATCGCTTTGGTATAATATTGGGCATTCTTCTGACACTGCCATTGAGAATAAATGTTGAGGGAACTGTAGCCTTCACCTGTGTAGTACCTGAACCTGCAAAATTAGACAGTGCTACATGCCAGTACCCACTTGGAAATGCTTAAAATGCAACAAATTTCCAATGGACCCAAGGGTTCCCAACTTTGATCCCATGTCTATAGTGAGAATTATCTGATTTCAGTCAGGGCAGTGATAGGGCCCTATAATTTCCCTCAGCATTTTAGGTGAGGATTGTGAAATCAGCCAAGAATTTTGTTCTTGCTCACTAACAAACATCCCTTGTTGGAAGTGCACATTGAGTACAGAATCAGACCTGTGGCTGGTCTGTGACATTTAGTCTTTAGTGGCAGGTTTGAATGGGAAGGACCTTGGACAATTAGAATGGAGAACAGCCAAGCATCATTTTTGTCAGACTTGCTGTGATTGCCCTGTGGTTGAATAGCTTGTTGATAACCAATCTCTAGTGCAAGGCACTATTAGGCACTCAGCGCCTGTGGAACTGTGGCTCAGGAAGGGAGTAACCTTCCAGAGAGGAAGGAGGGGAAAAATTGGTGAGGGAAAGAAACAACTTCAGTAAAAGAGAAAAGAGAATTGTAGCTAATTGTTCCAATGCAGCATACATTCAGCAGCAAAAGGTTTAAAGGAACATGTAAAACAGCAACTTAGTATACTGCATTCACTGCTTATGATGCAGCTTCCTCTACTTGGGAGACATTGGGTGATCACTTTGCAGAACACCTCCATACAGACTGCAAATGTGACCCTGAACTTCCGGTCACCTCACTCTGGTCTTACTGCCCTTGCATGGCCACCTACACTGCTGTCAGCTTCAGGAACAGCAGCCCATGTTTCAGTTAGGCACTGTAAATCTTTTCAGACTCCACAATGAGTTCAACAATTTCAAATCATGACCTCTAACCCCATTTTTTAAAGCTGTTGTTAATTGAATCTGCAGTTGTTATTTACACTTCCTGTAGACCTATCTTTTTTTGTTTACTTCTTCCATTATCATCTCCTTTTGCCTTGCAGCACCCAACTCTTTTTTCATTTAATATCTCCTGCCTTCCAACTCTATCAGCGACCTTCCCTTTTGTTATTTGTCCTCACCCTTCCTTGTCTAACTTTTCTCCAACTTTTGCCAACTCTGATCTGAAATGGTAGCTTCCTTTGCTCTCCACAGATGCTGACTGACTTGCTGAGTATTTCCAGCACTTTCCTTTTTTTAGATGAAATTGCAAGACCTTGGTCACTCATGATGAAGAACAACCATACGTCATTTTTATCAGAAAACTGTGTACAGTCTGGCAACTTTGGTATAGTGATGTGCTTTATGTTAACCTTATGATAATTGCATTGTTAAGATTAAGAAAGAACATGTGGAAGGTATCTTGAGCACATATAAAATGGGACTGCTGGGACACTGGAAGGCTGGTAGGTAAGAGACAGAAATATGTAATGCTGCATTTTGTGAATAAACCCACTATCAAGAAAAGGATCTGTGTCTAGTTTTATACTTCATCATCTGGCTGGGATCCACTTAACATTTGCATGCAAATTATGCCATTATATCTCAGCCCTTGACAAATGCAAAATTACAAAGTTTACAAAGAACTATTTCTATAAAACACCACCCTTTTAAGAAATGAGAGATGTCCATGCCAAGTGCAGTATCTTATTCCAGCTTGGCCATAACTGACTCCTCATTAACTTTAATACACTAAGCAACATTTCCCCTGATACATGCAGGAATAAGGATGATTAGAGCTTGGAGTGAAGTTAATTTTCTGTAATAGTTTCCTTTAATGAAGCTAGATAATTGGGCTTAGGGGAAATAGTTACCTTAAAAGATTTATATGTCTTCTGTAAATGGTTCAACAGCATTTGGGAAGGAAGGGGTATCAGTGTTAATATTCTTGTTCCCTACGGATAAAATCCAGAGAACCTTGAACATTGTAAATACTGGATAATTCTCTACTCTATGTTGACTGGAAGCAGCTGGTGTGTTCTTTTTCCAGTTCATTATCATCTTTTGAAGAGTATGGTATTACCTAGTTGTAGGACATGTACCAGCCTCAGATGTTAAACCTTATACAAGAGATTAGCTTAATTTACTGAACATTTGTTGCTAAGGATGCCTCATTAACAAAGAATAAACAGAACTGAAACAAAGAATAGCACTCAAGCAGGAGATGATGTAAAAATGATGCCATAACCTCGGATCAGTACTTTTTCCATATACATGTAGAAAATAAAAAATGATGTTTCTGTCTTGACAATCTTTCCTTGTGTATTCTTATTCTTTATACAGGAAAACATACAAAAAGGGGCCATGGATTAGAGGGAAACTATAAACCAATGTGGAATACAGGAAACATCTGATGATAAAGTGGAGGAGCTGAAAGGGGAAGAAACCTCAAATAGGGTACCCCTCACTTTGTAAGGTTTTCAGGTTGAATATGCATTGTACCCTTACAGTATACACCTTGCAAAAACTGATCGTGGTTTGAGCAACACAGCCAAGCTGTACGTTGCTTGTTGGGGGTCAGCAGCTATTAAAACAGCAGCCCTTATTAATACAGCAGCTCTACCTATCTGCATATTATGTAAGTAAATAGCAACGCTCCCAACAGCATCACTGCTCATTTTGCTCTCATACTTTAGCACCTTTTCAGATTACAGCCCTCATTCCTAGCATAGTGTGCATGTTGAGTACGTGGGTACGACAAAAAAGTGTAAAAGTGGCATCTGTCTCAGCTACAAGTGTCATCTATTAATTTTGTGTTGCAGATTAAATGCACCCTGAGTGACAAGGGATAGATTGGCACCTTTCTGGAGAAACAAAGCTGTGAGTTTGTTTCTTATCATTGCATCTGAGTGAAAAAAATGGGGTTAATTTTGACTCTCAGTGTTTTTCTGGTGGGATTTTGCGCCTATTAATTCTATGCCTATTAATTTCATGCCTGTTCATACCAACATGAAGACCCTGTATAATTTGAGGTAGCTAATCTGCTTATGCATGTTATTTACCCACAGGGCTTGATGGCATCAGCATATTTGCTACTACCATAACTACAGACACTCTGTTGCATATCATCCATGGGAATTGTGCATATCAGGTCTCTAAAAATAGATCCCTGTGGAACACAGGGACTTAGGAAATAGAAGCAGAAGTAAGCCATTCGGCCCCTCAAGCCTGCTTCGCCATTCAACTAGATATCTTTGATATGTAGAAATCTAGCGATCTCTGTCTTAAACATACTCAATGACTGAGCCTCAACAGCCTTTGCGGTAGAGAATTCCAAAGAATTGCCACCCTCTAAGTGAAGAAATTCCTCCTCGTCTCAGTCCTAAATGGCGTGCCACTTAATTCGACACTGTGTCCCTGGTTCTAGACACCCCTCCACCCCGAGCCAGGAGAAGCACCCTTCCTGCATCTACCCTGTCTAGCCCAACTCCACTCTTCACTTTTTCTCACTTAGAACATTTTCCAATTATATCAGCTCTTGGGGTAGAAATTGGACCACAATGCCCTATGCTCCAAGAATGCCTGCAAAATTGAGTTGGCCTGTTTCTCTTACATCCCTGGCTTGACCTGATGCCTGCTTTATATCTCCTCTCAGAACTTGGATTGCGATGGTTGGATCAGGACTTGGGCCTGCTCTGCTCAAGATTCTTTAGCAGCTACTGCGGCTTAAGCAATGGCTGCCAATTAAAGGTACTAAGTGAGCAGCAGGGACACTCTTCCCAGCTCCACAGCACTCCTGACAGCAGAAGCTGCCTGAAATCCCTTCTGTTATCCTGCCCAGGCTGTCAGTGCTTACCTGAAGTCACTCATGGCCTGAAATTAGCTGCTACAGAAGACTGAGCTCCTGAGGGAGGCACGACAGATGCCAGCAGCTGGCAGCATTATTTGGATGAGGCTTGAGGCCAAAACTGGACACCAGCCAATTTCCATTATTAGTTTTCTATCACCCAATGGGTTCTCAACCAAACATTTTCAAATACTATTAAGCATCAGCAGTCCATACAAGCATCACATGATGAACATTGTCCAAAATTTTTTGATAAGCCAAACATTTTGTTGGTTTACTTCATTCTTTAGCCTTGTTATCTCGATAAAAAATTATGGTAGGTTTGAGAAGCTTGACATATTACTTCTAAAATAAGATGCTGTTAGTACTGATGTCCCTTAAATGCTCATTTATGGCATCCCTCCAGCAATTTTCTTGCAATGGATTTTAAGCTAACTGGCCTGCAATTATTAGCTTCACACTTAGGTCCTCCTCCAGTACTCAGAGACTGGAAAATATCAACCAGAAAGCTTTAATTTTGTCTTGAAATTTCTCAAGGATTCTAGGGCGCATCACATCTGAACCAGGAACGTTGTGGATAATTAATCCTTCTAGCTGCTATGTGGCTAGTCCAGTTCAGTTTTTGATCAGTGGTAACCCCCAGGATGTTGATAGTGGGGGATCCAGTGATGGTAATGCCATTGAATGTCAGGGGTGATGGTTAGATTCTCTCTTGTTGGAGATTGTCATTGCCTGGCACTTGTGTGGCACAAACGTTACTTGCCACTTGTCAGCGCAAACCTAGATATTGTCCAGCTCTTGCTGCAATTGGACATGGACTGCTTCAATACCTGAGGAATGGCAAATGGTGCTGAACATTGTGCAATCATCAGCGAACATCCCCACTTCTGACCTTATGATGGAAGGAAGGTCATTGATGAAGCAGCTGAAGATGGTTGGGCCTAGGACACTACCTTGAGGAACTCCTGCAGTGATGTCCTGGAACTGATATGATTGACTTCCAACAACCACAACCACCTTCCTTTGTGTTAGGTATGACTCCAACCAGCGGAGAGCTTTCCCCCGATTCCCATTGACTCCAGTTTAGCTAGGGCTCCTTGGTGCCACACTCTGTCAAATGCGGCCTTGATGTCAAGGGCAGTCACTCTCACCTCACCTCACTGTTGTTAACTCATTTAAGAAAGAGCTGGATAGATGGAAGTTTAGGATTGAAGATTTGAAAGATAAGGACAGACAGAAATTATAAAACAGGACAATACAGAAACAGGCACTTGCCCCATCACGTTTATGCCAGTGTTATTCTCCATGTGACCTCTAATCTAATCTCAATCTCCTGCTCACTCCCTCTTAGATGACTATAATTTATGGAAGATGGTGGTTTACAATCTTCTGGAGCCAGGGATAAGTCACGTGGAATACAAGCAATCTGAGCTCTTAGCAATGATTGTAAAGTTGGATTAATATTCTGGACACATGCTTAGTGAGATTTTTTGCTGGGGGGTGGCGGGGGTTGGTTGCAAAGAGGTATTTTATAGAGTTTTTAAAATTAACTATAGCTGTGGTTGGTTGCCTGCCTCACACGCTTGAATTGGTTGAGTAGAATTGGCGATAGAGCAGATTGTACATGGTCTGGTTGAAATACACTCCGCTTTCTTCCATTAGTGAAAGTCATGCTGTGCTGTTGCTACAGTAGAACTTACAGCATTTCTGCCATTTCCAGCAAGTCGTCCCATTTCCTCATTGTGCCTGAGAACTAATATCTACTGATGCAGCAATGAAGAATAGGTCAAAACACCAGGACCAGCAAGGTGCTCTGCAGAGGCCAGCATGATATAAGAATCTTTCCCTTTAGTCAATGCCAAGTCATGCAAGTAATCATAATCTGAAGTTGTAAATGGTAGTGACTCCAAGGCATGACCTGTCATCTTTATCACATGGACTCAGCTCGAGCTGGCAGCCAATTTAGAGTCTCTGAAGCAGACGTGAAAAATTGGATTGACAATAGTGAATGGCAGGATAATCAGGAGTTTGCAGTGTTGTAATTCCTGACCCCACTGATGATTTCATTGCTGCAAGGTGCCCTTAAGACTAATACAAGTTATATGTGGCACTGTCTAGTGATATACAATCTTTTGGCTGCAATGCTATCATTCACAAAAATATCAAGAACATTATTTTTGCTACACCGTGAGTTATGGAGGAGCAAGACAATTCCACAGCACAATGCTATTTTGTGGAAACTATTTTTCAGCACTTGATAGTTTTTGCTACCTTTTTGAAGCTACAGTTAGGTCACAAGTTAAACTATTTGAAATCTGAGTGACATAACGGGGAAAGATTTGAACAACAAAAATACCAACATTTTGCCAAGTGCAGTCAACAAATCCTACAACATAGCCAATCACAAAATGACAGAGAACCACCTGGGGAGGTTACCCTGTGTGAAACCACACTTGTAAGCTGCTATCACCACCAGGAGAAAAGCTCTTTACAACCCCAATGAAAACAAGCAAGTACCTGTTTCTTCTGCAGGGAAATTCTTGAGGCTTCCACTATACTTGATAGCAGGGAAGAATCAGTTGGTGCTCAGGACACCAAACATTAATAATCTATGAAAGAAAGAAATCAATATTGTATGACTGCCCACGCACATGGTAAAAAATGCTTCATTAATAGTTAACATATGCTTTTCTGATATATCAAAGAAACAAGTTTTTCAAAGAATGTCTTTAAAATATTGAGAAGTTCAGGTGGTGTAGCACATTGGTGCTTTTACATGTTTGCTAATTGATTGAGTCATAAGAGGCAGAATAGGGATAAAGGGAGTGCGTTCTGATTGGTGGGATATGTGACAGATGCCGTTTCTCAGCAATTTGTACAGGAACTTCAACTTTTCACAATATATATCAATGACATGGATGAAGGAAGAGAAAGTTGAATGTTCAAGTTTGCAGATGACACTAAGTTTGGAAGCACAGTAAGTTGTGTAGATGGAAGTCCAATGTGACAAGGGGCCATAAGCAAATAAGCAAGTGGAAAAGCCTGTGGTGGATGGGATTCACTGTGAGAATGTGTGAGGTCAGGTATTTTGGATTCAAGAAAGACTAATGTTCTTAATGGTAAGCAATGAGAAACAGTGGAGGAGCAGAGAGATCTTGGTGTCCAGGCACACAAGTCAGCCTTGGCCAATTTTGGAAGCTGAAGGTCTCATTGAAGGTTGGAATTATCTCATTCAATTCTAAGTAAGACAACACCCCAACTGGTCCTAATTAGACAACCAATGGGAAGATGATCAGTGTTCTGTAATGGTAAGCTTTGCAGGCTTAACTGGCTAAACTACACATGGGAATCCTAACTCTACACTCCACTAACACATATATAAGCACGTAGAACGTGGGTAAGTGAATGTGTCCTTATGAGGGTGAAGGAGAGAGATAGGAGAGCATTTTGAATTAAAGTGAGAGATAGGATTAGCGATGCTCATAATTTGCTCCACTCTTTGAGAACCTGAATCTGTGAGGGGAGGCCATAGTGTAAAATGGGCAATATTGGACAAGCTAACCAATGTGCACCTAATTTATTTGAATTTAGTTTATTTGGTGGACTCTGAAAGAGTTATCCCAATTTTTGTTTCCATTAAAGGCAAATTAAATAAAAATTGGGAGAGATGTACATTGGGTGGCTGATCAAATATGGCATGCTTTACAGTATTGCCAAAATTCAAAATTACTTCCACTCTAGCGGCCTGATTTTAATGTGGGCGACAGGGGTCTCACCCACTGGTTGGAGAACCGATGTGAACCTCGCGTCACTTCCGTGGGGGAGGCCCAACTAAGTTAAGTGCCTTTCAGGAAATCCTAATCTGCCCAAGAGCTGGCAGCCAGAGGCCAGCAACTCCTCATTGCTGCAGTGGCTGTTGCCGGTATTGCTTTAAAGGCTTCACCAGGGATCTTCGCTGGATCCCTGGACACAGGTGAGTTGGGTGGGATCATGTGGAGCTGGCTTCTGGAAGGTGGGGGGGGCAGGGGAGTTGGAGTCAAGGGCAGGGTGGTGGCACTTGGCCATCCTTCCCAATGCTAGGTCCCTTAATCAGGCCCACAACTACCGCCCATCCCCCACCTGCCCACCCCAAAGCTGCAGGCAAACCCGACAGGGTTGGCTGTTCACATTCGAGACCAGCTCACCCCTGAGGCACAACTAATTTCCAGTGGGCTCAGGAACAATTGGTGTCAATTGAATTATGAAAGAGCCTAATTGACATTCCACCACAAGTGGGCGAATTGAGCGCATCGGTGCGTCTCCATCACTGACTTAATCGTGTGGCCTCCTGCATGATTTCGTGGGCCTGGCCACCATGTTTCCCATCATGACTGGCTGGATTAAACTCTACCCTATGCTCTCCCTCTAATAGACAATGAGCACTTTGTCTCCAATAGAATCGTTTCCACATGGAAGCTGGAGTTAATTGTTTCAAAAAACAATTATAGATGCTAAAATAAAAAGCACTGGGATGCATTTCCAGGAGTATATAATTCAAAAGTGGTCAACTAATGTTAAACTGGTATAGGACCCTGCTCAGCCCACACTTACCGTGCACGGTTCTGGACTCCATAAAATAAAAAAGATCTAGAAGTACCGGAAAAAGGGCAAATGAAGATTTACGATGATGATACCAAATGTGAGAGATTACAACAATCAGGAAAGACTGAACAGGTTGGGTCTGTTTGCTTTAGAATTGAGAAGACTTAAAGGTAACCGGACAAAGGTCTTTATAACCATGAATGGGTTGAACAGGGTAGATGTGGAGAGAATGTGGGAGAACTTGTGGGAGAATCCAAAACTACGGGCCATAAATACAAGAGAGTTATTAATTATTCCAGTAGGGAATTAAGGAGACATTTCGTTATTTAGTGAGTGGTTAGAATGCAGAATTCACTACCACAGGAAATGGTTGAGGAAATAGCACAGATGCTTTCAAAAGGAATCTGAAAGAGTACATAGGGCAAGAGATAGACAGCTGGGGTAGAGAGAATGAGAGGAGGCTTGAGTGGGGCATAATCAGCAGCACAGGCTGCTTGGCCTGTTTCTCTGCCGTACACTCTTTGTAGCTCTATGTAAAGAAGTAAGAAGCATCAAGTGCCATCCCAAGTATCAAATCCCCTCAAACGATGTGAGTTCTCATACTGAAAACACAAAGTTAGAAACATATAAACAGAATTCATTCTAAAAATATTACTGATCAAAATTTCATTCTTTTTCCTTGAGCGGATCATGTTTAATTGATAAAAATAACAAATTGCCATTTAATCTTGCATTCATCCAATTTTGTCAGTCAGCTCTGATAAAGCAGAATGCTGCAGTTCAGCATTCTGAGAGCAAGATCAAACAAATATATATAAAGGGTGGAATTGCCCCAGATTTGTACCAAGTGCGGTAGCGGGTGGGCAAAACGATGTTTTACCTGCCGGCCGCAATGGCGGCTTCTCACGCTGTATCATCCCAAACCCGCCACGTTATGCATTCCCGGGAAACACACCATTTCCATGGTGGGCGGGCTCTCATTCGCCTGCCACGCCATCACCTCACCGCTTCTTCACACCAGGCACCACATTGAAAGTGTAGCCACACCCGCACCTCTCAGGGCTTCCAGCCCAGGACTGCTGCATGGAAGACAGGATGGCCCTGAAAAGCAAAACAAAAACTGCAGCCTCCTGGTTTAGTGACGCATCCCTCGAGCACCTTTTGGATGCCATGGAGGCCAGACATGATGTCCTCTACACGCGCTCTGGCCGCAGGAGGGGCAATGCCATCACCAATGTGGCTTTAGAGGCGGGGGCAGCGGTGGTCAGCGCGGGTGCCCTGCAATAGAGGGAAACCATCCAGTGCAGAAAGAGAATGAATGATCTTCCCTGTTCCACCAGGGTAAGTCACCCTTCTTAACACTCTCAACTCACACACTCACAAACCCATCACACATCCACAGGGTCCTCACTCACTGCCGGTTCAAGGGACATCACCATTCCCTCTCTCACACGCACCTTCATTGTCCTCATCCCGTCCATGGGACCACTCACCACCCACATATGCCAGACATACTTATCATCTGGCCTGGCAGGCACCCCACTTGCATTCTCTCCATTTCTATTCATGCAGGACAAGCTGGCACACAGTAAGAGGGAGAGGTTGCTTACTGGTGGAGGAATACCTGGCATCAAGGTCCTCAGGGACTTAGAACCATCCAGCCGGACGGCTCCTGTGCTGACGGTGAGGTCAGCGGTGCTTTACCAAGTGAGGATGCAGCAGTGCAACATCCATCAGACAACCATGCTGTGAGTGATGTGTCCTGTTTCACAGCCCACTGCCATGCACTAATTATCTCTCCTTGCTTTCACAGGCACATCTGCCAAATAGCCACGAGAGTCCACAACCCAGGGCCTCCAATCAAGCCCCGAGTGAAGCTCAGAAGAGGAATCCATTGAAACACTCCCAGAAGACCCGTCACAGCACTCACCCACGCCCTCCACCAGCGCAGAAACGGACACCTCGGTGGGACCTAGCTTTAGAGTAGCCTCGGGATCACAATCTGGTGAGGACATTGCACTGTCTGATCCACAGCAGGTGGCTGCAGGGACTTCCCAGGTCCCCAGCACATGGAGGACTGCTGGTGGCCAGAAATTCACTGAGTCCTAGTCAGGTGATGAGTCTCTGCTCTTGGTCATGTTACAGTTGCCGGAGCTGTAAAGGCAAGCTCAGGAACATCAGGAAGGGATGTCCGCTGCATTCCTCAGATTGCAAGGCATGGTGGAGGAGTCTGTCCACCTTCAGGCTGAGGTGACAGTGCCAGGATGCCAACGCACCGAGGTCAACACTGATAGGATAATGTGGGAAAATGTGAGGTTATGCACTTTGGCAGGAAGAATAGAGGAGCTGAATGTTATTTAAGTGGAGAAAGACTGCAGAAAGCTACAGCACAGAGGAATTTGGGAGTCCTTGTGCATGAATCTCAAAAAGCTAATATAGAATGTAATAGGGAAGGCAAATGGAACGTTGGCCTTTATTTCAAAGGGAATGGAGTATAAAAATAGGGAATTCTTGCTAAAACTATACAAGGCTCTAGTTAGACACACCTAGAATACTGTGAACAATTTTGGTCCCCTTAGCTAAGGAAAGACATACTGGCATTAGAGTAAGTCTGGAGAAGGTTCACTAGGTTGATCCCGGGGATGGAGGGATTTTCTTAAGAGGAGAGGTTGAGTAGATTGGGCCTGTACTCATTGGAATCTAGAAGAAACATTTTTGAAACATATAAGATTCTTAAGGGGCTTGACATGGTACATGTTGAGAGGTTGTTTCCCCTTGTGGGAGAGTCTAGCATCAGAAGGCATAATCTCAGAGTAAAGGGTCGCCCATTTAAGACAGAGATGAGGAGGAATTTCTTCTCTCAGAGGGTAGTCAATCTGTGGAATTCCTTACCGCAGAGGGTTGTAGAGGCTGGGTCATTAATTATATTCAAGGCTGAGATAGACAGATTTTTAATCAGTAAGGGAATCATATATGGTGAAAAGGCAGAAAGGTGGAGTTGAGAGTTATCGGATCAGCCATGATCTTAGTGAGTGGTGGAGCAGAGTCGATGGGCTGAATGGCTTGCTTCAGCCCCTATATCTTACGGTCATGGAGACCTTGGTCCAGGACATTGGTCCTGCACTGCTGCGTGTGCTGAACTCCATCGCTGATGCAATAGTTGGCCTCCAACAGTGTGTACGCGAGAGGGGTGCGGGGAAGCCCAATCTCACTCCAGCTACCCCTTCTCCTCAAGGAATTAGCCAGGGGCCCTCAGACACCCATAGGGTGGAGGATCAGCAGGTGTACCCCCCGGGGCTATCCATCCAGAAGACTCCGAGAGTGTCCGGCCCTTCCTATGACCTCAGCAGCTCCAGATCCACAGGTCGAGGAGGGTGCCACTGCCACACAGCAGGACCCTGAAAGCTGGCCGGGGCCCTCCAGGTCTCAGCCCTCCAAAGGACGCCCGCCAAGGTCACCATAGACAGGGCGTAGCAGTCAGCAGGCTGCCTCCACCTCCGCTGTGGATGTCCAGGGAGCACCAAGATGTAGTGGCAGGGTTAGGAAGGTTAAGAAAATGTAGTTGCGCAGCCTGGGCATGGGTGTTAATCACTTGTACATAATGTTCGCTTTGTCAATAAACTCTCAAGAATGTCTCCCTACCTATGGCTTCTTGTTCTGATGAGCAGTGTTCTTGTTACTCAGATGTGAAACCATTCTACACAAGATAAAGGCAGGTGTATCAGTCCAGGGTCTCTTCCCTGTGCCTTGTGCAGCCTTCAGACCAAAGTGATGGTCCAGCCTCACACTCCCTAGACATATTACTGATGCCTGCACCTCGATGGTGCTCGTCATTGCTGCCAGAATGTCGAGGGCAGGCGTCACAGAGTTCCATCATTCCCTCTGTGTGCCCTCAGCACCTCTAAGATGGGGCTGGCCCCCATCTCTTCAGCATCTATGACCAGTGGTGCTGTGCTCCTGAAGCAGACAAAGGATCAGATGCTTTTAAAGTTTCATGGCTGCATGTCCATGATATGACCCTGATCACAGAGCGCAAGCGAGCTGCCCTCAGACAAACTGGGGTTAGGCATTCTCAGAGGCTGTGTGAAGATCGATGGAGTGTCCTCGCTGCACATCATCATCATTCTCCTGCAATCAAGCACCTATTAGGGCCTCCAATGCATCTCCATGAAAGGAACATTATCACAGAGGGTATGTGTGCTGCCATAAGCCAGACTGGAGTCAAGCGTTCATAGATGCAATGTGAGGATCCATGGTGTCTCCTCACTGCATGTCATCATCATCCTCCACAAATCTAGCAGCTATGAAGGCCTCCCGAGCGCGCCTGCCTCATCTTGCCAGTGTGAGGGCCTCATCACCGACATCGTCACCTTCAAGGACCTCCTCACCCTCATTCCCGTCGACGTCCTCCTCTTTAGAGGAGACCTCCAGCTCCTGCATCTCCTCCTCAGCCAGCTCCTATCCCCATTGCAGTGTTAGGCTGTAAAGAACGGAGCAGGTGGCGATGACGCGTGACACCCTCTGCGGTCTGTATTGCAGGGCTCCAGAAGCCCGGTCCAGGCACCGGAACCTCATCTTCAGCATCGCAATGGTCTGCTCCATGAAGTTGCAAGTTGCAGCATGAGCCTCATTATATCTTCTCTCTGCTGCAGTCTGAGGCCATTGAACAAGTGTCATCAGCCACAGCCTCTGCGGGTAGTCCTTGTCCCCAAGGAGCCAACCCTCCAGCCTCTGTGGACCCTGGAAGACGTCAAGGATCTGTGACCAACTGAGAATGTAGGAGTTGTGGACAGTCCCAGTCGATGGAACTTTGCACCTGTGGGAAACACAAGATCTTGGCAAATCCAATTGCTCTTGCATCCCAGCTCTCTTGGTCCCGGGTGAAATACATTGAGTTGTGTGCCCTGGTGAAGCTGGCATCCATGACCTCATGGATGCATTTGTGGGTGGAGGCTTGTGATACCCCACAGAGATCACCTGTGGAGCCCTGAAAGGAACCACTGGTGTAGAATTGAGCACCGTGGTCACTTTCATGGCCACTGGCAGTGGATGCCCTCCATGTGCCCATGATGCCAAATCCTGCAGCAGCTGGCAGATGTGAGTGACCAGTTCCCTAATCATATGCAGTCTTCGGTGACATTGGTTGTCGGTCATCTGCAGGAATGAAAGGCGGCGTCTATGGGCCCTGGGTCTAGCTAGATGCTGACCAACAACGGCTCACTGTGGCTCTTCAACGATGTGTGTGGGAGCCACAACTGTCCCTTATTCCTCAGGGTGCTGGTCCTCCCTCTGCCCAGCCAGGCACCTCAGTCATTCTTTTCTCCATCCTCTCTGCTCTGTAAGCCACAAGACATGCTGCAAGTCAAAGGTCATCAGGCTCCATGCTCCTGATGTACTCCTTCTGTATGCTGAAAGAGAGAGACGTGTGGGTTAGCTTGGGTAGAACAAGAGCCTCTCCTGGTTAAGTCTGAAGGCCCCTTAATGCATCTCAGAGAGTTCTGGCCACCACTTGGATGGCCAGAGTTTAGTACGTTGCATGGCTGCCTGAAACTCCAACCACCTCTGCTCCACTCCACCTGAGCGATTGGCAGTTGCTTTGCCCATTGGACTGCATGCTGTGCTCTCAGCTCAGGTGCAGGCATTCTCCTAACCGACACTGCAAGACTGCACTGTTAGCTTGAACTATGGGGAAGACTGGTGCGGACCAGGACAATGACATTGCAAGGGGCTGTGAGTGTCTCCACCAGTGACTACTCCACGGCCAGCTTTAGCAAGGAGCTTGTACAACATGCACAGTCGTCCAACTGACCTGCAGTCCACTAAAACGCTCATTAGTTTGTCGTCTGTGCTCGAGGGGTGAAAAGCTCTGGAACACTTGGTAGCACTTGCCTCTGCGTGGCTTGAGTGGGCAGATAAGCTAGAGGCCCAGCTCCAATCATGTCAATGTGGCTGCGCCTGAACTGTCTCAGCTGCAGAGGAATGGTCACTTTATACAAGGTTTCCCTAATGCGTGGTCACTTCCCTCCCCCCGACCCTGCACGTGCTTGTACACAACCTTCAACCGCAGGGCAGCCCTTGCACCACCCTCCACAATGCGCCTCAACCTTGAAGCCCAACAGGCGACCCGGGTAAGCACTGCTCAATGTTACTGTGCACTCACCTCTGAGTTCCCCTTAATGTGCAGCCCGCCAAGTGCACACCTTATATATGTTGTTGTGAAACACATCAGTGTGCAATCTCACCAACATGGGTGGACAATCCAGCGGAAGGGGGCATGATTCTGGCAGGATAGCCTTATAATGATATGCAGATGAGTAACAATGAAGTTCCCGACGTCCAATGATGGGAAACGTGGCCCGCCATCGATGGGCTGAGCGGACGATCGCAAACTGGTTTCACGACGTCATGAAACCAATTCCTGGCCCTTTCACCATATTGTCCGCTCATGCCGCTGAACCTGCCCAGCGCCAGCGGGCACAGAAAATTCCGCCCAATGCCAAAGGCAACAGGCCCTGTGTGACCGCCTGAAAAACCTGCTCAGTGATTCCTGATTGCACTTTTCCACCAACATTATTTATCCTTGATCAGCTGATTCACAGGGCACTTGGGCTGGTGGGACCCTGTGCTGGATCTGCACGTGGACCTACAAAACCCACCATCCCCAGGTCCAGGATGTGCAGGATCTGTGGAGAAGGCCTTGCCAACTCCTTATGCATATCTTGTCTTTTATTCCTTATGTTCCCAGGGGACCATGATGTCTGACCGCACCGAGCCCAATGGTTGATTTGAAGATTTCAGTCGTCAGTAAGAACTGGGGATATCTCATGAATTGCAATGACTAAAATGTCATTATAATCACCAGCATACATTTACATGGAGGGTATGGGGTAATTTTTTATCAATGGTTCTTTCTTTCTGGAGAGAGGATCGAAGATACATGGAACAAAATAGGATACTGAAATTCTGTAACTATTGGGCAACACAGGACACCAAATACTTTACAGACAGAACTTTGTTATTGTCACTTAAAATTTACGCGTAAATTGTCACTCACAATTTACTCACTTTTCGTCTGAACAGGCATCATGAAAATGTCACCCTCTCAGCCTGAACGCAAAAAGGACACTAAGTAAAGTAAGGAAATATCTATCCATGCTCCTACGCTATCAGGACATTTATTCTTCGTAAAAAAAAAAAAAATCCCTTTCGGAAACTTTTGCAAATTACTTTTGCTCTGTTTTAAATGTATTGGTTCCAGTGGTGTGATACTTCATTCATGGTCGGACTTTTAATGGACTGATTCTAAAATTTGTGCAAAAAGAAAGCAGAGGACAACAAGGAATTTTATGGAAATCTGCTCCAGCTCCATGGAAGATGCCTTTACCACGGAATATGTACTTAATATCTGGTTTGAGTTTCTTTTTAAATGTAAAAAAGAAAAAGGAAAGACTTGCATTCATATCGCGCCTTTCATGACCACAGGATGTCCCAAAGCCCTTGCTTGTGGGTCTCAGAATATAATGTCTGATGTTAGACCTGATTCCGCGATTCGAGAGCACTTGCTGAGTATGCTAAGAATTACACGAACAACATATTTAAGATTATTAATCCGATTCACAATGGGGTTCACTTACACTGCGTAAGTGAGTTACTGTTGTAGTTATTATTGTTGTGTAGGAAACACAGCAGCCAATTTATGCAAAGCAAGCTCCCTCAGCAGTAATGTGATAATGACCAGTTTTTGTGATGTTGATTGAGGGATACATATTGGCCACGATAACTCCAATGTTTCCTTCAACATAACAACATGGGATCTTTTACCTCCACCTGAGAGGGCAGATGGGGCCTCGGTTTAGCATCTCATCTGAAAGATGACACCTCTAACAGTGCAGCACTCCCACAGTGCTGCACTGCAGTGTCAGCCTTGATTTTTGCATTCAAGTTCTGAGGCTGTGTTTTATGTCCACCCGCTGGGTGTGTTTTGGGTGGGGAGCGGGGGGGGGAAACACGTGAAATAGGGTGGGTGCCAACTGGGTGCCCACCCCACTACCTTCCCACCTACCTGAGCTCACCCCCATAATACAGGGAGTGGGCGGGCACCAAAATCAGCAGCCCACCAACCATATTCACATAAGTAACCAAGGATCAATTAGACTTATTATCAAGCCAATTGACCCTGATGATACGTCACCCACACCATGAAACTTTTGTTGTGGGCATTTGAGTGGTGGCAGGCTGCCCAAATTTTTTAAAGAGTTCCTCAAAGGGCAGGAAGGAAGGCAATGTTTGCTCTTCAGAGGCTGCTCTTTGCCGATCATGAGGTGCCCCCACCCTAAGGTGGAACCCCCCTTCCTTCCTACTTGCCCACAGCCTTAAACCCAAACCCTCCCCTGCTGCCCCACGCCGTGACCTACCCAAATCATCCCTGTCCAAGTCTCCGGACTTACCTGCTCCATGGGTCCATGGGCCTTCTTCCTTCTTCCCCTGCAGTCCTGGCAGTGGCCACTGGTGCTGTTGGGACTGATGGAGCTGCCTGCCAATCCGATTGGCTGGCAGCTCCAGAAGGCGGGACCTCCTCCCCAGTGAGGGGTGGAAGTCCCACTTGGCTTTATGGCTGCAGGGCGGGTTGGTGTGGAGCATGTCAGCTCCATGCTGACTTTGCTTTGGGGGGTGGTGGGAAGAGGGTGTGCCATCCACACTCCACCCTCCTACCCACCCGTAATATTATTCAGCCCCTGGGGTGGGACTTGGGCCCATAGCCTTCTGACTCAGAGGTGAGAGTGCTACCAATTGAGTCACAGCAGACAGCTACCATTACACATGTATTGTCATAGGGTACACAAGAAGTAAGTGTTTTTTGTACAATTATTTACATTTACTTCCATGATTATATTCACTTCAATGTAGCTGGTGTAGTGCTGACATGAGGGAACGAGCTTTGCTGCAACAAAGTCATTGAATTGAGAAAACCTGCACCACATGAACATTTATCATCTTAAAAGCGCTTGCTCCAAATGATTAGTCAGTAGCACATATAAAATTGCCTAAATGATTTTGCAGATGAGCTTAACTGTTGTCAGTAAAGGATTGGGCTTGGAAGGCTGTAGGGATGCTTTTTTAAAGCATGTATGACATTGGATTCAGGTACTTACTGAGTTTTACAGATTATCACCAAGGTGCTCAATTGTTAATATTCAAATGCACATATTTCTCTGTTTGGGGTAGTGTTACCATGTGCTTCCTCTAGCTGTATCAGTGCAGTCTGGGTGGAATTGGTTTCTCGAAAGATTCAAGAAATTTTAAATGTGACTTACACCCAAAAGCACTTACATTCAGGTTTTCCACTATCTTTTATGCTAGTTCAAACTTTAATTCCCCCTGAATCAGGTCCCAGCTATAAAACTGGTCATGCCCTCATGTTGAAATTGCAAGTTTCTGTCGATTGCGCTGGTTAGAGAAGGCTTGTCAAGTTGATCATTTTCTTGGTTACAAAGGCACTGGTAGGCATGTTTTAAAAGATTTTTGTATCAAAAAATATTTAGTTTCTTAAGGGTAGTGTAATGGGTTAATTCTAATTAATATGCTAATTATATACCATGTACATCATCACAGGAAGTGATGCAACATCACATTATTTGTTCTTTCTTATGCAGCCTTGTGGAAGATATGTCCACAGTGGTAAAATGTGTTCCAATGAAGCTCATGTTTCATATACCTCTGCAGACTCATTACATATTCTGTTTTAGTCAAACAATGCCAAGAATGTTGCATGGTGGCAGTGCATGAAAAATAGAGACGTTTCTACCATTGCCTGAAAACTTTGAGAAGGTCACAGGCTTCAACCAAGCGGAAGCATGGCTGAAATGGTATCGGAGATTTGCCAGATATCATACCATGTCAGGCCTCGCTGTGAAGGCGGGCAGTGAGCAGATTGGTATGCTGATATACTTTATTGGGCGATTGTGACTGTGCAGATAATACCCTTACTAGGCAGGGTATCAATGAGAAAAAAAGCCACGAACAGTAAAGCAATCACAGAACTTGCTATATACTTCAATATGAGAAAGAATGCCATTGCTGTGTGGACTAAATTTGACAAATGTACCCAAAGTCAAGGGGAAAATGTTGATGCATTCAGAAGTGACCTGTATAGACTTGCATAGAACTGTGAGTATGGCAGCATGAAAGATTAACTGATCAGAGACAGGATCATCATGGGAGTGTTGGATGATGCCTTGTCTGACCACTTGCAGTCAAGAGATGATCTAACTTTAGCAAAGGCAACCAACTGAGCAGACAAGCTGAGGTCAGGAAACAGAATTGATATGTGGTTCAAAGTGACAGGGAGAGCCTTATCTCAAAAGCAGCTGACTCAGCAGAGTATGTCAAATATAAAAAAGGAAAAGCTGTGGGAGATGTAACCAAAGCAGTCAGATGAGTTCCAGTAAAGCTCATGTTTTATATACCTCTGCAGACTTATTATATATTCTCTATTAGTTGAATAAGACCACAATATATTATAGCCAGAAACTGACTACCAAGTGTCAATGAATTTATTAAATGATTCATTGTAAATATTTAAAGTCATTTTCAATGAGTTTAAATCGGGTTACCTACAAGTGGAAGACATGACACTCTTATTAAAAATGTTTATTTTTAGCATTTTCATTTTCAGCTGTATTAATGAAACTGCAGAAGGTTACCACTCTTAAGTAGATCACCTTTTCATTGGGAAGAAAGAATAAATTATGACCTTCTGTTATGCTGCACAATTTTTTTTTTTTATTCGTTCATGGGGATGTGGGTGTCACTGGCCAGGCCAGCATTTATTACCTATCCCTAGTTCAGAGGGCATTTAAGAGTCAACCAGAGTGCTGTGGGTCTGGAGTCACATGTAGGTCAGACCAGGTAAGGACAGCAGATTTCCTTCAACAATCATGGTTTCATGGTCATCATTTAATTTCAGATTTTTATTGAATTTAAATTCCACCATCTGCCGTGGTGACATTTGAACTCCGGTCCCAGAGCATTCCCCTAGATTACTAGTCCAGCAACAATACCAGTACGCCACCCTCAGTCCCACTAGTTCATGGAAGGTTTTATGTTTATGAGTACACAAACACACCTTAGTGGAATGGGGCAGAATTTTAGCAGCCTGATTGACTGAAGCAGCAGCTAAGTTCACACCGGGTTGGGGGTGGGGTAGGGGGGGCGGGGGGGGTGTGTGTGTGATGTGATTGGGTGAGCTGTCAATCCCAGGGAGAGCAGGGGAAAGTCAAATGCTTGATGGATGGGGTGGGGGAGGCCTGAGCTGGTGTTGTGGGGATTGTACTCCTTTGGGGGGAGGGGTGGAACTGGATACCTCAGGTGGGGATACCAGGGACTTTGTATTTGGTTGTTGGGGGAAGGTGGAGAACTGAAGGCCTGGTTGTGGGATGAGGGAGTAGTTAGAGGCCTGGTTGTGGGATGAGGAAGTAGTTAGAGGCCTGGTTATGGGATGAGGAGGTAGTTAGAGGCCTGGTTGTGGGATGAGGAGGTAGTTAGAGGCCTGGTTATGGGATGAGGAGGTAGTTAGAGGCCTGGTTATGGGATGAGGAGGTAGTTAGAGGCCTGGTTGTGGGATGAGGAGGTAGTTAGAGGCCTGGCCATGGGATGAGGGGTTAGTTAGAGGCCTGGTTGTGGGATGAGGGAGTAGTTAGAAGCCTGGTTGTGGGATGAGGAAGTAGTTAGAGGCCTGGTTGTGGGATGAGGAGGTAGTTAGAGGCCTGGTTGTGGGATGAGGGGGTAGTTAGAGGCCTGGTTGTGGGATGAGGGGGTAGTTAGAGACTGGGGTTGGGGGGTGAGATGGTGTTTCTGGATCATGGAGGCTTCTCAGGAACACACCTGTGAAGGCACTTACACTCTGAATCCACCAAGCCCTCGCATTTAAGACGCTGCCAAGTTCCCTGATGCTCACGAACCCGACCGACAGTAATTCAATTTGAAGAGCTAAATGGCATTAAGGATCGCAGTCATATTACCATACTTAAAACTCCAGTCCACCTCCTTAGAATGAGTTGGCCACCAGCCTAATTTCCACTCTGAGTTAAAACTGGAAATGGGAGAGTTGGAGGTGTGTTTGGATCAAGTAACATATTTTTGGCACTTTAACCTGCAGCCTGGCCCAAACCCACACTTCTCTTAAGGTTAAAATTCAGCCCTTGAAACTAATTAAATTTCAAGCACATTTTGGACACAATTTCCCTTTTGTGTGCAGAGTAGAAATTCTATCTCCTGATGTTTAAGTGGATGTGTTCTGAAGAATCAGTCAATATCACAAGTAAACTTGCCAAATGATTTTGTGGACGAGCTTAATTGCTGGCAATAAAAGACTGGACCTGGAAAGTAGCAGGGGGTCGTATTTAAAGTGTTTGGAATAAGGTTAAGGTATTTAGTTAATTAGTTAGTGATCAGATACTTCAGTTTATTCAAACTCCGTTTAGCTCATTTCACTTTCTGCTGTCAAAAATGACACTGATAGTTCTTAAATCTATAACATATTAAAAGTCACGAGTGTAGCGCAGTTCACTTCCTCCAAACAACGCTTACCTCCTGCTATACTTCAGGCAGAAATTCATCGTACAGCCACCCATTTTTTGCGTCTCCGCGGCGAAATGAATGACCTGTTAATCCATTTCTGGCGGGTGCTGGCTGAGGGAAGATATATTGACGGTGGTACCCGGAGAAATCCGTGCTTGTCTTCAAATTAGGTATGGGATGTTCAGCGTCCACCTGAACAGCCTCGGCTTAACATCTCATTTTGTAAAATATGAAGTGGAGTAAATAATATCAAGAAGTTTTTTTTTTTGGAAAAAAAATAGGATGAAAAACAATGTGAATAAGAGAATTGGGAACATTTTTCCAGTAGAAGAAATGGACATGGGCCAGCAAGTTACTTCTAGCGCGTTTGCCATAGATCTACACAATCCGCTTACACATAAGGTCCGACACAATAGGCTGCAATGGCATTGAAGGTGATGAGCAGATACAGCGGACTGTCCTGGGGGAGAGAGAAGATGCAGTGGATGGCAAGTCACACCATTCCTGTACATCTTGTGGTTGTCAGCTGAACAGCAGAGTTGGCGAAGGCCAGGGATTTATTTGCTGGATTTGATGAACATTGAAAGAAAAATATAAAACCAGAGCCAGGGGGAGAAAATGAACATAAATAAGTCACTCAAATAAATAAAAAAAGAATCTTAAATGCTGTTACTTAGGCGACTACGGTAGCTTCTGCAATGTGCTGTGATCTGGGTTGTACGATATTAGGAAGGAAGAGGTAAGGCAAATATTTACACCGAATAATGATCCTAGCAAATTCTATTAGTCACTTTAGCAACCGCATTATTAAATGTAAAGTGTACATTAATTCCCAGTAATCTGCCGACAAAACACACAATGCTGTTATACTGCAGCATCAGCCAGATAATGGTTGTTATTCTCTTGGTCAAACATCAACATGTGTCGTAACCGTATAGCTGTATCATTTCCACGCAGTGTTCCACATGTGCAAGGAAAGCACCAACAAAAGAGGCAATTTTTTAAAAACAACAATGTTGAAAATATAATCATGGCCACTAAGCAGTTTGGGGTGTTGTTAGGTTATTTACTCCAATAAATACTGCTCGTCGTTACTGTATGTGTCTTAATTTCAAACCATCGCAATTACGGGCTCCTGGGCGAAGGTACTGAGCTCCCTCAGGACCAGGGACAGCAACAGCAGAATCTTCATTCCCTGTACGCCCTCCTTCCCCATGACTGCATCACCATCTCATTTTGCACTAGTTACTTTGATTTTTGAATCCTTTTGGGCACTGAAGTACTTTTCGAGTATCCTTTTGAAAGTAGGGAGAATCAATGCAGATTATTTCCGCTGGAAGATGCATCGAAGTTAACTGTATGGTCCTGATATATGATGAGTGTCTGATAAATAAGAGGAGCCCTGAACAAACATTATCACACTGAATTGGTTGACCTTACCCAACCGGTGGGCAAGTGCCATGATTTGATCAGCAACCCAATTTTCATTTTATGGACTTCAGTTTCTATTGACCTTCAATTTACCTACCAACTGAAATAATTTGCATTGTTCCCTCTCCTTTTTGCTCTTTTGGAGCCTCCAGAATTCCAGAGGAATTCCCTGCCCAAACTCTTCTCCCCTTTCACCTTCTCCTCCTTAAAACCCAGCTCTGACCAATATTTGGATCATTCCTTTTAATCTTTCCTCCTTTAGCTTGGCCCTGTTGATCTTCTAGATTGAGGGTGCCACAAGATGATAAATTGTTTTTTTTTAAATTTGTTAATGGATGTGGGAGTCGCTGGCTTGGCCAGCATCTATTATCCTTCCCTAATTGCCCTTGTTTACAGGGCATTTAAGAGTCAACTACATTGGTGTGTATTTGGAGTCACATGTAGGTCAGACCAGGTAAGGACAGCGGGTTTCCTTCCCTAAAGGACATTAGTGAATTAATGTTGTTGCGGCTAATGTTCCCAACTTGTACTGCCTTGATTCTTTTACACGCTTTCCTGAATTGTCCACATGTTTCTTCTTCAGTTTCTTTCCAACAACTTGCTGGTTTGTACAGACCAAACAATATCATTACATTCCCCTTCATAGTCCTTACTTCAACCCACTGAGATTACAGCAGGTTTTTTTTTCCTACTCCTGCACTTTCCTGTCTGCTACTTCCCTGGCCAGTCAGGGTCAAGCTGCCTGGTTAAAATGTCAAACAATGCTTGGCAGCTAACTGTCAGTCACCATCACTGGTGCATTCTCCATGGCAGTGCCTCTATCAATCAGAGTCCACTTGCTGACCAATCAGAACTCTCTTTATATACAGTATAAATTATTGTTTTCCCCTTATATTGGTATCCTTGCAAAGTGTCCTGATGAGTGCAAGATGAAAAGCTTTGAAACATCTCTTTTTTTTCAGCAATACTTCCCTGTCCATTAAAGCAAAAATGAAGAAAATCAAAGACAACATATTGTCTAGAACTCAGATGCCAAGAGGGCTACTCTCACGCTGAGAAAATCCTAGAGGTGTTAACAAGAGAGGGAGTACAAATGAAAGTAGCAGTATAATATAAATAGCAAAGAAAATATCCTGTGTAAAGGGAATTCAAGCAGGTCAAATTAATCACCTTGTCTGAACTCCCACAGAATCATATTTCAGTTCAAAACATGGAGCTAATAGCTTGCTTGGAGTAGAGTAGATCGTGGACTGCACAAGGGTCATACCAGAAAATTTGAACAGAGTATAATTGTTCACAAAGGGGATTCCTTGAATTCATTGAACCCAAAAAGGATGAAGGTTTGCATAGAATAATCATACGTACCATGATAATCACTTCTAGAAAGTACATTGCCTTGGCAGTTTTGACCTATCAGGTAGTGGAATAAAGGCTCTGTGATTAATGAAAGCTAAATGTTGTGGAATTAAAATTAGAGAAAACTAAACACGTGTTCAGTCTCAGGTCCTGTGAACAGGATGCACATGGTCAAGGAGGAGAGCTTAAACCGCAGTTCTGAAATGAGATTGCAGCCTGAGCTGATTGCCTCTAATAAGCCTCCAAACTTGGCAACTTCCCACATCCCTGCCTTGTGAGATGGACATTGAATAAGAAACAGAATTAATTAAAGTAGCGGATGAAGTGAAAAGATAAAAGAAATTGAATGTCTGACACCCTTCGCTAACCTGATCCCAAAGTGAATTCTAAGGCTATTTGATCAGTAGGATCAGGGTAGAAGATTGAGTTCTGGACAGTCATAATCACAATGCCAGCAGAGCCGGTTAGGAAATCATTGCTTTCTATAATCATCAGGGTTAGTGAATTCAGTGATTTAACTTAGGAACATCGAAAGTCTGTGTCACAAACAAAAGATGTTTAAAGAATATATGTTTATAACAAGAGTTTACACATTCACTGGGCATGAAATTTTAAAATAAATATTCACAAGTGCCAGTTGATTAAACAGGACCAATGAACATGGGTTAGAAATTGGATCATGCAGCATCTTTTTCTCAAGCAAAAAAAAACGCACTGCATGCTGCAGTCAGATTTTCCAGGTGGAAAGCAGCGATTTTAAAGGGACCGCTGGAGGCTGCCAGATAAAAGATGAGTAAAATTGTCTTTTTAATTAAGAACATAATAAGAAATAGGGGCAGGAGTAGGCCATTCAGCCCTTCGAGCCTACCCTGCCACTCAGTGAGTTAATGGCTGATCTTCAACATAATTTTTCCTGCTACTACCCCTGTATCCCTTGATATTTTTAATATGTAGAAATCTATCAATCTCAGTCTTGAACATACTCAATGACTGAGCCTCTACAGCAGAGAATTCCAAAGATTCACCACCATCTGAGTGAAGAAATTCCTCCTGATCTCAGTCCTAAATGGTCCTACCACTGCATCTTTTTTTAAATTTGTTTATTCATTAGATGTGAATGTCAGGGCTAGGACAGCATTTATTGCCCATCCCTAATTGCCCTTGTTCAGAGGGCATTTAAGAGTTAACCACATTGCTGTGGGTCTGGAGTCACATGTAGGTCAGACCAGGTAATGGCGGGACAATAAAAAATTGTTATGTAGCCCTCATTCATACAGTACCAGTGCACTGTAGGCAGCAGGAGAGGGAGTTCAGCTAGCTGAGGGCATTGGGAGATTTCGCGGAGGGAGAGGCAATTGAGAGGGAGGTCAGCTCGAGCTCCTCCTAGCAGGTAAGGACAGCAGATTTTCTTCCCTAAAGGGCATTAGTAAACCAGGTGGGCATTTACAATAATGGTTTCACGGTCATCAGCAGACTTTTAATTCCAGACCTTTATTGAATTCAAATTCCACCATCTGCTATGGTGGGATACAAACCCCGGTCCCCAGAGCATTAACCTGGGTCTCTGGATTACTAGTCCAGTGAAAGTACCACTATGCCACCGCCTTCCCACTGCCCTGTCAAGCCCTGTAAGAATTTTGTATGTTTGAATGTGGTTATCTCACATTCTTCCAAACACCAGAGAATAAAGACACAGTCTCATAGGACAATCCCTCCATCGCAGGAATTAATCTTGTGAACCTTCATTGCTCTTGAATTTGGAGCCAGGAGGAGCTCGAGCTGATCTCCCTCACTATTGTCTCTACCCCCTCGAAATCTCCCAATGCCCTCAGCCAGCTGAACTCCCTCTCCTGCCGCCTACAGTGCACTGGTACTGTATGAATGAGGGCTTCATACCAATTTTTTATTGTCTCGCCGTTAGCCATTTAAGGCACATGTGATGCACATCCCACTCAGATCATGCTCCAATTTGGGCCCAATCCAATTTCTAGGCCTATATTTTGCTAGATGTAAAAAACGTGAGAAATGTAATGGCCTGTTTAATTACTGGGGCAGGTTATGTAGGTGAGGGAGCGCAGAGCTTCGGACATCATAATTCCCCTCATTTTGCGGAATTTTAACTTCACAGTCGGCGTCTTTTGGTCCTGACAGATTTGGTCCTGACAGGTTCACTGTGATTCCCATCAAATGTGATACAAGCAACATCTGACTTTGTGATGCCTGCTCATCACCATGATTGGTACTAGTACTAACTGTGCTAGTGAGTGGCTGCAGGGAGCCCAAAATTGTGAGAGGCTAGCCCACACTACTTAACGTCACTGGACCTCTGAAAGGGGAGGTGCATTGTTGCTGGAGCAGATACTGGAAGTCCCTATACCAGTCACTCTGACGTGGAAAAAGACTGAATCATGGCACATTATGAGACTGAGCATGTTCAAAAATTCTCAGACGCTGCACTGTAGGCATTGGTGAAGGACGTCCCAAGCAGGAAAGGTGCTCTGTGTCTGCAAACGACCAGAAGGCCTTCCAGAGACGCACTCAGAAGGCAATAGGATCAGATAGCTGTGTCAATCAATGCCAGGAGTCACCTGGATGCTGTGTCAGTCAATGCCCCGAGGACCTGGATGCAGTGCTACAAGAAGTTCAATGACCTCACACAAATGGACAAGGTCGGTGAATTAATCTTCAAATGCCACATTGCACCATCTGCACCACTAGCCCCAATTCCCCACCACCCTGCAGTGTACCAGTCGTGGAGGAGGGCAAATCCTTCCAGTTGGGTAAACTGCTGAGAGGCTACAGTGTGTCTGAGATGAGGAAGGAGGAAATCGTGGATATGGGGGAGGGGAGGCGCTGATGGCTGACAGCTGCCCACAGTTCTAATGTAGATCCAGGAGGAGGCTTTAAAAACAATACATTTCCTCCTCAGAATTTGGTGGTGCCTATAAGGACCTCTGGTTAGGGTAATGTATAAACAAAACAAACCTACCAGAACTTGAAGAGCACAAGTATGGATTTTTGACTAGAATGGTCAAAGGCTCCTGTAGCAGGCATCTGATAGCGCTGTGATCCAATATGGCATAGTCTCACACCCAGTAATTAGTAACCTACATGTCCATTTTACACTCTAACAACTGCTGCTGCTGATGCTGCTGATGCTTGTAGCTACTCCTGCCAGGAGATTTGCTGTCATGGTACATCACACTTGTGTGTCTTGTGCCATCCTCATACATCCACTGTAGCTCATCTGCAAACACTCTGTAATGTCCGTCATCCAACTGTGCCAAGGTCAACCTGGCTTTCTGCTGCCCTCCACTTTGCCCTCTAAATGAGATCTCTGTAGCTTTTCAGCTCTGATCAAATGGCTGAAATATTTTTCCTTTTCTAGATGTTACCTTATAGAGATTTTTTTTGCTCTTGCAATCTCAAGCACCTCTTCATTTGTCTTATGGTCTGTTAATGGAATTTTAAGTATCTGTCTTATCACATTTCAAAGGCCTCTATTTTCTTCCACAGATCTTCACTTATTATCCAGCTCTCTGCGGCAGACAGGAAAGTGGATAGAATGTAGCATCTCATGAGTTTTTGAATGGTAAGCAGATCAATTGCAACTCCAGTATGTCTCAGTCTAAGCTGGAAAAGTTGCAGAGATTGCAGATATAAGTACAGAGACTTTCCAAGAAGGAAGTGAAGGATGTGAAAGAACAAACTGAATAAAATCAGAGACTAGGGCAACACGAGTAAACTCTCAAGACCTGAAAAAAGACAGCTAATGATCTGACCCAAGGCTGGTACAATGCTTATGTAAAATTTTCTTTCCAAAGCTAGCCATTGGGCATCCTTTCTTTTCAGCATTTCTGAAAAGCAGTCAGTGCTGGTTAAAAATGGAAAATTGTCTCTTTATCTCGGGGAAATAAGGTGACAGGTTCTGACAAACCCACATGTTTAAACAGGGAGGATAATACAAGAAATGGGAGCAGGATAGACCGTATGACCCATCGAGCCTACCCGGCCATTCAATACGACCATGGCTGATCTTGGGCTTCAACTCCACTTTCCCACCCACTCCCCGTATCTCTGGATTCCTTGAGGGAGCAAAGATCTGTCTATCCCTCCTTAATTGTATTCAATGATGGAACATACTCAACCCTCTGGGGTGGAGAATTCCAAAGATTCACAACCCTTTGAGTGCAGTAATTTCTCCTCATCTCAGTCCTAAATGATTAACTGCTTATCCTGAGACTGTACCCCCGTGTTTTAGATTCACTGACCACTGGAAACAATCTCTCAGTGCCTTACTCAATAAAGCCCCCCTCAGAATCTTGTATGTCTCAATGAGATCACCTCTCATTCTTCTAAAATCCGGAAAATTTAGGCCCAATTTATTTAGCCGCTCATCAAAGGCAACCTCCCTCATCCCAGGGATCAATTTAGTGAGCATTCTCTGTACCGCCTTCAATGCGCGCTTATCCTTCCTCAAATGTAGAGACCAAAACAACACACAGTATTCCAGATGTGGTCTCACCAAAGCCCTGCACAACTGTAGCAAAACATCTTTATTCCTGTGCTCCGATCCCCTTGCAACATGCCATTTGCCTTCCTAATAGCTTGCTGTACCTGCATGCCATGACTAGCTGCTTTCTACCTTGCTGTGGATACAGAAGCAAGCAACCATCTAAATGAAAATGTAGACAAGTTAGTTATTGGACATTTAGATATTCTCTAGATTCCTTGGAAACTGATGATTAATTCAAGGACTGCTGTAAGGAGTACCCATGTTCTTTCATGTTTGATCAATTTCTATTCTCTAGTTCTGCTATTAAATATGAATAACATATTACCGGAATATATAAATGTTCAATTGTATTAACCTTGGTGTTCTACCTTAATATTAAAGTATTAATATGATGGACCATAACAGGCAAAGGGTGGAATTTTCCGTGCCCGCTGGTGTTGGTTGTGTTCAGCGGTGTGAGCGGACAATATGGCGAGAAGGCTAGAAATCGGTTTCACAACGTCGCGGAAACAGTTTGCGATCGTCCGCTCAGCCCATTGGCAGCGGGCTGCATTCCCCACCATCGGACGTCGGGAACCTCATTGTAATACATCTGAATATCATTATAAGGCCAGCCTGCCAGAATCATCCCCCCACTACCCACTCAATCACGCTGACATCTTTCACAACAGCAAATATAAGGCGGGCACTTGGTGGGCTGCACTTTGAGGGGAACTCAGAGGCGAGTGCACAGTAACATCGTGCAGCGCTTGCCTGTTGGACCTCAAGGTTGAGGCACTTTCGTGGGGGGGGGAGCAAGGGCTGCCCTGCAGTTCAAGCGACCTGTGGGGGTGGGTGGGGGCAAGAGCTGCCCTGCGGTTGAGTGGCTTGTTGGGGGGTGGGGGGGTGGGGGAGGGCCGCCCTGTGGTTAAAGGTTGTGCACAAGCATGTGCAGGGTGGAGGGGAGTGAAGTGGCCACGCATTATGGAAACCTTGTATAAAGTGACTATTCTTCTACAGCTGAGACAGTTCAGAGGCAGCCACATTGACATACATGGAGTCAGGCCTCTAGCTTATCTGCCCACTCAAGCAACGCAGAAGCATGAAAGTGTCACCAAGTGCTCCAGAGCTTTTCACCCCTCGGGCACAGACTGCCAACTGGTGGGCGTTTCAGTGGACTGCAGAACAGTTGGACGACTGGGCACATTGTACAATCTCCTCGCTAAAGCTGGCCACGTAGCAGTCATTGGTGGAGGCTCTCACAGCCCCTTGCAATGTCATCATCCTGGTTTCCCCCATGGTTCAAGCTAACAGCGCAGCCTTTGCAGCGCTGGTTAGGAGAATGCCTGCACCTGAGCTGAGGGCACAGCATGCAGTCCAGTGGGCAAAGCTGCCGCCAATTGGTCAGCTGGAGTGGGGCAGAGATGGTTGGGGTTTCGAGCAACCATGCAGTCCACAAAACTCTGGCCATCCAAGTGGTGGCCACACTCTCCAGGATGTGGTTTACAGAGAGTGGAGACAATGCAGAAGAGAACGATGGAGGCACCTGGCTGGGTAAAGGGAGGAGTAGCACCCTCAGGAAGAAGGGGCAGCTGGGGCACCTGCACACACCACTGAAGAGCCACAGTGAGCTGTCATTGGTCAGCACCTAGCTAGACCCAGGGTCTATAGACATCTTTCATTCCTGCAGATGACCGACAACCAGTGTCACCAAAGACTGCGCAAGTCTAGGGAGCTGGTTGATCACATCTTCCAGCTACTGCAGGATTTGGCACCATGGGGACATGGAAGGAATCCACTGCCAGTGACCATGAAAGTGACCATGGTGCTCAATTTTTACGCCAGTAGCTCCTTTCAGGGCTCCACAGGTGACCTCTGTGGAACATCACAAGCCTCCATGCACAAATACATCCATGAGGTCATGGATGCCACCTTCACGAGGGCACACAACTTTGTGCCTTTCGCCCAGGACAAAGAGAGCCAGGATGCAAGAGCAATTAGATTTGCCCATGTCTTGGGTTTCCCACAGGTGCAGGGTGCCATCAACTGCACTCACATGGCACTCAGATCTCCATCGCTACACGCAGTCAACTATGTCAACTGTAAGTGATTCCTTTCACTGAATGTGTAGCTAGTGTGTGACCACCACAAACGCATCCTGCAGGTCTGCACACAGTTTCCAGGAAGTGTCCACAACTCTACATCCTCACTTGGTCACAGATCCTTGATGTCCTCCACAGAGGCTGTAGGGTTGGCTCCTAGTGGACAAGGGCTACCCGCAGAGGATGTGGCTGATGACACACATGAGGTGACCTTAGACTGCAGCAAAATGGAGGTATAACGAGACTCATGCTGCAACTCACAACTTGGTGGAGCAAACCATTGGGATGCTGAAAATGAGGTGCCTCATAAGAATGTAGATATTCATCAGCTGAATATAAAAATCTCTTTACCAACAATAAACAAAGTTTTGGTTTCCAGCATGACGGTCAGTCAGTTATATCTTCTCATTAAACTCTCTGCATCAGATTATTGTAACATGTCTGCTAATTGTGGAGTAAGTCTTTTACCTGAACAAGTACCAATGTAGCCAAAGTTGTCAATTGTTACGTAATGCAATGTTGGCTGGGATTTTCCATTCCCGCGGTGGGTCAACGGACCCTTTGCTGGTCCGTCAATGTTTCCGTCCTGCCTGCATCGATTCCCACCACAGTCGGGACCAGAAAATCCTGGTCATTGGCTGACCTGAAATGTCGGATCTCCGTAGTGGTCCAAGGTGCAGCTGGTGACAGTTTTCTGAATTGCAATCAGCAAGGACACACAAGGAAAGACTTGTATTTGCATAGTGTCTTTCACAAGCTCAGGACATACCAATGGGCTTTACAGCCAAAAGGCCTTTTACAGCGTAGTCACCATTGCAATGCAGGAAAGCAGTAGCCAATTTGTAAATGATGCTCCTACGAAGAGCAATGGGATAATGATCAAGAGTTCCAAAGAGGGGCCATATTGGACTCGAACCATTAACTCTGTTTCTCTCTCCACAGATGCTGCCAAGCCTGCTGAGTTTTTCTAATACTTTCTGTTTTTATTTCAGATCTCCAGCACTGCAGTATTTCGCTCGTTATTATGTGATATCGTTCTGTTGGGTGGTTTTAGTTGAGGCATAAATATTGGCTGAGGCAATAGGAAGAACTCTTCTGCTCTTCAAAGCAGTGACGTGGGATCTTCAATGTCCACCTGAATGGGCAGAGATAGCACCTCTGAAAATGCAGCACTTCCCAGTGCTGCACTGAAGTGTCAATTGGACTTTGTGCTCTAGACTCTGGAATGAGCTACAGCCTTCTGAAAGTGATAGATTTCCACCAGGGCATTCATAGCAGTAAAATAGGCTAATAAATATATCAAGCCTGTAACACTGTCTGTTTATATTATCACTCTTCATTTATTCCTCCTCCATATCACAAAGATAAATATATGGTTTACATAACAGAGGAACACACGTCATACTGAAAACCTTTCTATGAAATATCCTACCCATTTAACTTCAATTAAAATGTTTTTCTAAAAAAGCTGAGTAATATGTTGGGAGGAGGCACCTCTCTCACACCATCTCCTCTTTTAAGTTGCTCCTTAAAACCTAACTCTTTGACTAAGCTTTTGGTCACCTGTCCTAATATCTCTAAGTGGTTTAGTGGCCAAGTTTTGTCTGATAGTGCTCGTGTGAAGCACCTTACAATGTTTTACCACATTATATATGCAAGTTGTTGCTTTTGAGTTAGGTATTTTGTCTCAGTGCACCTAAAAATGTAGCCATCAAATGCAGGATTTTTTTTTTAGAAATATACATACATTTGATTATGACCTGTAAGGGTTCCCCTTTTCCCTCAGAGACCCTCCCCACATTCAAATTCCTGACGCCAGATTCACAAGTGTAAGGCTTGAACAGAATGACCAGCGAGACAAGTTTCTTCTGATAATTCACAATTGCTTTATTGAATCACCCACAACCCCACAGTACAAAACCCAAAATTTAAAACAACCTATTCCCAGTACCCAACACAAAGTCACCACAACTCGCTAAAACTTACAAAAACACAGGCAAAACACCACGCCCTGCCCTGAAACCTTAAGAAAAAAAAACCCTCAGACCAATATCATCAAGGTATGGCTGAAACAAGTTACAAGGTACCAGAAAAAAACACCAAGTTTTCATCCCAAACCTTCACAAAACCTTCAGACTAATATCACCACAATTTGGCTGAAAGTTACAATCCCCAACCCGGCTGGTCTGTCCAATGTTGACTGTAGGCCTGAGGCAAGGTGACCAAACTCGACCCTTCTTCTGACTGCAGCCCAAAACCTTCAGGCCAGTATCGCCATGATATGGCTGAAAACACTTACAATCCCCAACACGGCTGGTCTGTCCGGTGTTGACTGTAGGCCTGAGTCAAGGTGTCCAAACTCGACTCTTCTTCCAACTGCAGCCCAGATGCTCAGATCTGCTCTGCTTTTATAATAATTTAATTCAGGAATGTCAAAACATATTTCCTGTTGTTCCAATGTCCATTTAGTTGATTTCACGCAAAGGCCAGGCAAATGTCATCAGCTCCTGCTGGTTGAAACAATACAGGGTTTTCCATGGAAGATGTATCCAGGTGAATATTATCAGTTCTCACTGTACGAGCAATTCTTCTGTTGTTTGAGGTGGCACAGTAACAGCTCAGTAACAAACACTTGGTTCCAAAGTTAATGAGAGTTTGAATGATCTTATTCCAGTACTATTGTCTATGGCGCTTGAATAATTCCTTGAGTGTATTGTATTGATGATATGTCCTTTGTGCCATTGTATTGGGTAATCAGACTTCTTCTCACATTAGTCAATGTCCAAACCTTTTGATGAGTCACTGTGTTTCATTAAATGTCCGAATTAACCCTTGCTGTCCAGCCCTGTACTAATGACTGCAGCTGATCTTTTTGAAATTTATAGTTCCAATCATGAGGTCAAAACATGTCTGTGGATTTGAAATTATGTTCCATAAATTTTTCAGCTGGAGAGGATTTCGATCATACAGACAGCTGAGGTGAGGGTTAAGGTATACGGCTATGGCACATTGACAAAACTCAAAGTCTATCAGGCAGTGGATCTCCTCATGCTTGTCTACATTTGTCTACTATTGGACAATTTATTGAGGTCAAAAGAAAACATTTCAAAGGTGCTCTCAAAGCCTTCAAGAAAGCCTGCTCCTTTAACATCAACACATGGGAGGCAGAGGTCCAGTCACAACCAAAATGTTGTCTGTCATTGAAAATGGTGTCAAGACCTTTCAAACAACAAGAGCAGCCACTGAAAGAGAATAGCGAGGGAGACTGAACGCGAGGGCAGCTGCTCAAGCTCATACCGCTGCTACTGGTCGACAGCCAGTGTCCTCACTGTGGGAATGCCTGTGAGGATAATATAGGGCTCATCAGCCTTCTGAGTGCCCATAGCCAACACTGATATCTCACTTCCACCCAGTCAAATAAGGAAGAACCATCCTTGACATGAGGAATTGCCAATAATGGCACATTCAAGAGAGATTTTCTCTCTATGGCCTAAAAATGTTCAACACTTACATTTGGTGATCAGAGTGGAAACATCTTTTGCCTGGGGTGTCATGTTGCCAAAAATACGACCAGGCTGGCTTCTACCGATTCATTTTGATTCTCAGCGACCCCATTACTCATACCAAGAACAGGGTTGCTTAAATATTATGGGCTACAATTCACTGATTCCAGTTACTAGATGGGGCCTTTATTCTCTGGAATTTAGAGGTGATCTTATTGAAGCATATAAACTCCTTAGTGGGTAGATGCTGTGAAGCTGTTCCCTTGACCAGAGAGTCTAGAACTAGGGTTCACAGTCTCAGGATAAAGAGCCCACCATTTAAGACTAAATTGAGAATCTTTTTTACTCAGAGAGTTGCGAATCTTTGAAATTCTCTGCCCTAGAAGGCTGTAGTTGCTCAGTCAATGAGTAAATTCCAGACGAAGATCAATAGATTTTTGGGCACTAAGGGAAGCAAGGGGTCTAGGGATGGGATGAGAATGTGGAGATGAGTTAAAAGATCAGCCATGATCTTATCAAATGGTGGAACAGGCTCAAGGAGGCATATGGTCTACTCCTGCTCCATTTCTTACATTCTTATGAGAACCAGGGTTACTGGAATGCTCAATCTGCAGGCCTCGCAATATTCTGGAGTGACATCTTATTGCACTAACCATGGAGGGATGACTAAAGGCCAGTCCATTGATGATTTTAATGGTGAGCATTTACTTCTTTCTGCTGCCTTAATGATCAGACCAACATTCAAACAACTTACCTGAGATCAATTGCCATTTAAATATGAAATTGCAAAGCTCAGATATAGCCCAATACAACAAGTATTTACTACTGACTGTAATGGACATTTAACTGACTGGGTTTTCCATGAGCACCAAGTTCCCACCAAACATACTTCCAGGATTCATGTTAGAATGGATGAAAGAATTATGCCCACAGATATCACCTGCCATCTTCAGAAGTTCTTGCAGGAGCCTGTATGAGGTAGATCATGGACAGAAACAGGTTCCTTCTCAATTTCCTGTCCCTCCGCATTCTGTATGTTGGATTTCCACCTATTTAAGGGTGGAATTTCTTGCTAAAGTTCTTTCTTTGAAACTCCACCAGTATAATTGCTGTGTTTGTAATTATGTATAGTTTATGTAAGCAGATTAGTTTAATTAATAGAGAATTTCCACTTTAATTAAAAATTCACATTCAACTCACAAATATGTTCATTGCAGTCATTAGTAGCTCCGAGCTTTCTAATCGCCACTCCTAGTTAGGATTTTGTCAGATCTATAATGTGAAGCATACCTTAAAACATCATTCCTGTTCAACAAAACGTTCTGCTCACTATGGGGGAATTGAGCTATAGATGTCAAGCAATTAGCTGCCTCTTGAACTAATGTGAAACAAAGGCCGGTATTTACCTAACTTTAGGGGATATTTTACTGGAATACCAACATTTAAAAATTTGTTCCTGTCCTGAATATATCCTGCCTTATTAAACTACATCTATGGTAAGGGGTGATGGGGGCAGGGATTTTAACCTATGCACCCATCCATAACTGAGTGGGTGTGGTAAGCAATTAAAATGCCCCCGGTTTCTTCCCTGCTCCCAGCTGCCATTTCCAATCAAAGCAGGTGCTACAGGATAGGTGTTTAAACCACCCACCCAAAGACAGCAGGATCAGAATTCATAATTGGGGATGATATTTCACATATTGCAGTCAACTATACGAGACACACAATCCCTGCATACACTCAAGCTTCACCCTCCAAACACACCTTCAGATATTTGGTCACGCCAAGCAGAACACCACAGCTCCAATGGTCGCAGTAAGGTGTCACAAATCTTTGGCTATCTCCTCAGATCTTCTAACTTCTCTCAAGCCCACTTTGCTTCAAGCCTACTCCCCGTAGCTTTCTCTCTTTAAATCAAAGCCAATTGCTCTGCTCCTTACTTTTAACTTTACTTAACAGGATGTGTTTCAGATCCCTGTCCTCATCCCTTAACTTGGACTGTCTTCTGGGACCACTTTCTGTCACACTCCCTGGTTTGGGATCTTCTTCTTGAGTTAGGACCTGGCAGGGCCAGTTCCCAGTCTGAAGATGTGAAATGGACATCTCAGGATGGCCACATGTGCGTAGTTTGTGTTTTTTATGATCTTCGGGGTTTCTGTGCATGGGCAGCTATTCTTCAGCCAGCACGTGCATAGAAACCCCAAGGCCCACTTGGAATTGGAGTTTACAGCCTCCGACTACCGAGTCACTTAAGGTAAGTTTCTTTTCTCTTTGGGATTTGTACACAACTGATGACGAAGATGGGGAGTTGTTTAGATTTACCGGCTCCAGCATCTTTCCTTTCTTCACCAGGTGATCTACCGTGTCCTGGGAGCAATGGATTTTAGATTCGAGACTTACTTGCTCGCTACGGGCATAGAAGACATGGAGGTAGCAACGACCCGCAAGAAGGCAATAGCCATCCATTGCCTCAGGGTGGGAGGTTAGCGAGTATTCAAACAGCTCACAGAAGACAAGTCTACATTTATATACGGTGGTAAGTGCCCTTGAAACACATTTCGGGGCAAAGTGTGATGATTGAATGACATACATTCTGCCAGAGATGCCAGGGAAATGGTGAGCCCAAACAATACATGGCACTGTTGCAGCAGATGGCTTCCACATGTAAATTTGGCACACGAGCAAACAAACTAATTCACAACCAACTGATTGAGAAAACTTCAATTCCACGAATAAGGGAATGCCTACTTATGGAGGGTGATGATTTAACTTTGGAAAAAGCCACGACCTTGGCAGTCCAAATCAAATCTGCCATGTTTGATTCAAAGAGGTTGCACAGAAATGCACCCTCAGATTCAGAGTCGCAGACACGGCTTACCCAACCAGCTCAAGTGCAAGGGTTAAGGATGAAGATACCTCAGCAGTCTCATCAACAGGTCCCCCAACATTGTCTGACACCTTAAAATTGTGCCAAAATTGTGGAAGTACCCACTGATTCACAGCTGGAGGGAAGAAGTGTAACTCATGCTCAAAAATTAATGACTTCACAAAGGTGTGCAGATCATCAAAGAAGACGTCATTAGTTCAACAGATGGAGAAATCTGTTCCCAAGAATGAAGTACAGCATGCATATAGCATCACAGCTGGTAAAGCACCAGGTAATTTTAAGGAGTGCTCAGTCAAGATTGTGGGCAAATCAGAGTCATTTCTCATCAATGTTGACATAAAAATATCTATATTGAACAACAAACTCTACCATTCTTGTTTTGCACAATTTTTTCTCACTCCTGCAACAGGCACTCATCAAGCTTACAATGACAAAATTATTCTGGTTCTGGGAGCATTTCCAATGCCCTACAAAAATGTCAACATAGACAAGTTCAAGTTCTATGTAGCAAGAAAGCTTATGGGGGCTAACCTGTTCAATAAACTTGGCTTCAAACTTGAACACCTCACAAAAGCACACATTAACGTGATTGATGACATTGACTATACACAACAAAATCCTTCCTTATTTACCAGATTTGGTGAGATTAAGGGATACTATCGTGCCCTTGCATTGACATGTCAATTGTGCCAATTTTGCAAAATTGAGATGATTGCCTTTTGCAATTCACGCCAAAGTGTCACAGAAGCTAAAACAATTTGAAGCAGATGGCATAATTGAGTGAATCAACTCTTTCGAGTTATCAACAGTCACAGATTGAAACTCTTTCAAGTACAATCACAGTTCTTGGTTTTTCCAGGAGTGGGACATGAACCCACAACCCTCTGATTCAAAGGCGAGGGTGCTATGGACTGAGCCACAGCTGACACCTCATTGAGTGAATCAACTCATCCCCAAGGATATCCAACCCAGTTATTGAATGATGCAAAATGGCGAACTATATGTCAAGCTTAAGAGAGTCCACAAAGTTATCATTCCAGACAAGTATCTAGTTCCTCCAATTCAAACTACTCAATGTCATCATTGCCCATGAAAGGGACAAAGCAGGACATGGTCAGCCAACTCGCACAACACAATTTGATGCTCAACAAGGACAAATGCACATTAGCAGCATCCAACATTGACTTTCTAGGGTACAGAGTGACAGCAGCTGGAATAAAGCCTACACACAACAACATCAAAGCCATTCATGTGCTTCTGACCCCATCTAACATGACAGAGTTGGCATCATTCCTCAATACCACCAACTTCAATTACAAATGTGTTCCTAAGGACACAGAGAACGCAGAACCTCTTTGAAAGCTACTGCACAGAAATATTCAATCTACAGCAGGAATGGATAATCGCACAGCAAAAACAGCTTTTGACATGTTAAAGGCAACAATAGCATTGCCGCCAGTCCTCAGGCATTTCAGCCCATATGCGGAAACGTGTGCCACAACAGATGCATCAGGAAATACGATTAGAGTTGTACTATCACAGTGCATTGAAGGAAGTGTCATGCCCATTGTTGGAAACTGAATGCAAATACTCTACTGGAGAGCAGGAAGCATGAGCCTGCAACTATGATTGTGAATGTTGGAAGCTGTATTTCCATTGTAGAAAGTTTGCTTTCCACAGGGATCACCAAATGCTGATTACATTGTTAGGCACGTCAGGATCTGGGCATTGACATCTGTGCACTAACAGACGGTCAGACTGCCTTCACCAGTACAATTTCAAGGTCAAGTATCTCACAGGTTCACGCAACCGAGTAGCTGATAGGCCTAGCCACACTACTATCACAGGCAGTGTTAGCAGTTGTGAAGCGACTTGCAACATTGAAGACTACACGATCACGGTGATTTCTCACTCAGCTGAAAATCTTCTCACGTTAAACGAGTTCAAGACAGAATTGGTGACAGACAATGTACTGCAAAAAGTAGGCCGGTACCTAAAAACTGAGTCACCTTGCAAAATAGAGGAAGAACTGGTCCCGTGCTACAGAGGACGCAATAATCTCGCATTGTTTGATGACAACTGTATTGCATGTAGCCCTTGAGTGGTTATTCCAAAAGTGCTACAGCAGTATGCATTGCAACTTGTCCATGAAGGACATTTGGTCTTATTAAGATGAAACAACGGTCTCATGAGGCAAAAACAAAAAGCTAAAAGCTACTGCGGATGCTGGAAATCCAAAACAAAAACAGAATTACCTGGAAAAACTCAGCAGGTCTGGCAGCATCGGTGGAGAAGAAATCAGTTGACGTTTCGAGTCCTCACGACCCTTCGGCAGAACTGAAGTATAGTTAGGAGAGAGGTGAAATATGAGCTGGTCTAAGGTGGGGGGCGGGGGGGGAGAGAAGTTGAAGGTGGGGTGGTTGTGGGGATAAGCAAGCAGTGATAGGAGAAGATAATCAAAAGATGTCACAGACAAAAGGATCAAAGATGTGTTGAAGGTGGTGATATTATCTAAGAAAAGTGCTAATTAAGAACGGAAGGCAGGATACTCAAGGTACAGCTCTAGTGGGGGTGGGGTGGAAAGCCTGACAAAGTTTTAGTTTTAGATTTAAAAATAATGGAAATAGGTGGGAAAAGAAGAATCTATATAAATTATTGGGAAAAAAATGGGGGAGGGGGGAGAAACGGGGTGGGGATGGGGGGAGGGGGAGTTTAAGATCTAAAGTTGTTGAATTCAATATTCAGCCCGGAAGGCTGTAAAGTGCCTAGTCGGACGATGAGGTGCTGTTCCTCCAGTTTGCGTTGGGCTTCACTGGAACAATGCAGCAAGCCAAGGACAGACATGTGGGCAAGAGAACAGGGTGGAGTGTTAAAATGGCAAGCGACAGGGAGGTTTGGGTCTTTCTTGCGGACAGACCGCAGGTGTTCTGCAAAGCGGTCACCCAGTTTGCGTTTGGTCTCTCCAATGTAGAGGAGACCGCATTGGGAGCAACGAATGCAGTAGACTAAGTTAGGGGAAATGCAAGTGAAATGCTGCTTCACTTGAAAGGAGTGTTTGGGCCCTTGGACGGTAAGGAGAGAGGAAGTGAAGGGGCAGGTGTTGCATCTTCTGCGTGGGCATGGGGAGGTGCCATAGGTGGGGGTTGAGGAGTAGGGGGTGATGGAGGAGTGGACCAGGATGTCCCGGAGGGAACGATCCCTACGGAATGCCACCAGGGGGGGTGAAGGGAAGATGTGTTTGGTGGTGGCATCATGCTGGAGTTGGCGGAAATGGCGGAGGATGATCCTTTGAATGCGGAGCCTGGTGGGGTGATACGTGAGGACAAGGGGGACCCTATCATGTTTCTGGGAAGGAGGAGAAGGCGTGAGGGCGGATGCGCGGGATATGGGCCGGACACGGTTGAGGGCCCCGTCAACCACCGTGGGTGGAAAACCTCGGTTAAGGAAGAAGGAGGACATGTCAGAGGAGAAGATGCAACACCTGCCCCTTCACTTCCTCTCTCCTTACCGTCCAAGGGCGACCGCTTTGCAGAACACCTGCGGTCTGTCCGCAAGAAAGACCCAAACCTCCCTGTCGCTTGCCATTTTAACACTCCACCCTGTTCTCTTGCCCACATGTCTGTCCTTGGCTTGCTGCATTGTTCCAGTGAAGCCCAACACAAACTGGAGGAACAGCACCTCATCTTCCGACTAGGCACTTTACAGCCTTCCGGGCTGAATATTGAATTCAACAACTTTAGATCTTAAACTCCCCCTCCCCCCATCCCCACCCCGTTTCTCCCCCCTCCCCCTTTTTTTTCCCAATAATTTATATAGATTCTTCTTTTCCCACCTATTTCCATTATTTTTAAATCTAAAACTAAAACTTTGTCAGTCTTTCCACCCCACCCCCACTAGAGCTGTACCTTGAGTATCCTGCCTTCCATTCTTAATTAGCACTTTTCTTAGATAATATCACCACCTTCAACACCTCTTTGATCCTTTTGTCTGTGACATCTTTTGATTATCTTCTCCTATCACTGCTTGCTTATCCCCACAACCACCCCACCTTCAACTTCTCTCTCCCCCCGCCCCCCACCTTAGACCAGCTTATATTTCACCTTTCTCCTAACTATACTCAGTTCTGCCGAAGGGTCGTGAGGACTCGAAACGTCAACTGATTTCTTCTCCACCGATGCTGCCAGACCTGCTGAGTTTTTCCAGGTAATTCTGGTCTCATGAGGCGGCCTGGTGGCCAGCAATAGGTCACTACATAGAAGAATTCATTAGAAGCTGTGTAGTTTATACATTCAGTGAAAAATCTTATAAATTGTGTCCCACACCTCTACAAACAAATTCATGGCCAACAAAACCGTGACAATAAGTCCTATTTTGGAGAAGTGCAAGCAGCCCCTAGCAATCAATGTTTTTTGCTTGTTGTTCATGATCTACAAAGCAAATGGCCAGAAATCGCTGCAACAAATTCCATAAAAACCACTTCAGTCATTAGCATTCTCAACAAGTTGTTTACAAAACAGGGTTCCTGACAAATTCCATTAAAAACCACTTCAGTCAGTGACATTCTAGGCAAGTGGTTTACAAAACAGGGTTTGCCAGAGACGATGGACAATGGACCACAGTTCAGTTCTACTCAGTTGACGGAGTTCTTAGCAAGCTACAGAATTCACCACCATCTGATATAGTGATACAACCTGCAATTGAATGGTGGCTTTGAACGAGTTAACAGGGTGATCAAGACCAGTCTGACGGCTAGCACGTCGAAGGGATAAATGTTTGAACAATCCATTCATGTCCTACTTCGTATATACCGATCCCTCCTACACGCTCTGACAGGAAATACGCCGGCCAAACTTATAATAGGTCATAACTTTGGCATGCTGCTGGCCATTCTTAAGCCATCAGCACCATTCAACAATAATGTCAGGGCTGAAAAGGGAAAATCGAAAAGCGACAAGGTCAAGCAAAAGCATATTTTGACAAGTGAACACGTGCAAGGAAACCATGATTTGAAGTTGCATGCGTCAAATGACCCAAACCACAACCACAAACCTGCAATGTCTCTTTGAGGGCCAAAGTAAATCAAGCATTTGCTCAGTACCAACACTTCTCTGGATGACAACACAAATGGCAGGTCACTTGATAGCGTGCAGGCCAGGATATTTCCAGGACAGTGATTATGAGGATATATTCCCATTTCCAACAAGCAACCATGACGTTGATCATCTGCCTTATCGAGGTGATCGCATAGAATCACAACCTCATCCCTGGAACCATTCTAGGAAATATTTTCTGCACCCTCTGTAACGTCTTCACATCCTTCCTAAAGTGTGGTGCCTAGACATGGACACAATACTCCAGTTGAGGCTGAATCAGTATTTTGTACAGGTTTAACATAACTTGCTCACTTTTGTACTCTTGCCCCTATTTATAAAGCCCAGGATTAAGTGCTTTTTCAATCGTCCTGCCACTTTCACTGATTTGTGCGCATATAGCCCCAGGTCCTCTTGCCTATAATTTGATATCAATAGATAGAGCCTGAAATGGGGGAAAAATCACAGGGATCAAGAGAAAGGTGTGCTGTTGTCAATTAATACAAGTTACTCGGGGGGAAAGTTGCTTCCACAGCAGCCTCAGAGTGACGTCCTTGCATTCTTGGGGAGCTGAGGGGGGAGGTGGCGGGGAGGGGTGGAGTTGGAGAGAAAGATAACATATACACTGGTGAGTGGAAATCTTCTCCCCCATGTCACTGGTCATTTTGCTGGTTTTCCCTTTTTGTTGCTGCCTCTGAACAAGTCATTTTCCATTCAGCCTTTTGGGTGCTGAGAAAATGGTTGACCATAACTTTGCAAAGAGTACTATTGAAAGGAGGGTTCAAGTCATTATGCTAAAGGGATTTAGGGTATCTGCCACACAAGTGCGAAGGGAATGAGAACAATGTACCTACTTGCAACAAAACTAGCCTGAACCAGGTCAAAGTAGGTTTACATAGGTCAGAGAGCATGTGTGTTGCGGGTAGAGTTTAAAGGCTTTTAGGAGTTTTTAAAAGGCAGGGAGCAAAGTGCCAAAGTGAACAGGTTTGAAAATAGAATTTAGAAAATACTGGAAAAACTCAGCAGGTCTAACAGCATCAGTGGAGAGAAAAAAAAAACAGAGTTAACATTTCGAGTCCGTATGACTCTTCTTCAGAGCTAAAAAAAAGTCTGCAATAGTAGGGTGAACAGTGATAGCCTGAGGAGGAACTGGGAATGTAGGCAGGGGCGTTTCACTAGAGAGGATTTACAGAAGTCTCGCCTGAGTCACATATTGTTCCAAAGGCAACCCATTTACAAAAAATGGATCTCAAACAAACAATATAGAAACACCTCCCAAAATGGAAATTCTGTTTATGTGTAAAAGCTATTGAAATGAGTCAAATCATATTTAGAATACCTTTTTGATATGTGTTGCCTCATAGGTAAAAGGGAAAATTGTAGCTTATTACCATTTGGAACTGTTCTCCCTCCTCCAAGTTTCTCATAAAATTTGGAGGTTTTCATTATTTTTCTGAATGTTGAATCTTTGACTTTATTCAAGTTCCAATAATTTACAAATCAGACTAAAAAGTAAAGAAAGGCAAATCCTTTGAAACGCGACATCATTCTCCCTAAACACTTCTTTGCATCCTTCAGAAGCGTATATTAGTCACCAGTACAACAACAGCAACTTGCATTTATATAGCATCTTTAACATGATAAAACATTCCAAGGCATTACAGAGGAGCATTGTAAAGCAATATTTGACACCAGCAACATAAAGCGATACCAGGGCAAATGGCCAAACACTTAGTAATAGAGGTAGGTTTTAAGGAGTGTTTTAAAGGAGGAAAGGGAGGTACAGAGAGGCGGAGAGATCTCGGGCGGAATTTTCTGGTCCTGCCAGCGGTGGGAATCATGGCGGGCGGGACAGAAAAATTTGGAGTGAGGCCAAAAGTCAAAAATCCGCAGGCGGGAAAACAAGTTGCAATCTTCCCGTCAGCACTTTCATGGTGAAAGGGAGTTCAAAACCCTCTGATCCCACAGAGACCACACGAGACTCAAGCTTCTTTTCACCGGCTTATTCAAGCACATGCAGGGGAGCTACATCCATTCAATAAAATGGCGTACAAGCTCATCGATTGATTACATTCCATTACTTTTGTATTAATTGCTTATCGTAGTTCATTTGAATACACCAATCAGTAGTTGACACATTTCTTATTCTAACTTCTCTATCCAATTGTACTCATCACACACACGCACACACACACATGATTCTACCATCCAATCAGGATTGAGGCACATACACATTTGTCTCAGTAACTCAGAATTACTTGTGTTTTATCAAAGCTTCTTCCCTGTCCATTGTTCTAGTCTTCTAACCCTTTCATCTCCCCCTTCAATAGCAGGTCACCTTTCCTGTTGATGAATGTCGGGATCGTAATTTGCATGTCATGAATGCTCGTTAACGGGGCTACAGACCAGATTCTGACACCCCCGTGAAATCTGCTGCCCTGCCACCGGGAAATCAGGCTGCTCTCTTTCCCGATGTGCAAATGTGGCATGCATATGGTGCAGGAGAGCTCCTGTAGATGCTGCCTTCACCAATCGTACCACTCTTCTCCCAGGCACTGGCAGGATATCGTGCAGCAGATGGCATGCGAGCAAAGGAAGCAGGGGAGGTTGGAACACCCAAAGGAGGCAAGGTCCAAGGGGGGTGTCCGAGTAAGGGCAGCTCTGCAAGGGGTGGGGGGGTCTGGGCGAGGGCAACTCTGCAAGGGGAGGGTGCCTGAGGAAGGGCAACTCTGCAAGGGGGAGGGGGGTCTGGGTGAGGGCAACTCTGCAAGGGGAGGGTGCCTGCGTAAGGGCAACTCTGCAAAGGGAGGGTACCCAGGTAAGGGCAACTCTCCAAGGGGAGGGTGCCCAGGTAAGGGCAACTCTGCAAGGGGAGGGTGCCCGGGTAAGGGCAACTCTGCAAGGGGAGGGTGCCCAGGTAAGGGCAACTCTGCAAGGGGAGGGTGCCCGAGGAAGGGCAACTCTGCAACAGGGAGGGGGGTCTGGGTGAGGGCAACTCTGCAAAGGGAGGGTGCCCGGGTAAGGGCAACTCTGCAGGGGGAAGGGGGGGTCTGGGTAAGGCCAGCTCTGCAGGGGGGGTCCAGGTGCCTTTTAAATATGGCACCCAGACATGATGGCAGGGCGGCTGACTTCTGCCAGACCTGCCACGATATCCAACATGAACCTCGCAGCTGCATAATTAATTAGCTGAACGTCGCGAGATTTGGCGAGTTTACCCGTTATGCTCTGCGTCAGGACTCCCGCCAACTTCCCACCACATGTACTGGACGTCTGACAATTTAGAGACAGTGGAGGTGTCGAGAGAGATTGTGATGAGGTAGAGCTCTGTGTCTCTATGCGTTGAAGCAGTTCAGAGAAGGTTTACCAGACTAATACCTGGAATGGGCGGGTTGTCTTATGAGAAGAGGTTGGATAGGCTAGGGTTGTATCCGCTGGAGTTTAGAAGAGTAAGAGGCCACTTGATTGAAACATACAAGATACTGAGAGGTCTTGACAGGGTGGATGTGGATAGGATGTTTTCTCTTTTAGGAGAATCTAGAATCAGGGGTGACTGTTTACAAATAAGGGGTCACCATTTAAAATGGGATGAGGTGAAATTTTTTATCTCAGAGGGCTGTGAGTCTTTGGAATTCTCTTCCTAAAAAGGCGGTGTAAGCAGGGTCTTTGAATACTTTTAATGCAGAGGTAGATAGATTCTTGGTAAACTTATCGGGGATAGGCGGGATGCAGATTTGAGGTTACTATATCACAATCTTATTAAATTGCAGAGCAGGCTTGAGGGGCTGAATTGCCTACTCCTGCTTCTTGTTCGCGTGTCCGTATGTCTTCAGCTTACATCTGAAAACTGACACTTTGTTTCTGGATAATGTCATCGAGGAGCAGCACATAGGTGATAAATAGGAGGGGACAAATCCAGCTGGACAATGGTTCAGAGTCGTTGGAGGAGGAAGATGTTGTCAAAAGCTGCAGACAGGTCAAGAAGGAGAGGAATTTAGTTTGTTTTTGTCACAGCCGCATAGGATGCCATTTAAGACTTTTCCAGGTTTACAGTTTAGATTGTAATCCGTCGGATAACTTTGTCTTCCTTCACAAAGCTTCCTCCCCCTTTTCTCTCTGAGGAAGGAAAATGTATTTGACAAGTGGTCACCTGACCAAGTTGTGGGGTGAAGGGGGAACATATGGTTCACTCAAGGCTATATTTGAAGTCACTAAGTGCTGTCCTACTTGATAATATAAATCCACAAATTATGCTATGTGATATCAATCTAGTCATTTGCATGAAATTAATGTCCACTATTTTATTGGAGATGTTCTTTTTTTTAAGACAAACAGATCAATGTTAAATTGAAGAAACATAAATTTATTGCAAACACATCAAATGTTAATGTGCTAATAACGCACAGTTTGATTTCTAGGCTGACCTGTTTTATGGATGTTTTATTATTCTGAGTTAAATTAATTTGGCTATTATTATTTTATTGGTTACAGCTCATTGAAGATTTGAGACAATTCTCTCATCTGTATTACATTGGATAAGGTTACCTGTTCTGTGAAACAAGTTCTCTATGCCTACATCCTGGTACCCTTTCACTGATGTTTGCTCCAAAATTAAACCTCTTTTCATTTAACTCATTGACTATCATCATTGACTTAAGCTGCTCGCACATCATCGTCTCAGTTAACTGGTTGACTCATCTTTGATTGGCCCTTTAACCCTCTCTGTATCCTGACTCAGCTGCACCATATTCAAGATTTTAACCAAAGTTAAAGTTATTAGTTGTAATGTAAGAAAGATTCACTACAAAATCAAAAGAACACACTTGGTCAATTCATAAATTCATGACAAAATGTTTGATCTTAGCTGTTCTGGGAGTGTTGAAGGCTTTATTCAGAGAGCGCTTTTCTCTCTGTGTACAGATTGGGTCAACCTGAGGTCAGTGGGCACTATAAGAGTCTGCTGACCATACATTGCAGCTGAGTAATGCTAATCTCAGCTTGCTAGCTGCAGTATCACTGTAGTTTTGCAAACACATCACACACTGATGTACAATAGAAGAGTGCAGAGGTTGACAGCAGGTTATTGATCATTACTAATGATTTCATGGATACAGAAGGGAAAAAACAGTTTTGATTTATAGATACTAAATTATCCTGCAAAATAAATCCTTGCATGACCGAGAGCCTTTTTATCATTATTTGAAAGCAGTTATTGGACTAATTTCGATTGGTGCCTATCAAATCTGCGTTATTACACAGTCCTGTTCAACTCATTTGCGACTTGCTGGATTTTCCTACAAAGACCTAAATTTAAAAAAAAAGCTAAGAGGTTCCTTCAGTTGGGAAATCAGGAGTCTATGCTACCAAGAGAAGGAGCAGGGTGAGAAGACATTTTGCAGAGAGTTGTTAAGAGTATGGGATGTTTTACAAAATGGAATAATTGAGGTGGAGGCCATTGTGTCTGTGGACAAGCATCTCAAGCAGAAGGTCAGAGCAGGGCAGTAGGGTTAGTTCAGGATAGCTCTTTCAAAGAGGAGGCACAACCAGTTCGCCAATTTTTTTCCTTCCTGCATTTTAAATTTTTATTGTTCTACGTCTGTTCCATATTACAATGCTCAAAGCCAGGTAACCCCATTGTTGCATCATCACAGGAAAATTTCCCACTTTGCACAAAAATCAATTTACTCATCTAACAACTTTTACGAGCTTACATCTCTGTCAATTTTTTTTCCACAGAACTGCACAGAACTAATTCCACAGGGCTCAGTGTTGGGGCCCATGCTGTTTGTTGTATATATTAATGATTTAGACTTAAACGTGGGAGGCATGACTGGGAAATTTGCAGATGAGACACACAATTGGCCATGTAGGTAGTGAAGAGGATAACTGTCGACACCAGAATGATATCAATGGGTTGGCTGAGTGGGCGGAAAAGTTGCAAATGGAATTCAATCCGAAAAGTGTGAGGTAATGCATTTGGAAAGGGCAAACAAAGCAAGGGAATACTCAATAAATGGGAGGATATTGAGAGGGATTGAGGAAGTGAGAGGCCTTGGGGTGCATGTCCACAGGTCCTTGAAGGTGGCAGGACAGGTGGACAAAGTGGTCAAGAAAACATTTGGAATGCTTTCCTTTATTGGACGAGGTATTGAATACAAAAGTAAGGATGTAATGATGGAACTGTATAAAATGCTCATTAGGCCACAGCTGGAATTTTGTGTACAATTCTGGTCACCATATTACAGGAAGGACATAATTACTCTGAGTGCAAAGGAGATTTACAAGAACGTTGCCAGGACTTGAAAATTGCAGCTATGAGGAGTGATTGGATAGGCTAAGGTTGTTTTCTTTAGATCAGAGGAGGCTAAGGGGTGACCTAATTGAGGTGTACAAAATTATGAGGGTAGCTAGGGTAGACAGGAAAAACTTGTTTCCCCTAGCTGAGGGGTCAATTACCATGGGACACAGATTTAAAGTGATTGGTAGAAGGATTAGAGGGGACACGAGGAAAAACTTTCTCACCCAGAGAGTGACAGGCATCTGGAATTCACTGCTTAAGTTGGTGGCTGAGGCTGAAATGCTCAACTCATTTAAAAGGTACCTAGATTTGCATCCGAAGTGCTGTAACCTGCAAGGCTATGGACCAGGGGTGAGAAATTTCAGTTATGAAGATAGGTTGGAGAAGTTCGGACTGTTCTCCTCGGAGAGGAGAAGGCTAAGAGGAGGCTTGATAGAAGTCAAAACCATGAGAGGGCTGGACAGAGTAGATAGAGGGATTAAAATGAGCAGCTAGTTTCTTTTTTCTCTTTTTAGCTGGTGCAAACACGATGGGCTGAATGGCCTCTTTCTGCACCGTAACTTTTCTGTGGTTCTATGGTTCTAATGACAGTGTACCTAACCGCTCCCAGAGGAATGCTAGCACAGTGATTGAAGTTGGTTTCAAAAAAACATTGCTGTTAAAAACAATGTAAAGTTAACATGCCAGAAATTTGGTGAGGAAAGTGAATTTGTAATGGTGTTTATATGATTTGCTTTCAAGGTTAAGGAGACTTCCTTCTTCATGCTACTTAAATTAAACTGTTCCAGAGTCCTTAAACTCTGCACAAATATACTGGGCAAAACACAGATGAGGCAATTTTAATCCAATCTACCTGTCAAGAAACTGACAGGATTGGGTGCAGTGCTGGTTTTACAGCCCACCTCACAATGGAGAGTAATATTGGGCTGAGTGTTGTCAAGAGTTCTACACTTGTGGGTTTCTCATCCCATGGGCTGAATTTTACTGCTGCCGGCGGGCATGTTTCCCATAAGGGGGTCATGTAAAATGCACCGGGCACACATCCCACCACCTTCACACCCGCCTCTGAGCTCTCCCCCATAATATGGGGGGCAGATGGGCGCCAAAATCCAGGCAGTGCATTCCAGACCCAAACCAGTCGCTGCGTGAAAATGTTTTTTCTCACGTCACATTTGCTTCTTTTGCAAATCACTTCAGATCTGTGCCCACTCATTCTCGACCCTATTACGAGCAGGAACAGTTTCTCTCTATCTACTCTGTCCCGGCCTCTCATGGTTTTGACTTCTATCAAGCCTCCTCTTAGCCTTCTCCTCTCCGAGGAGAACAGTCCGAACTTCTCCAATCTATCTTCATAACTGAAATTTCTCATCCCCGGAACCATTCTTGTAAACCTCTTCTGCACTTCTCTTCAATGCACACACATCTTTCCTAAAGTGTGGCACCCAGAACTCCTCCATGGTCCTGCCACTCCCTAACTCAGTGATCCCCTCCAGCCCTACAAGCCACTGAGATAACTGTGTTCCTCTAATTCTGGCTCCTTGAGCATTGTCGATTTTAATTGCTCCACCATGGGTGACCATGCTTCCAGCTGCCTAGGCTGTAAGCTCTGGAATACCCTCCCTTAACCTCGTTGCTTCTCTACCTCACATTTCCCCTTTAAAAAACTCCTTAAAACCTACCACTTTGACAAAGCATTTAGTCATCTGCCTTAATATCTCTTTGTGTGGCTTGGTATCGTAACTTGCTTTAGAATTACCCTGTGAAGCATCTTGGGACATTTTATTACATAGAGGCTCTATATAAGTTGTTTTTGCTATCGTCATTAGCCTTGCAATAGTTGCCAATATTTTACCATAGACAGAGGCTTAGTGGGAGTGAAGGTTCCACCATTAAAAAAAATCACACTATTGGCTAGACTGGATAGTTTATACAGGATGTGTGAACACATGTGTTTATGGGCTGTGTTCAACATGTATTGTTGAGACAATCCAGACAGAGCAAATAATTTCTGTCGTACTTATATTACATACATAGTACTTACAGCACAAAATCAGACCATTCAGCCCAACAGGCCTATGCCAGTGGTTACATGCGACATAGGCTTCATCTCACCTAACTACATCTCACCCTATCAACATATCCTTCTATTCCTTCCTCCCTCATATCTAGCTTCCCCTCTGCTCTCTGTATCAACCACTCCACGTGGTCAGAATTCCACATTCTAACCATTCATTGAATAAAGAAGTCTCTCCTGAATTCCTTGGATTGATTAATGACTATCTTACGCTTATGGTCTCTAATTTTGGAGTTCCCACAAGTGGAAACATTGGGTGAAATTTTACACGGACACAATGGTCCGGGCCCTCTGGCTTAGAAGTTTTGGGTAAGCCCGCCTCTGCTGGGAAGGCCTGAGCTAATTTTATGACCACCAGGCTGTTAACTGGCTCAGGTCAAGACTTCTCCCCATCTGGGAGGAAATCCTGCCTCCCAGAGCTGTCAATCAATCAAATGACCTGCAGCTCTAGAGTAGAAGCAGCACCAGGAGTGGTGGCCACTGCTGGGACTGCAGTTATTCCCAACGACGATCATTGCTGGGGCTGAATAACAAGCTGAGTGGGGGGACCTCATCAGGGCCAGTCTAGCCGACCCCGGTGAGGGAGTAGGGTACAGGGGTAAAGGGGGAGTGCATAGGGGCAGATAATACCATGGTGGCGAGGGCATCAGTTGGAAACAGGGTGCCCAACAGGAAGGGCCCTTCCTCCCACAAATCCTCAGTAAGGCCACAAGGATTCACCTGGTGTCCTCACGATGTGGCATGAGCACATCCCACCACTGGTAAAATACCAGCAGTGCAAGGGGCTCTTAATTGGTCACTTAAGGGCCTCAATTGGCCCAAGGGCGGGAAAACCACCCAACACCTTTCCTGCCATTGGTAAAACCCCATTAGCGACATTTATGGGTGAGGTGGTGGCATAGTGGTATTGTCACTGGACCAGCATTCCAGAAGACCCAGGGTAATTCTCTGGGAACCCAGGTTGAAATCCCACCACGGCAGATGGTGATATTTGAATTCAATAAAAATCTGGAATTAAAAGTCTGATGGTGACCATGAAACTATTGCCGATTGTCATAAAAACCCATCTGGTTGACTAATGTCTTATAGGGAAGGAAATCTGCTGCCCTTACCTGGTCTGGCCTACATGTGACTCCAAACTCACAGTAATGTGGTTGACTCTTAAATGCCCTCTGAACAGGGCAATTAAGGATGGGCAATAAATGCTGGCCTAGCCAGTGATGCCCACATCCCATGAATGAATTTAAAAAAGGCAATGGGCATGGAGCCAGTGCCGTGCCAGGTGATATTTATACCTCCCCCACCTCCCTGCCCGCTACCTAGACAGGTAAAATTCCACCCAGCATCTCTACATCTATCTCATCAAAGACTTCATCATTTTAAAGCCCTCTATTGGAACAGCAATTGGCGTTCCTTTATCCAGAGAAAAGAGCTCCAGCCTGCTCAGTCTTTCCTGTGGGAGGGGGATCTACTTAACTCTTGAGCACTCTGATCAACAACAAAATGTACACAACAAATTACATCCTATTATCAGATATTGGAATTACTTCATGAAAATGATGATATCCCTAAGTAGACCATAATTCTAAGCTTACAAATATAAATCGCTGGCAGAAGACTACTGCTACTTTATAATTTCACTTTCCAAATGTTAATATAGCAATTTAATTTCTTTCAATTTGAGTTTGCATCTCATCTTTAAATGCAGCAGAAGGCAGGAGTGTCTGGCTAGCTTTTAGGAAATGAATTTTACGTTTCCTTCTTGTTTTGTCACCTAGTTCCACAGCCAAAATATTTCTTTTTCTTCCTCCAAAGCATTATTTTCATTTTATTTATTATTCAGCTTTCCTGTCCTGCTCTCCAGTTCAAAATCCCAGAACTGGTTATCCATTCTGTTGAGAGACAACACAATAGGACAGTGGAATGGAATTGTCTGTTGCCGTGATGGAATCTAATTCGACACAAATCAGCTTTTTATCAAGCTCCGTACATGTAATAATAAAATGTTAGTCACTGAACGGAAACAAGAAGGAAACATGTTAGGGAGAAAGGGAATGGGGTGAGGATCTCAGGAAGCCGTTGGAGGAAGCAGGAGAGACACCAAAGCAAAGTGATTTTAGGAGGAAATTCCAGAGAGCAGGAATACAGTGACTAAAAGATCAGCGCTCAATGGCAGTGTGGAAGAAGCATTGAAGAATTGACTGTCTGGGGACAGTGAAGTGGAGGCTGATGGCATGGGGCTGGAGAAGATCGGCTGCAGTGAACACAAGGATGTGGTGTTGAAGTAATCTGCATAAACAGTATGGCATTAAATTACATTTTCACCTATCTAGAAGTAGATCATACAGTAAGTGAGCATATGGTCATTTTATCTCTGGTGGCTTTGACCACAAGGCAATGAGGAAACAGAAGAGAAGAAATCTCCTAAAGCAGGTGGCTGTTGGTGCATGGAATACTGAGCCACAGAAAATAGTTGAGGCAGAGACCAGTATAGTTGTTAAAGAGGAGAAATATTTGACGCAGAGGAACACATAGAACTATCAAAAGAATTTATTTTTGGATTGTTCTGGTAAAGGACTGACATGTTTATGATGGGCCAAATGGCCTCCTTCTATGCTGTATAATTCTAAATTAAGCAAACTTTGACAATCTCAACCTTGTTACTGTTTCCATAGATTCTGCAGCACATCATCCAACTAAATGGGAGACATCACCCAGGCAGGTATAAAAGAAGTTTGGAAGAAGAAACAAAAATGTCACTACAGTGTGGTCGGGAGTATGATCAGGCTGCATTTCATTATTGAGATGATGCAGATAAGGCTGGCCAGTCACTCGTAAAGTAAATATATATTTTAGGGGCTGGAAGTGTCTTCATAGAACAATTTAAAAATAAATATATTTTCAAAAATAAACTTTTAATAACTTTTGTTGAACAAAAAGGAGATATTTTACACTGCTGGAAACCACTGACTAGTATTAAGAATAAAACGCATTTAAACCTTTCCCCCATGTGATAGGATGTGAAACTGCACTCTCAGTTCCGCACATTTAAAGCTTCCCCTCTTCTCTGAGTGACTGCTTTGAGAACAGATCAGTGGCGTTCACCTGGATCGCCTGTCTTCTCATCTGGAGCTTAGAATGCTTGGAATGCAATGGGATTGAAAATTGGATTCCCACTGATCTACAGTGAGTCCACATACTTTGGGGTGGATATTTGGGCGTATTTCAAATGTGGGCATTCAATGGTGATTTTTTTTTTCACTTTCCCAATATGATGGACATTACATTTTTGTCTGGAATCAAGCATTCACTTCCTGCCAGTCATCTTGGGCACTTAATAGGTTAGTTCAGTACTGAAAAACGAATGTTGCATGGCTGAAATGATACAGTATCTGTAAGCTCCTCTATTTCAGTTGTACTGTTATTCTCTATTACAAAAACAGAATTACCCGGAAAAACTCAGCAGGTCTGGCAGCATCAGCAGAGAAGAACAAAGTTGACGTTTTGAGTCCTCATAACCCTTCAACAGAACTAAGTAAAAATAGGAGAGGGGTGAAATATAAGCTGGTTTAAGGTGGGGGGGGGGGGGGGGTGGGGGAAGAGAAGTTGTGGGGGTGGGGGTGTTGTAGGGACAAGCAAGCAGTGTTAGGAGCAGATAATCAAAAGATGTCACAGACAAAAGAACAAAAAGATGTTGAAGGTGGTGATATTATCTAAAAGAATGTGCTAATTAAGAATGGATGGCAGGACACGCAAGGTACAGCTCTAGTGGGGGTGGGGTGAAATAAGACTAAAAGGGCATAAAAGGTATAGATTTAAAATAATGGAAATAGGTGGGAAAAGAAAAATTTATATAAATTATTGGAAAAAACAAAAGGGAGGGGGAAGAAACGGAAAGGTGGTGGGGATAGAGGAGGGAGTTCAAGATCTAGTTGTTGAATTCAATATTCAGTCCAGAAGGCTGTAAAATGCCTAGTCGGAAGATGAGGTGCTGTTCCTCCAGTTTGCGTTGAGCTTCACTGGAACAATGCAGCAAGCCAAGGACAGACATGTGGGCAAGAGAGCAGGGTGGAGTGTTAAAATAGCAAGCGACAGGGAGGTCTGGGTCATTCTTGCGGACAGACCGAAGGTGTTCTGCAAAGCGGTCGCCCAGTCTGCGTTTGGTCTCTCCAATGTAGAGGAGACCGCATTGGGAGCAACGAATGCAGTAGACTAAGTTGGGGGAAATGCAAGTGAAATACTGCTTCACTTGAAAGGAGTGTTTGGGCCCTTGGACATTGCGGAGAGAGGAAGTGAAGGGGCAGGTGTTGCATTTTTTGCCTATGCATGGGGAGGTGCCGTAGGTGGGGGTTGAGGAGTAGGGGGTGATGGAGGAGTGGACCAGGGTGTCCCGGAGGGAATGATCCCTACGGAATGCCGCCAACGGGGGTGAAGGGAAGATGTGTTTGGTGGTGGCATCATGCTGGAGTTGGCGGATATGGCGGAGGATGATCCTTTGAATGCGGAGGCTGGTGGGGTGATAAGTGAGGACAAGGGGGACCCTATCATGTTTCTGGGAGGGAGGAGAAGGCATGAGGGCGGATGTGCGGGAGATGGGCCGGACACGGTTGAGGGCCCTGTCAACGACCGTAGGTGGAAAACCTCGGTTAAGGAAGAAGGAGGACACGTCAGAGGAACTGTTTTTGAAGGTAGCATCATCAGAACAGATGCGAGGAGGCGAAGGAACTGAGAGAATGGGATGGAGTCCTTACAGGAAGCGGGGTGTGAGGAGCTGTAGTCGAGGTAGCTGTGGGAGTCGGTAGGCTTGTAATGGATATTGGTGGAGAGTCTATCACCAGAAATTGAGACAGAGAGGTCAAGGAAGGGAAGGGAAGTGTCAGAGATGGTGGAAGGAATTAATCTCTATTCGCAGTTGCTTCAAGTTCAAGTGAAGTATTTCCTGCTAAAACATTAAACAACCCATTCTTCTTTTTCAGATGCCCATAATCTGGGTGCAGTTACAGTTTTTTTCTATTTTCATTTGAGCTCCATCACTTAATTAGCTAGAAGTGAAGCTATGGTAGTTCCATATAATCAGCAACATGAATACTACCAATCAGTGGCACGACTACGCTGCCCATATTATTATTTCGAGTCACTGCTCCTCCCACTGTTACTATCATACTACACTGAATGAGAAACGTTCTCTAAATTCGAAGTAGTTCTGTTTTTAATGATCCAGTGATGAAGATAGAGGCACAGAGACAGCTACCAGCAGTATAAGTCCTTCAGGTCTCACTGTAAGACAGAAGCAAACAGCAATAACTGCTAATATCTGGACCTTACCATGGAGGGAAAATGATGCATGTTTGTTGCCCTGCAGCTAAAAATAACAGAGGAAAATATAGGAAATTAACACAAACTAGAGATTAAAAAGAAATAGGGAGAAAGTCCCTCCAGCAGCATTTTTTTTCTGAAGTTGAGTAGGTTTCAGGCTGAAGAATATCCACAAAGTATCTTTTGCAAAGCTCCATTTATTACCTTTGTCCAGGTGACTCCACATATTATATGGCATCAGTATTGCAATGGCCCATGTGCTTTTGGAGGGAAAAAAAAGATTATTTATGTTGGGGTGAAGGCCCCCTTAATAGATAGGTTTCTCTAAAAGATTTCTTGTAAAGCACCCATCTTCCTGTAACTGATAATGTGACCAAGTTGCCTGGGAGATAAATAATAGAAAAAGGGTCAACAAGAAGCTAATTACAGGGGTGGGTAGATTCTGTGTATGACTCCAGTCCCAAACAGAGTTTTCAGTGTTTAGTTTAGAACAATCTGACTACAAAACAGGAAATATCTCTTTTCAGCAGAATTCAGTTGAATTTGTGACTGGCCAAAAGAATTTAAAATTCTTTTTAACTGAAGGACCCACTAACAGTGAATCTTAGATAGCCAAGCTGAGAAGAAAGAGAGAGTTTTAGATGCAAAACTCCAGAGTTAAAGAATATTAGAACCAGGAGAGTCCTGACCCGAGATAGCTACACTTAAGATGCCAGAAATGCCTGCGTTAAATTGGGAGTCCACAACTGTGGAATGATTGCAGGAGGTTTGAAGGGACAACTTTGCTGGAAAGCTGTGCCATGAAGGGAAATTATGGGCCCTGGTGCTCTCCCTGCTTCTGGGCCCCTTATCCCCACACCTTTAACCCTTGGCCTCACATCACTCGGGTGCCCAGGATTGGGAACTATAGTCACACTGGTGTGAACTCTTTGATATAGGTTTAGCAAAACATCTTGTTTTTTGTATTCTATGTCTCAAGAAAACCCATCAAAAACTCAGGTTTTATATCATACACTTTACAACCACTACTTTGTCAGAAAATTACACACAACGTGGTCATTCATATTATGTAACCAGCTCTTGGAGCCTCTCTGAACCTGATGTTATGCAATTTCCAGACAGCAACATCCAAAAAACTTGAACCTCACAAGAACGACAAACAGCAATCCTATGTACAAATGAGAATATCTTGACCTAACAATGGCATATTCTATTGGAACATAATTCCTGGTTTCACTTCCAAGTTTAAAAAAAGCTAAACCTTCCAGTAAATTAGCACTGATCAATTCATCTGTACTATTTCGATCCACTCAACGGGGTTTTGTGAACAGAAAAATTACGCTTTGCATTGTGATAAACATTTTCTCCTTTTAAATTGAAACTAACAAACACTTAGGGCAGAATTTTCCTGTTGGCGTGCGGGGGCGGGCCCCACACGCCGACATGTAAAATGACACACGGTGATGTTGGGCATGCGTCCCAATGTCACCGCGTGTTATTCTGATCCTCAGTTCGGCGGGCACGCAGCAGAGTTGGCTGCATGCCCGCCGAACTGTCAAAGGCCTATTAAGGTTATTTAAAAACTAATTATAGTAATTAATTGAGCTGCCCATCCAAATGTAAGGTTGGCGAAGAGCCCAGGCGGCCTTTGCATTTATCATGAAACTTAATCCACAGGCGGGATGATGTAAATTAATGACTCCATATAAATTAAATACATTTTTTTATTAAAGTTCATTGACATGTCCCAGCTCATGTGACACTGTCATTTTTTTTCCTGTGAGGGTATCAAATAATGTGTCCAAATAAGGCTCAAAATGGAAAGAAATGGACTTTTCAAGACAAATGGGAGCAAGAGTTTTTCTTTGTATGTGGGAAGAGAGAAGGTTCTACTATATGCTTGTTATGCTGTAATGTACTGAACATTTCCAAATGGTATATAATTGGCACCACAGTACTGTACATTCTGACTTCTCCAACTATTTCCCCCTTTGAAATCTAGAGAGAATTGCTATCATTGAGGAAAGGAGTAAGGACTGGACAAAGAGATACTGTTATGTGCTGTGACCAGAAATGAACCTACTACAAGAGCATTTATGAAGTAGCTGAGATTTTAGCTTGCAGAATAAAGCCATTTACTGATGCAGAGTTAGTTAAAGAGAGTACTTCAATAGTCTATAAAACATTAGACTTCATAATATGGTGGTGCAGATGGCTCCCTCCCCGTCAGGAGCAAAGTCAGTGTGGAGCCAACTCGTTCTACGCCAGCCCGCCCTGCAGCTATACCATGGTGCAAGTGGGCTAAACAGCCTGCCAGTGGAACCTCCGTCCATTATCAGGGGGGAAGCCTTGCCCTTGGGAGCTGGCAGCCAATCCGATTGTGCCAAGACTGCATTAGTGGGCACTGCCGGGACTGCAAGCAGGCCCACGAAGGTTAAGTCCAGGGTATTGGGTGGGGAGGGTTTGGGTAGTTTTGGGGAGGTGGGGGGGCGAGGTGGAAGGGAGGAGGAGGGGGGGGTGGGATGGTGGATTTTGGCGAGCGAGTGGTAGGAAGAAAGGGGCTACTAACTTAGTGGGTCTACACCCGATGTGCAAAGGAAACCATCCAAAGATATTAACCCCCTTTATTCCTACCCTTTTGAAAAGTTCTTAAAGAAAATGACCTGCCCGCTCCCACCCGACTTCCCACTGGGGTCAATTGGCTTGTTAACAAGCTCAGTTGACTCTTGATAATTTATTTGAATAGGGTGGGCGGGCGTGCTGCTGATTTCGGCACCAACCTACCGACCGTGTTATGGGGGTGAGCTCGGGGCTGGGCGGGAAATGGTGAAGTTGGCACCCAGGCTATTTTAGGTGCTCCCCCACGCCCGCCGAAAACATGCCAAGCGGCGGCACATAAAATCCTGCCCATTATTTTTACTAGCCTGAAGGTCAAACAAATTCGCAAAAAAATAGGAAATTTGCAGTTATCCGACACGACCTGTGCAAGAAGAACAGACGATCTTTCAGGTCAATTATTTTCTTTGTATCCTAAAAGGAAAAACCAGTAAAAGTTGGAAATTAAGGGTACCAGTAAAACCTGTCCGAACTGTCTTAAATTGGAGCTCCAGTGTTACTGGTGCCAGGGTTTCTGGTTTTTACTGGGATTTGCCAATTTTAAACAGTTTTTCCCTTCTGGGTAATCATTAATGAATTAAGGGAGTGTCAGTGTTTTCGTTTGGCTCCTCAACCTCACGATTCATTTTGTTTATATGACATTGTTCAAAAGAAAGAGTAGATTACTTGCAAACTGTTTAGATGTTTTAAAAACATGGGGCAGGGTTTTGCCCTTGGCGGGGGTGCTCAGCGGGGGTGCTCGGGAGGTGGTCGGGAAGCCGACTGCCTCCCGCGATCGACTCCACACCACGATTTCATGCTGGCGGGCCAATTAAGGCCCGCCCAGCATGGACGCGAGCAGCAGCGCTCAGCGCTCAGTGTGTCAGCGACAGGAAGGCATGTGGGCCCAGCGCAATCTTTACACATGCGTGCGAAAGAGCGCTTCAATCTCCCTGAGGCACAGAGCTACCTCAGGGAGATGAAGTGCTGTTTAAATAAAAAATAAAGGAAATAAAATTGTCATAAAACACGTCCCCTCATGTGATAGAGTCACATGAGCTGGGACATGTTTTTAATTCAATATTAAAACGTTTACTTGATATTTATTTGTTTTAGGAAACCTCATCCCACCCGTGGATGAGGTTTCCTGAAAAATGTAAAAGCCACTTGGCCTTTTCGCCTGCCCATCAACTATTAGGTTGGACGGGCAGCGTAAATTTGAATTTAATTAACTTATTAATGGCCTTAATAGGCCTTTTAATTGTTGGTGGGCAGGCTGCCGACTCCAGTGCGTGCCCGCCGTACAAAATATCGCGAGATTGTGCGATGACATCGGGGCCCTCGCCTGACGTCATCACACGTCATTTTATGCTGGGATGTTTCGGGCGCGTGCCCACACGCCGAGTGTAATATTTGGCCCGTGAAAATTGTAGCTACCTGTATTAAAGGGGGCCCTGCCATGTTCATTACAAGCTCTGGGTTTTTTTCTCTTCTTAAGAAGGTGTTAAATAATTCTTGATTTATGAAATTACCACTATATTCTTCATCAAGAAACCTTGTCATCGAAGTTCCCTGAAGACTTCAGTCATGCAATGAGAAAAGTCAGCTATGTTCGAAACCATTGCACTTTCCATGAATTTCTAAGAGCTTTTCTCACAGGGTAGCATGGTCCCAGATTTGCACTAAATGAGGTCGTGCGCAGGTAAAACAATGTTTTACCCTCCGGCCGCAATGGCGGGTTTTCACGCCTTATCATCCCAAACACTTTGCATTTGTTACGCATTCCCGGGAAACACGCCATTTCCATGGCGGGCGGCTCTCATTTGCCCGCTACACCATCACCTCGCCACTTCAGCGTGCCAGGCGCCATATTTTAAGTCCAGCTGCGCGCACACGTCTCAGTGATTCCAGCCCATGACTACTGCAGGGAAGATATCCACGAATGACAAAAAACTGCAGCCCCCAGGTTTAACGACGCATCACTGGAACGCCTTTTGGACAGCATGGAGGCCCGCCGCGATGTCCTCTACCCCAACTCTGGCCTCAGGATGGGCAGCGGCATGACCAACCAGGCTTGGTAGACGGTGGCAGTGGTGATCAGTGCCAATGCTGCACAGAAGAGGTTGGTCATCCGATGCAGATAGAGGATGAGTGATCTCATCCTTGCAACCAGGGCGTGGCAACCATCATCATTCTAAACTCACACACTCAAGCCCATCACACCTTCATTGGCATCTCACTCTGCCAGCTCAAGGGACATCACCATCCATTCTCATACACATACCCTCGCATGTCCATCTGGCCTCATCTCCTCTGGAGACTGCCTCCTCAGCCCTCACTATCTTGAGGCCACTTGCACAGATCAACATGTGCTCCCACACACACCCTGGGATACCCTCCCTCCCCAGCACAGCCCTCATCCTGCAGCCTCTTCCCTTGCCTGAGGCTATTTCTCCCCCTTCCCCAAGCAAGCCCTAGCCCTGAAGCCAATGAAAAACCACCCACATATGGCTGATCTGGTAGGTAGAGATCTATCGTGAGCCCCCCTAAAAGTGATGTGGTGCTGTCTGTGAAGCCTGGGGCTGATGACTGCGAGCGCTGACCAAAGCAAGGCAGGCAAACAAACCTTGAAGACCTGAGTGATGTGGTGTTGTGAAACAAACACGCCGACATGGGCAGATGATCCAGCAGTGATGGGGAGGGGGGAAATGATTCTGGCGGGCAGCCCTAATAATGATATACTGATGTATTACAATGAGGCTCCCGCCATCGGCAGGCTGAGTGGGTGATCGTGAACTGGTTTCGCGCCATCGTGAAACCGGTCACGCCATGTTGTCCGCTCAAGCCACCGAACAAGCCCGATGCTGGCGGGCACAGAAAATCCCAACCACAGTTTGGAGACACCCTTTATTATTCAGTGGTTCATTGGCTCAGTAAAGGCTGAAAACCTGGAAAGATTCTTCAAGCTGCGCCTCACAATTAAGATTTTTCTTGTTGAAGGTGGTGCAAATTATCCTAAGCCGTTGATTTTTGGTACAAGGTTACGTTTCTCACAGAACATGTCTAAGATTTTAAGCTATATTAAAACTGGTCTTTGGGGAGAAAATAAATTAATAACCCTGATGGCTAGCAAAATCTTTGCATTTACAGAGATACTCAGGAGGCACATTGAATAAATTTCAATTAAATGTTTCAACTTGGCCAGGATTTTCCCCTTGGCGATTTGGGGGCGGGGCCCAGTTGCTGAGGGGAAAATGACGCGGGATGTCGTCGGGAGGAACCCCTAACGTCATCCCGGGCCACTTAAATTTTTAGGAAGGCAGACAGACAGCGAGATCAGCTGTTCGCCCGCTGACCTGTCAATGGCCAATTGAGGCCATTGACAGGCTAATTAAGATAAGTAAAGACCTGCCCGGCCAACCTAAAGGCTGGCGGGCAGGCCACGAGCCCCAGCGGGCTCCAGATTATTCATGAAACTTTATCCACCGACAGAATGAAGTTACGTGTCCATTTTGTACAAAAATAATAAAGCTTATGTGTTCTTTATTAACATGTCCCATCTCGTGTGACATTGTCACATGAGGGGGACATGTTAATAATTTTTTAATGTTTCTTTTTTAAAGTTTTTTCCAGTGTCAGTATTCTCCCTGAGACAGGACTTTGCCTCAGAGAGAAGTGCGCTCTTTTGCATGCATGCGTGAAAGAGCGCACTTTGACAGCTGGGGAATCCCTCCCCCCCCAGCACAGGAAGCGCATAGCGCTTCCTGTCGGGGATGCCGCTGGGCGGACCACTCAAAATGGCGGCGGGCCCCGTTTCAGTGCCGGGGGTCGGCTGCCCAGCCACCGCCGAGCTGGTGGGGCCCGCCCGCCATCCAAGGGCAAGATTCTGCCCAATCTCTCCAAACTTCCACCTCCTCGTGCAAGACAATGATGGAACTTTACAGGGATGCCGAAAAGATGTTTCCCCTTGTGGGAGAGACTAGAACTAGGGGACACAGTTTAAAAATAAGAGGTCTCCCATTTAAGACGGAAATGAGGAGAATTTTTTTTCTCTCAACGGGTCGTGAATCTGTGAAACTCTCTTCCCAGAGAGCACTGGAGGCAGAATCATTGAAAATTTTTAAAGCAGAGTTACATAGATTGTTAACTAATTAAGGGAGTCAAAGGGCAGGATTTTCCCCCCTTTGGGGGCAAAGTTGAATTGCAGGTGCGCACAGGCACGCCTCCGATCGCACCCCCAATCGGCAGCACGGCACCATTTTACATGGGTGGGCCAACTAAGTCCCGCCCAGCGTGACGCCTGCACAGAAGCGCTGTGTGCTCCCTGTGCGGGCGGGCGGGGGGGTGGATTCCCTAAACCCAAGAGTGCGCTCTTTCGCGCATGCGGATGAAAGAGCGCACTCATCTCCCTGAGGCTAAGTGCTGCCTCAGGGAGATCGGCTGTTCTGTCAAAAATATTAAAAATAGAAAAGAAAAATCCCTGACATGTCCCCTCATGTGACACTGTCACATGAGTTGGGACATATCCATAAATTTTTTAAAAACTTTAATAACATTTTTTAACACCTACATGAAACCTCATCCCACCCATGGATGAGGTTTCATGCTTTTTCTAATTCCCGCCAGGGCTCCTGGCCTGCCCGCCAACCTTAAGGTTGGACGGGCAGGTCCATTAGTTAGTTAAATCACTCTGTCAATGGCCTCAATTGGCCATTGACAGGTCAGCGGGCACACAGCTGATTTTGCTGCGCCCCCCGCCTACCTGAAAATTTAAATGGGGCGCGGTGATGTCGGGAGTTCCACCCAACGTCACTGCGCGTCATTTTACACTTTGGCGAGCGGGCCCCGCCCCCCCGCTCGCCGACGGGAAAATCCTGCCCAAAGTGTATTGGGGGGTTGGCAGGAAAGTGGAGTTGAGGCCAAAATCAGATCAGCCATGATCTTGTCAAATGGAGGCGCAGGCTCGAGGGGCTGAATGGCCTACTTCTGCTCCTAATTCATATGTTTGTATGACAATCCAGAAGAAAGTATTTATGTTGCATGTTTCATCCAATTATTGACCCATTTACAGAAAGAAATGGACTGTAGATTCCAGAACTCAAGGGTTTCGTCATCCTTTTCGCCTCATTAAAAATCTATGGGTAATTTCAACCATAGATGTGTTGGAACTAAGTATTCTTGGCTATGAAATGAGATATGTAAAAAATGGACTGTTTGACTTAGAGCAAGACATGGCATTGGAAGGGATGTTCCAAGAGAAAGCTAAAGTGGAGAATGTAACTGAGCTCTGGAACGTGCTTCCAGAAGAGCAATGCCCTTTTCTGTTATCCAGTGCCAAAAAGATTCTCTTTTTGGTTCCACATATCCGTGAGAAGCAATTTTCAGCAAGTTAAATGTTATAAGGAACAAACACAGGGCCCGACTTCATGTACGTTTGGACCAGCTGCTCAGTTTTACTGTTTCAAAATGACCAGCACACTTTGACAAAATAATACAGAAATCTGATACGCTGCCCCCATCAACATCAAAATAAATGTAAGATGCAGTATTTATATGACTTTATTGTAACCACTGTGTCTATCTTTTATAGTCATTTTTTGTGTTTTCCTTACCAAGCTACCTATGTAAAGAAATACATCGCAATGAATCTAAAAGTATTTTTAAAATTCAACTTGCAGCCTGATTAAAATTTTCCAGCATCCCAATTGGCCCTCACTACTTTTCTAGTGAATGGCACTGTTACATGCCAATCAACTTAATAACTACCTTCTCATTAACTGACTGATTAGAACCAGCTCAGAAGTGTTCTGAACTACAATGTATTAAAGATAATTCTTCAATTTGTACCTCATTTGCAATCAACAGCAACTGCCTGCCAACCATCCCCTCATATACCCGTGGAAAATGGCCTTCTGAAAAGTACTGCACAATAAGTTTAACAAGAAACTGGACTTGAACCAAACACATTTTATCCATGATGTGCGCACTGGAAATTGGCATAAGTGGTTTAATTGTTTCGAGGCCTATTTCCTCTGAGTGTAATAAAGGTAGTAAATCAGTCATACAAACTTTGGGATCAGGGATAAGGTTGACTCAAAAACATTATTAAAGCCACCCAGTTGGAATTGGAAAGCAAAATTAAAGTGACACCTTCAAAGCTCATCGAAAAGGCAGGCTTTGTTTAATGAGTTTTCTTGCTCAACCAAGCTTATTGCAGTTAATAGGCATTGTAATAATTGTGGAGGCTAGAATTATAACTCCATACTACTATCCATTCAATTTACAGCTGGTTATTCCTGTGACCCACCAGAAAACTAAACATGGTCAAGCTATTCCAATTGATTCAAAGCTGTATCTTTGCCTGAAAAAAACGTGAACTATCCAATCGTACAATGTAAGCGAGCTTTTAATGCATGGTTTCAATTTGAATAAATAGATAATTCAAACCGAGCAATTTTAACTTCCGTGCAGTGAATTAAGTTGGAGTTTAGGGCGAGCAAAAGGAGAAAATTCGAAGGAAGGCTGATCACAGTAATACCAAAAACAGAAAGAGAGAGGTAATAAAGTCTGCAGCACAGAAAAAGGATCAACTCAAGGATGGGAAACGAGAATTTCTAATCAGGTATCGAGCTGCTTCTTATAGTCAAATCAAGAGTCTAAAAGAGGTGTCAGAAGATTCTCACAAATATAGGAGTAGCCAAGTCACAGGTGAACACATGCTTTACAGACAGTTAACAGATGTTGATGGCACAAAAAAGAGACACCACACATCTTGCAAGCAGATTTAAGAATGGACGCAATGTGGGAGCTACGTTTGAGATCAAAGGAGATCAAAGAAGGTTAGTAGACAAAGAGGGATGAAGGTTGGAACGTCAAGTTAAACAATGATAGCAAGCTTGATTGGTTTGAGACATGAAGAAACTGGTAATTGTTACGACCACAGCTGATGTTATTCACCCTAGCAAGCCAAATCCCAGAGGGAAACTTGTCTTATTGATCATAACTTTTTTTTTTGAAAATGAGGGGAAAACTACTGATCCCAGAAGCATCATAGAATCCCAGTAACACCTTTAGGATTTTAAAATCAAAAGATTTACTAACAGGAAGAAAACAAAAACTTGAACACACAAGAGTAAAATTACACAGTTGAAACAACCTTACAAAACATTCCCCTAGAACACATAAGTAAACCACTTGGCAACAGCTCCCTTATATATTTTTTAACCATAAAAATCCAGTAATATTACCCAAGGCAAAAACTGTTGCTACTTTAATAAAGTACACCAGACAACTTCACACTGTCTTCCACTCTGCTGTGGAAAACCGAAGAAAGTTCAGAAACAGACTGCTTTCTGAAAACAACATTTTCTCTGGCTTGAAACTGGATTGCTGCTTCAAATTCACAACTTTTCTCAGCACAGAGCTGGTCTCAGGTCCTCTCCCCCACACAGCCAACACAACTCAACTAAACCTCTCCCTTAAATATCTTTCTTCCCTTTCATCCTAGATTCCATTGTCCTAAGCACCTCTTAGAACTCAATTTTTCCAAAATATAAAAATCTTTCATATTTTTAGCCTCTACTTTTGGGTCAAATAAAATTTAATAACCTTCCCTTGTTTACTTATGAAACGTTTGTAAAAGTCCTTTAAAATCCCTTTGAAATTTAGCAGCTGAAAAGTCAAGTCCTTACCTATCACCTAATGCAAATTTTAAAACCCAATGTATTTACTTGTAATTCCAACTTCACCATAGCCTCTCATTACAAATGCATGTATCTAGCAACTTGACCTTTCGTATCTCGCAACTTGACCTTTCATATCTCTGTTCTCACAGACAAGCTGTCTTTGCTAACCTTCCCCCAGTTTAAATAATCATTGACACACACGCATGTACACACACAAACACACACACACATACCCCTTCTTTAGAGAATTCCACCATATTCCCAAAAATATTTTTAAAAAATAACATCCATCTTCACAGAAGTAAAACGTGTTTTTAACTGGAGGCCCAGTATCAATCTTTGAGCAATTGTAGTTCAGTTATTGCATGGGTCAGATGCAGGGTGAAGGCCTCTCTCACTTGGATATTTTTGAGAAATAGCTCTTTGGGACAAAAAATCAACTTCAGCACAACGAACAAAACATCACACAGCATTGGCTGTGTTTCTAAGGCATAATGGATCAATTTGTCATCTTCTGTCTGTCAGCCAGCTAGAACAATAAGCTAAACTACAAAGCCTGGTATTGTATGCATAGCAATCATTTATGCAATCAGTGCCGGCCATTATACTTTAGCTCTGTGCCTTACCAGAATGCAAAACACAGAAGGTGCCAAAAAGCAGAACTAATTAAATCAAAACAAATTCTGTATTGATCTTAAAAACGCATAGAATGAGTTTCTTTATTCTTTCTGGGGGTGCGGGTGTCACTCGCAAGGGCAGCAGTTGTTGCCCACCCATAATTTCCATTGAGATGGTGGCGGTGAGCTGCCTTCTTGGACTACTTTAATCCATCTGGTGAGGATACACCCACAGTGCTACTAGGAAGGGAGCTCCAGGATTTTGATCCAGTGATGGTGAAGGAACAGCGATGTAGGTCCAAGTCAGGATGATGTGTGGCTTGGAGCAGAATGAGCAGGTGTTCCCATGTCCTTTAAGGCGGTAGAGGTCACAAGTTTGGAAAGACCTGTCGAAGGAGCCTTGGTGAGTGGCTGCAGTGCGTCTTGCATATGGTACACACTGCTGTCACTGTGCATCGGTGTGGAGGGAGTGAATGTTGAAAGTGGTGGACGGGATGCCTATTAAATGGAATTCTTAGCCTTGGGTGGTGTCGAGCTTCTTGAAAGTTGTTGGAGCTGTAGTCATCCAGGCAAGTTGAGTATTCCATCACACTCCTGACATGCCTTGAAGATGGCGGACAGACTTTGGGGAGTCAGGAGGTGAGTTAATCCTGCAGAATTCTGAGCCTCTGACCTCCTTTTGTAGCCACACTATTTACATTGGCTGGTCAAAGGTAACCCATAGAAGTTGATAGAGGGGAATTCAGCAATGGTACTGCCTTTGAATGTCAAAAGGAGATTCTCTCTTGTTGGAGATGGTCATTGCCTGGCACTTGTTTTGCAAGCATGTTACTTGCTACTTATCAACCCATGCTTAGTGTTGCCCAGGTATTGCTACATATGAGCAGACTGCTTCAGTGTCTGAGGAGTTGCGGATGGTACTTAATACTGTGCAATCATCAGTGAACATCACCACTTCTGATGTTATCTTGGAGGGAAGATCATTGATGAAGCAGCTGAAAATGTTTGAGCCTAGGACACTATCTGAAAGAACTGCTGCAGTAATGTTCTGGGGCTGACATGATTGACCTCCAACAATCACAACCATCTTCCTTTGTGCTAGGTACAACCCAACCAGTGGAGATTTTGCTCCCTGTTTCCCATTGACTTCAATTTTGCACTTCTGGCTACAGATGGTTACAAATTCTACAGCCTTGTCTTTTGTACTCACATACTCGACTCCCCCATCATTAAAGACGGGGGTATTTTTGGGCCTTCCTCCTCCCTTAGTTTAATTGTATATCACTAATCATGGTTGGATGTGACTGATCCATTTGTTCACGGATAGCCTAACCCTGTCAATGGCATGCTTCTTCTGCTGCTTATCATGTATGTAATCCTGTGTTGTAGCTTCACCAGGTTGGCACCTCATTGTTAGGTATGCCTGGGTGCTGCTCCATGCGTGCTCACCTGCACTCCACGGGATTGTTCTCTGGCTAGTTGGTAATGGCAAATGAGGGATATATGGAGCCGTGAGGTTATAGATATTGGTTGAATATTGCTGCTGATAGCCCACAGCCCCTTATGAATGCCCAATTTTTAAAAGTTTTTTTTTCGGGTGTATCATTGACAATGGCAGCCTCCTCAACATTCTCAAGTTGCTACACATATATTGAACAGGCAAAGACTTTAATCCAGTTTCTAAATAGTAATAAAGAGCAGAAAGTAAAGCTAAACTATAAAGAAGAAAAATCACAAAAACAGAAAGTTGAAAGATTGGAAAGGGAATTATTATTCAGATTCTCAACAATGACGGAAGAGAAAGGTCTATATATTTAACGCACATGTGTTCTGAACTGAGCAAGCTTGATTTGCCAATGGCCTTTTTTTGTTCTGGACCTTTTTTTAATCCATAGATCTGCTGCATGTTTTCGGACTCGTGTGACTTTAAGATTATTTTTTCTCTGTTTTTCTAAATGCATAAACGTTTATGTAGGCGCATATTAAATTGAATAAAACTTGTCCTATTAATTGACTTTGCATATTGTGCACAGGGTTCAATCCACTTTGAGTAGCATAATGTGACTCCGAAATTAAGCGAACAATCAAAAGTGGAAGAGTAAATCTGAAGTGCAGGGCCAACGGTGGTTAAACATCATGTAGAAGTTTGCATTTCACTCCCTGCCCATCAATGCAGAGAAGCAGAATTCCTGTTTTTCACAGTTTTGTTGCTGGTGAGCCAGAAATTTCAAACAACATACTTAGCAAAGCATGAGTGAAAATTGGAGGGATTATGAAATTCAGACATGCAATATGTGAGCTACAGGTGTGCTTTCCAATTGGAATGACTGTTTTGACCACGGGGCTGTGTGGCAGAAAATTATTTTTTGCCAACATGCGCAACAAAAAGGTTAATAAGAACCACAGTTTCAGAACCTACTCTTATTTCAAATTTCATTTTCCTTTTATTGTTACCAAGGACCACTTCACATTTCCACAGAGGCTCTACTCCAGGTATTAGCCTATCCCCCAAACCCCTCCACCCTTCACATAGCACCAACACTTCCTGCCAAAGAGGACATGGAAGCAGAAGAATGTGTAGTTTTTGGGTAGGAAGTCACCTAAAACAACACACTGAAAATATGAAGCAGATTTATGAACTTTTAAAAAAAGGTCCTGAACAAAAGAAAGCCATTTGGCAAGTCAGGCTCATTCTATCCAGAACGCATGTTTTGTTAGCCAGAATCTCTGGAGCTCCCACTTCCCTCATTACCTCTGACCTAACCTCTAACAAGGAAGTCATTGAATTTAGGCTCTCTCAAACACCTCGCTATCTACTCTGATAATGCCACCTCCCAGAGCAGAACTTCTGAAAGATCGTTTTGGCTCATCTGAGGAACCCCCTTCGCCGTGACAGGCAAAGCATTTAACCAGGCCTGTCCCATTTCCATGTTTCTTCACCAAGCCTACATTCCCCCTTCCTCACAGCCACGATAAGATCAACTCATCCTTACCTTCTGATGGCGTGAACTTCACTCCCCAATACTCCACTCTCTGGCAGGAATCCTGTGCTCTCACTGCTGGTGAGCTTGGAGGTGGGAAGGGCATTAATTCGTTGGGGTAGTGGCGTATCAGAAACCCAGTGCCTCCCCACCTCCGCCAGAATTAAGTTCTGGGCAGGAAGGCTCGTGGTCAACCTTTCTGAGGCCCCTAAGTGGCCAGTTAATGACTACTTAAGGGCATCACCCCACCGACTCTGGAATGAATCCAGTTGCAGGCATGCAGTCGACATGCAGCATGCGTGACAGGTAAAACTGCGGCCAGCTTGTCACCTCCCGGCGGTGGGGGTGTCCCTCAATCAAAGGCAGGCTGTGCCAGCGTGAGGGGCTGCACATCAGGAAGAGGGGGACACACACTGAGAGCCATCCCCCTGTCCTTGCTGCCTCACCCCCTGCACCCCCTCCCTGACCTGTCAATCCAGAAGCAGCCACTGCCGCCCCAGTGGTGCTGCTGAGCACAAGAGCAGCCGGCCTCTGATTGGCCGACAGCACTCAGTAGGCAAGTCTTCCGTCCCCAGGGTCTTGATTCCAGGGGAAAGCCCGCCACTGCCTGATTGGCTTGTGGTGCAGCAGGCCTTCCCGAAAAGAGGCAGCATGGGTCTCTGGCTGGCTCTCCAGCCAGCATGCAAGACCCCTGGTGCCTCAACAGGATTCCACCCTATGTCTTTCCATCCTCTTAACCATCTTTTATGTTTTTTACACTTCCAGCAATGTCTGATTTATTTCAGGTTTCCAGTTTTTTTTAATCTTTGGAATTGTTTTTATTGCATACAATCTTCACATTTGACAGATTATTTCCTGCCAATTTTCAACCTATAGGAAGGTGAAGAGCCCAAGCGGCCTTTGTATTTTTCATGGAACCTCATCCAAGGGAGGGATGAGGTTTCATGAAGTGTTTATAAAATGAATAAAAAATTTTATAAAAATTCATTGACATGTCCCTGATCATGTAACACTGTCACATGAGGGGGCACATCTTAAATTTTTTTCTTTTCTTTATTTAAATTTTTAAAACTTAAACTAATCTTCCTGAGACACGAAAGAGCGCAGGCCCCGACTCAGGGAACTACCCCCCTGCCTGCACAGGGAGCACTCAGCGCTTCAGGGTGCGCGTCACGCTGGGCAGGCCCTAATTGGCTTGCCCACATAAAATGGCAGCACAGACCCGATTAGGGTGCGGGGTCTGCGCCCGCCCCCACCCGCCCCTGCACAACCCTCCCGACGGGGGGAAAATTCTCCCTATTGTTTCTTCAACTGCAGAGCAAACAAATGAGTTCCCTAAACTCAATCTTCTAGTAGCACCCCTGCTAAACTGATTACTTTACAGAGTCCTTTAATGGATTATTCCATTAACTACTGGCCCAAAAGCCTTGTAGTTTTTCTTGTCAGAGAGCTTCAAATCCCTTTTCTCTCTGACACACACACTGAACTCACACCCTCTCTGAACAGATGTCTTTCCTGTGCCTGTGTCCCTGGATCACTGTCCCTATGCAACAGCAAAGCGTTTTGTTTCCAAAATCACTGAACTTTCAACCCCTTTTAACCGATCTTTTTCACTTCAGAGGCTGTAAGACCACATTAAAAATATATATGTGCAAACAAACCCAAAAGACTAGAAATCTTTTAGTGACAAATTTGACAAATCTATCCCAGACACCCAGGCACCAAGTTTTATAAACTAAACCTAAATGAAACTGAAACTTTTTTCCCTTTCTTAGCACACAAAGATATATTTATTTATTCAACTTAACTTATACATTGTTCGTAACAACAGTCATATCATCTCACATTTATTGACCCAGATCTTGCAGTCAGTATCGGAGAGGGTGCATCCGATGCTGACTGCAATTTAACCTGTCCACTTACCATTTTATGCTGGAGACTTTCGACCTTCCAGACCCAGCAGGGAGGCAGAGATGAACAGAGTCAGGAGGCCAACTGTTGGACATAATTCCAGTGCAGCCATGCTCCCTTTCTTCGTTTGGGCTGGAGACCTCCATAAGGTCTGTCTTCAGTTCATTGACTTACACCAGTTTTAAATGGACCTGTCAACCTCAAACTACACAGCCTCACCCACTGACAGTGCTAAATCACCTCTCTCACACCCCAGACAATGCTCAAACTCCCCAACACCCCATGACAGCATTCACACCCCTCCCTCTGTATAGCATGGAGGATGTGCTTCCGGACATTGATGACAACATAGAAGAGATCCCTCAAACAGTCTCTTCATGAATGACATAGTGCCTGCAGCATTGTCCAGTTGTGTTCCCTCAGGCATGTTTGGCACTGGCCCCTTCACATGCATACAGCTTTTAAATCCAGTCTTGGATATGAAATAACCTTCAGTTTGTTGGATCCGATCCCAAATCCCACAACGTTTGCTGGGATATTGAACGAGCCATGAATAATTACATACAACCTCTCCTGTACAAGCTGTCATTAATCACTAGCTTTTCTCTGTCCTGCCACACGGTTCTGGGTATAACACCATGCTTCGATAAGATCTCATCCAACTTTTCTCTAAATGAGGACAGCTTTCCTCATGTGGCCAATCTGGGGTTGCTTCAAGCTACCTGGCTTTAAATTTCCTATTCAACACTCCTATTCTCGAAAGTGTTCATCCCTCTCCCTCACCCCACAAGAACCCACGAGACTGCTCAACAGCGCACCCCTTCACTCCCCGGCAATGCTGACTTTCTCGACATAGACTGGACAGGAACCAGACACTCCAGAAGTTGAGTCAGGAGAGGGGGTGCGGGACGGGGTGAGCACTGTCTGGTGGGGGCGAGGGGGTGAGAACTGTCTGGCAGGGGCGAGGGGGTGTGCACTGTCTGGCAGGGGCGAGGGGGTGAGCACTGTCTGGCAGGGGCGAGGGGGTGAGCACTGACTGGCAGGGGCAAGGGGGTGAGCACTGTCTGGCAGGGGTGAGGGGGTGTGCACTGTCTGGCAGGGGCGAGGGGGTGTGCACTGTCTGGCAGGGGCGAGGGGGTGAGCCCTGTCTGATGGGGGCAAGGGGGTGAGCACTGTCTGGCAGGGGCGAGGGGGTGTGAACTGTCTGGCAGGGGCGAGGGGCTGTGCACTGTCTGGCAGGGGCGAGGGGTTGTGCACTGTCTGGTGGGGGTGAGCACGTCCAGCAGGGGTGAGCACTGTCTGGCATGAGGTGAACATTGCCCGGGGGTGGGGGAACATTGCTGGGAGGGAGAGTAAACATTGTCGGGTGAGGTCGAGCATTGTCAGGGGCGGGGGGGGTCATTGCTGTGGGTCTGGAGTGCTTGGACACTCCAGCTGATTTACTTAGAGTTTTGTCAGTTTTATAGCTACTATGAAAAGCTCTAAGTAAATCCGTGTAAAAACCAGGGTAAGTATAGGGCAAACAGCCCAAGTTTTCATTGGAATTACAGAGCAATCTGGGCAGGGTGAAACCACCATTCGGAAGTTTAAACCTCCCACTTCAGTACCACTGATGCGCACGCATTGGGAGTTCCTCAGGATCCTGAGGCGCATCCGCGACATAAGTTGTGTTGGAAGCCTCTCCCCATTTTGGAAGATTCAGCCATCATGTTTCATAATGAGTAGCTGAGAATGATTACAAAAATCTCATCAATAGCTTCAAATACTTTGATAATCCACAGGAGAGCTTGATTTGTTTATTCGCAGCCAAAATACACTGAGGTCATTTTCATTTGCAAATTTACTTCTTTTACAATTTGGTTCATTTTGGCATCATTTTGATGATGGGAGCTTCCCTCTCCACCCTTCACTCCTTGTTTTCCCATCCCCTTAACCATCTTACATGTTCTTTTCCGTCTCCATCGTTTTCTGATTTTATTTCAAGTTTTCAGTGTTTTTTTTTAATCTTTGGGATCGTTTTTTTATTGCAGCCTCTCTCACAGACCCATTAATTTCTTCAGTATACTTTTAGATTGTCCATGGCATTGCTCAGTAGCCCAGTGCTTGGCGAGTCATTCCTGGCGTTTACTGCTCTCCCACTGCAGCCTGAATGTGGCAATGATTTAACGTTGCTGTAATTCAAAGCATTTACTGCAGCAGCCTATTGTGGGGTCAATCTTCACCCAGCATTTTCAGGCGGTTAAAGCTGGTGGGTTACTTATTTGCTCAGGTCGCGACCATTTCCAACATTAGCCTGCAAGGTTTTGCAGAGAGAGGAGGCGCCTGCCTGAAATATGAGGCATCCTCATTTTTAAGCAAAACATCCCTATTCAAAATTTTCCTATTACATAAATAGGACTCTGAGGCTTTTCCACGAGGCACAAGCAGGTCTGCAGTCAGAAGAGGTCCCCCTCGATCAGATTAAAATTTATGTGGGAAACATTGTACCTGAAGGCCCCCACAAGGTAGGTCATGGGGTAAAATTTTTAGCTCATCGGGCAGGCGCGCGCACAACCCGCTCGAGCATGAAATGATGCCGGTTGACATTGGGCAAGCGTCCCAAAGTACTCGCACATATTTCGCTCGGTGGACTCGAGCCGAAGTCGGCAGCGCGCCCACTGACAATTAAAAGGCCTATTAAGGCCATTAGCTGATCAATTATCTTGAATGTTTTGCTGCCCGTCCAATCTTGCGGTTGGCGGGCAGGCGAAAAGGCCAAGCGGCCTTTGCACTTTTTAGGAAACCTCATCCACGGGCGGGATGAGGTTTCCTAAAGCAAATAAAAGTAAAATAAACATTTTAAAACTTAATTAATAACGTGTCCCTGCTCATGTGAGTCACATGAGGGGACATGTTTCATGACATTTTTATTTCCTTCATTTTTTTCATACATCCCTTCATCTCCCTGAGGCAGCTTTGTGCTGCAGGGAGATTATGAAGTGCGCACTTGCGAGTATGTGTGAAGGTCACCCTCGCCTGGCTCGCACTCCCCTCCCTTCCCGCACAGGCAGCGCTGAGCGTTGAAGCTCGCCTTTCACATTGGGTGGGCCTTAATTGGCCCACCAGCATGAAATGGCCTTCTGGCCTCAATCGCGGGTGACGGTCGGCTTCCCGACTGCCCCCGTCTGCCCCCAACGAGCCTGCCCGACACGGGTAAAGTTCTGCCCATGGCTTCTTCTGCCCCAGGCTCTCCCCTCCTTTCCTCCCACGAGACCCTCCCAAAACCTCCACCCTACTATTTATTTTGAATCCAACAGGAGTGCAAGGACAGCCTGAACATCTTAACGATTATTCATTTGCAACAAATGTGAGGTAGCTGGGAAAGAATGTAGAAGCCTTTCTGAGGAGAGTTGTTTTCAACAAAATTGGATAAGGGGAGGAGGAAGAAATGACAGAATATTCAGTTTAGCATGAAGAGCACCTCATGCACAGGCTGCCAAATTATTTAATAGGGAAAAAAACACAGGAAAGGTTGCGAGAGATGTATGACATTCCTGAGTAGAACAGCTTCCTGTTGCCCTAAACAGTCGTGTTTAAGAGTTTCTAGATTTAGAAACAATATTAAGATTTGACAAACATGAACATTTTAGAGAATTAAGAATTGTTAAAAGGAGGCGAATTGTTTGCCAAATTGGTATCATGGATTAGACCAGAATTTTTGACACAAAAGATAACCTGAGAGTTTAGCGTAGCTTCCATAGAAGGTGCCAATGCCACAGCTTTCATAAACATAATCACATTTTCAAGGAAAAAAGATGGACTAAGAGTGAGATGCAATACAAACCGGCAAAGAGGTTACACAAAGTTTTTCCAATGAGAAATCAGGTTACTTACTGCAATGTAATACAATCACGTTTGACAATGTTTGATTTTCCCTGTTTTCTCTTCAATACAGCTGCCAATTCTGAATTTATACTTTGATCAGCTTAATGCAGATGTGCTGCTACAATGAAAGATGCTCAATTTGTGCTCAGCTGTTAAATAATTTTCTGCTGCCGACCTCATTGCTGATGCTGCTGAGGTTTGCTTGAAAATAAAACACATTTTCAATGATCGTCGTTTTCCATTTATAAAGCTATTGCTTGTGGTAAGCCAAGATGTATGGCTCGGTTACACAAGCCTGAGGTAAAATGGATAAACCATTAGTGCAGTAATAGGTCATGGGGAAGATGGGTTCCCCAATGCAATAAATTATAGCAGCTCATCAGAGGCACAATACTTCTTTCTGATATCCAAGCCTTAACCTATGACTGTTGGAGGAATGATTAACAGGGAAGCTAAATTCTTAGCTGCAGCAAAAAATAATAATGGTCAAGAAATTTTCAATAGTCTCTACATTATGATCTAACCCATTAATTATATTATCAATGTGATCGACAGATCTAATGGAGGTGTTAACAGTCAACCAACTGTACACAAGTACATTTTCTAAAAAAATATCTACACAAAATCTTAATTCAAGCTTCTTACTAGGGCTTCAGGAACAATCTTTGTATGTCATGTTTTGTAGTGTCTGCGTTGAATAAATATTCTGGTGTTTAATTAATAATCTTTAGAAATGAGAGGAAATTTATGTAGCACATTTACTCAGAAGGTTAACTAGGTGGATAGAGTGTACAATAGAACTTTTATTGTTGACTTTATTTCCAGCAAACCATGTTCGAATCACTCCCATAAGATTTTTGTCCATACCACTGTATCAAAGTGACTCATATCAAAGATAGAAATGATATCCCATGTGACTGAGGCCATGGTAAACTATCCCTGCTCACCCTTCTCAACCTGTCTGCAGCCTTTGACCCAGTTGATCACACTATCCTTCTCCAATGCATCCCCTCCATTGTCAACTGGGTGGGTTTGCCTGGCTTCTTTCTTCTCTATCCAATCATATCCAAAGTATCACTTACAATGGCTTATCTTCCTGTTCCCATACCATTAACACTGGTGTCCCCCTAGAATCTATCTTTGACCTCCTTCTATTTCTCAAACACATGTTGCCATGCAGTGGTATCATTCAAGAACAGAATATCAGGTTCCACATGTACACTGAGGGCATCCAGCTCTACCTCACCACCACTTCTCTCAATCCCTCCATTATCTCTAATTGTCAGACTATTTATCCGACATCCAGTTTGAAGCTAGATGTTATTTTTTTTAAATAGAATTTTTAAAATAAAATGGGGGAAGGTTAGTAACGATAGCTTGTCTGTGGGGGCTGAGAGATAAAAGGTAAAGGAGCTAGATGCATGCATTTGTAATGAGAGGCAATGGTGAAGTTGGAATTACAAGTAAATAAGTTGGGTTTTAAAATTTGCATTAGGTTATAGGTAAAGACTTGCCTTTGCAGCTGCTAAATTTCAAAGGGATTTTAAGGGACTTTTACAACTTACAACGGTTTCGTAAGTAAATAAGGGAAAGTTATTAAATTTTATTTGACCCAAAAGTGGAGGCAATAGGAAGACATGAAAGAATTTTATATTTTGGAAAAGTTGAGTTCAAAGATGTGCCTAGGAAAATGGAGTCTAGGATGAAAGGAAAAAAATATATATTTAAGGGAGAGGTTTAGTTGAGTTGGGGTGGCTGTATGGGGGAAATGTCCTGCGACTAGCCCTGTGTTGAGAAATGTAGTGAATTTGAAGCAGCCATCCAGTTTTAAACCAGAGAAGTCTTTGTTAACAGAAAGCAGTCTGTTTCTGAACAGCAGATTAGAAAAGAGTGAGAGGTTGTGTAGTATACTTTATTAAAGCAGCAGCAGTTTTTCCCTTGGGTAATATTACTGGATTTTTATGGTTAAAAATCTATAAAGAAGCTGTTGCCAAGTAGTTTATTTGTGTGTTCTGACAAGCGGGATTTTTTGGGGGGAATGTTTTGTAAGACTGTTTCAACTGTATAATTTTACCCTTGTGTGTTTAAGTTTTTTTTCTTCTTGCTAATAAATCTTATAATTTTAAAATCCTAAAAGTGTTACTGGGATTCTATGCTTCTGGGATCAGCAGTTTTCCCTTCATTTTCAAAATACAAAATAAAAGTTATGATCAGTAAGACAAGTTTCCCTCTGGGATTTGGCTTGCTCAGCGAATAACATCAGCTGCGGTCATAACACAGTATTAATGGGCAAAAAGTTTGCTCATTGCTTATTGGGAAGACTGAAACCATTGGCTTTGGACCCCACTACAAACACTGTTCCCTAGCCTCTGACTCCATCACTGTCTCTGCCAACTCAACCAGCTGTTTGTAATGTTGGTGTCATATTTGACCTGGAAATAGGTTTCTGAATACGTATATATAAGAATTGCCTATTTCCACCTCTGTAACATCACACAACTCCACCCTGCCTCGGTTTACCTTCTGCTGAAACCCTCCTCAAAGGCTTTGTAACTCCTACACTTAACTATTCCAATGCCGCACTTAGGCAGCCTCTCATCTTCTACCCTCCATAAACTTAAGGTTATCCAAAAGACTCTGCTGCCCGCATCCTAACTCTCACCAAGTCCCATTCACCCATCACCCCTTTGCTCGCTGACCTACAATGGTTCCCCATTAAGCAGTGCCTTTGATTTGAAATTTATCTTCTTTGTTTTAAATCCCTCCATGTGTCCTCTCCCCCCCATATCTGTAATCTACTCCAGCCCTACAACCTTCTGAGATATCTGCGCTCCTCCAATTTTGGTCTCTTGTGTTTTCCTGAGTTTAATTGCTCCATCATTGGCGGTCATGTTTTCAACTGCCTTGCTATTAAACTCTGTAATTTCCTGCTTAAACCTCTCAATTTCTCTACCTCCCAGTCCTCCTTTTAGACACTCCATAAAACCTACCTCCTTGACCAAGATTTTGGTCCCCTGACCAAAAATCCCCTTATGTTACTCAGTGCCAAATTTTATTTGATAATGCTCCTCTGTAGCATCTTGGAGTGTTTTATTATATTAAAGGTGCTATATAAATGAAAGTTACCGTTGGAATAGTAATGGAACCAAAAGGGAGAAAGCAGCTTAGTGGAGATTTTAGGGATAATAGAATCGTAGGGTGGAATTTACTGCCATCCCCTGTGACAAGTTTGATGGCAGGGGGGGGGCATTTAATCAGGTGGGAGGATGGCAGATGAGATCCCTGCGACCTTCCTGCCTCTGCCCTGATTAAGTCCATGGTGGGAAGGCTCCTGGATGGCCTTCATGCCCTGCCTCCAATTATACTAAATAATATTAATTATATCAATTAATACCCAATTAAGGGTCTCATTCCACCACTACTGGTTTCACCCAGCGGCGGACAGGCCAGTGGGAGCTTGAAAAGCAAACCCTGCCAGGGTTGCTTGTGGGCTTCTGGGAGGGGTGAGAGGTCTCTCATTCAAAGACACCCAGTACCTGACTGAAGGATCCAGCATCAGGAAGGAGGGGGGTGGGGTTTAATGCCTGCTGAGAGCGAACCCCCTGCACTTGCTGTTGACACCCCGTCCTTCCCCTGCAACCCCCTCCAACCATCATTCAACTGTGCCTGGGTCCGTCGGTGATCCTAGTCCTCAGTTGGTGTAGTAACAGCAACGGCCACCACTTTCCCAGTCATGCTGCCAAGCTACGAGGAGCTGCCAGCCTCTGACTGGCCAGCAGCTCTCAGGAGGCAGTACTTCCATGCCTCAGGGTCCTTATCTCAGAGAAGGCCCACCACTGCCCAGTTAAGTGCCTGATTGGCACTTACTGTGGCAGACCTTCCTAAAAAGAGGTGCTGCAGGGCTCTCACCAGCTCTCCTGCCAGTGGGCAAGACCCTTGTCGCCTCCATTAAATACCACCCATAGCGTCATTACAGCATAGAAGAAGGCCAGTTGGCCCATCGAGTCCATGGCAACTCTCTGGAGAGTCTCTGGAGAATCCATTCCCTTGCGAGTTAATTTCCCTCAAGTGCCCATCATTTAAGCTAAGAAAATGTTTGATTCAAAGCTCTAATCTAGCCTTGTAACCATTGTTATTGATATGGACTTTCTCATGAGGGTCAGAACTGTTGGGATTTGACTTATCCCTTTAAGAGACAAGAGGGTTAATTATTGTCTTTCTACCATCCTGCATGCCCAGGACTAGCTTGATTTTATTAATGAATATATGTACATTCTTATTCTTTAACAGAGGGCTATAAATTACCGCATGAGTTCACTTCAAAGTAATCAACGTGTATCTTTTGCACAGCAGATTCCACATAAAATAGTAAGATGCATGACTGTTTGATGTGGTTTTTGATGATGTTGATTGAGCAAGAACTATTGACTAGCAACAGTTATTTGTTATTCTACGGATAATGCCAGTGGGACCTCTAACTGTCCATCTGAACTCCCAGTGCAGGTTGATAGATCCGCTGTTTTACATTGCATTAGAAAGATCACACCCCTACAAATATCAGCTCCTCCATGCTCCAATGGAGTTGTCAACCTTGTCTGTGTGCACAGGGCCTGAAATGAATCTTCAGCCACAAGCAGATAATTCAGAGACCAGAATGTCACGTGAGTCAAGTTATTGGTTCTAATAAACGGGTCCAAGGAAATTTTTATCTTCTAATCGGCAGATAAAGCTTTCAGCTCACAAGGAGAATTGTCTGCTGCAAAAGATTAGGCACCTGCTTTCCACTGTGTACAAATGATTGAACTAAAGTCCCCTCTGACTACAGTGGTTCAATGTATGTTCAGTTCAAACAACATCATAGTAAGTTTACTGCTGACATTGGTTAAAACAAGACCCATGTCATAAATAACTTCAGTTAAATAAAAATAAACACTCAACATCTGGAAACCAGTTTATGTGGGAATTTACCCTTCATATGAACAAACATTATTAAAACATTTCCCCACCCTATTTCCACATCGTCTTACTGTGTCTCCATCTATCTATCCAATCTAATATTAACCGTTCATATCGAAAGGTATAAGAATGCGTATAGTTTTTAAATATAATAGGTAACCTGGGCCAGAATTTTACATTGATTGGGCGGACGCGCGCCCGACCTGAAAGCTCGAGAAATTGCATGAAATGACTTCGGGCATGCGTCCCAACCTTATCGCGCACATGAGCAACACTGAAGTCGGGGGGTGCGCACGAGAGTCAGAGCCGCGCCCACCAACAATTAAAGGGCCAATTGAGGCCATTAAAAACCCTATTGTCCACGATTTTACATTCCCTGTGCCAATTTCGCGCTCGTCACATGGGCAAAACGGGCAGGCAGGCAACCCATTTTTAACGAAGCTTCACCCAAGGGCGGGATGAAATGTCCGGGGTGAAATATAATAAAATAAGAAATCTGGGGACTGACGTTTTGTGAGTTCTGCTGTCAGGTGCTTGAATGTGTTGCACAGACACAGTTTGGTGCATTCTTTTCTCATCATTTAATCTGCCCAGGCCTGCAGCTCCCTGAGGCAGCTCCGCAGCAACTGTCCGCCTTCAGGGGGCTCGCTAGAAGCGCCCACCTGCACCCTCACTTTTGTCGGCGCCCGCCCTCTTCCTGCCCCCCTCGCCAGCGCTGGGGCTTTCGTTTCACGCTGGCTGGCCAATAATTGGCCAACCAGTGTGAAATTGTGTTGGGGGCTGATCGCGGGCAGAAGTGCATTTCACGTCTGCTTCCTGGCCCACCGACATGGCATGCACGCCAAGCGTGAAAATCAGGCCCTGGAGTTTTTTTTAAAATTGTTTATGGGGTGTGGGTGTCTCTGGCATGGCCATCATTTATTGCCAATCCCTAATTCCCCTTGCAAAGATGATGGTGAGCCACCATCTTGAACTGCTGCTGTCCATCTGGTGCAGGAACACTCACACAGCTGTTAGGTAGGGAGTCTCAGTATTTTGATCCAGTGACGAAGAAGGAACAGCGACATAGTTCCAAGTCAGGATGTTGTGTGACCTGGAAGGGAACTTGCACGTGGCGGCGACCCCATGTCTCTGTTGCCATTCTGATGAAAGGTCATCCACATGAAACGTTAACTCTGCTTCTCTCCACAGATGATGCCTGACCTGAGTATTGCCAACATTTTCAGTTTGTATCTCTGCTGTTCTTGTCCTTCTAGGTGGTAGAGGTCGCAGGTTTGGAAGGTGCTGTTGAAGGGGCCTTGGAGAGTTGCTACAGTGCATATTGTATATGGTACACACTGTGTGCCAGCATAGTGGTCCTCCACAGCTGGTGGAGGAAGTCAATGTTTAAAGTGGTGGAGGGAGTACCAAATCAAGTGGTTGCTCTGTTCTGCATGGTGTTGAGCATCTTGAGTGCTATTGGAGCTGCACTCATCCATGGGAAGTATTCCATCACACTCCTAGATAGTGCATTATTGATGGTGGACAGGCTTTGGGGAATCAGGAAGTGGGTCATTCTCCACACAGCTCTCAGCCTTTGACCTGCTCAGTTAGCCATAGTATTTATGTGGCTGACCCATTAGGTTTCTGGTCAATGGTAACCCCCAGGGTGTCTTATCATCCCAAGGCCAAATGTTGTCCAAGTCTTGCTTCATATGGGCACGGACTGCTTCAATATCTGAGGAGTCGCAAATGGCACTGAACACTGCAATAATCAACAAAAATCTCCACTTCTGGCTTTATGAGAGAGGAAATGTCATTGATGAAGCAGCTGAACATAGTTGGGCCAAGGACACAGCCTCAATAAACTCCTGCAGCAACTGGGCTAACAATGATTGGCCTCCAACAACCATAACTATCATCCTTTGTGCTATGACTCCAACCAATTGCTAGGTTTCCCCCAGCTCCCAGTGAACTCTATATTCTTGCCTCAAGGGCAGTCACTCACAGCTGAACTCTGGAATTCAGCTCTTTGACCATCTTGGACCATTTTGGACCAAGGCTGTAATGAGGACTGGAACCAAATGGTCCTGGCAGAACCCAAAATGAGCATTGGTGAGCAGATTATTGGTGAGTAAATACAGATTTGAAATGACCAATGAATGAGAGGAGACGGAGGGAGGGCAGATATATTTGCTCAGGTCACTATGGGTAATGAATTCTAAAAGAAGGTGTCCTTTCTTACACTTTGTATAACAACTAGAATAATCCTCTGAAGTATTGACACCTTGTCAGCTTTTAGAGGCCAGTTTATATAATGTTATTATTAATAGCTTTTTGCTCTGGTGTTACTTTACAGGCATACGTGACTTTTATTTGTTCAGTCCTGTCGAATGAAAATAGGAATTCTTTAGGATCAGCACAAAGAGTACTGTGGCCAGAATTTTAATATTTTTAATTGGAAGCATTTAAATGCCTGATTCAAAACATTGTGCAGAACTGAGAACTAAATGTGGTGCTTGCTTCTTTCACAAATCCATATGGCTTCAATCTGGCAGAGTCATTTCCAGTTCTGTTGCTATATCTAACTTCTATTTACTGTTAGCTGAACAGCAAAGCTATTTAGCATCTTTTTTACTACCGTACACAGTTGAACAATGTTATTGACCACACCTGTCCTGCACTAGCTTAGTCAATCTAGGAATTCCCTGCAGAACTTGATTCAACAATATATATATACATATATACACATACAGATATGTAGTATATATTTGAGAACGATGCTAGATATGGAGGGAAAAAAGCAAACATAACAAAACTTTTTTGAAAAGAAATAATTGGCTTTTTAATCCACTTTGTCACAGAAACAGCAGCAGTTTTACAAGACCTGCAGCTAAAAAGACATCCTGAGCCGCAAGAGTTGGTCAAGCATCGTAGTGACAATGCAGCCAAGTAAAGTGGCCCCTCAAAGCAAATAAAATCAATGGCAGTGCTGGACATTTGATTCTAATCTAATATATGCACATCAGAAGCTTCCTGGGTTTAATTGCTATCCTGTGCTGATTTAGCTCTCTTCTTGACTAGGGTAAGGAGCACTACAATTGGATTTAATGTCCCTGAGCAAAGGGAAGGAAACATCAGCCTGAATTAGTGCTCCTGATTGTTATTCAGGGGACTCATGGTTTTTATCCACAGGGCAAGAGCAAGTTTGTTTGTGATGCCACTAAAGAGACAAAAATATTCACTGCCTGTATCTCGGAAGGCAGTCCGCTGAGGCAAGTTACACAAGATGCATGTGGAAGCATATCCTAGCCTGGATTGCCATTCACCCCTCTGCTGATCTCTCCAGGTTGCACATGTAGCTGTGAATATGGTCAGTAGAACTGTCCGGCAGGACGAGATAAAGAGCAAGCCAGTTGGCTCTAGCTATTTTGTTTCCTCTTCTTTACCTGTTCTCAAACTTGCTACTAACAGTAGGAGGGTTTTGGTCCGCTCTAACTAGCGCTGGAATAACTCACTCCTGTGATCCCCACTGGTGTGTGAACAATGAGTAAGACCAGGATAAAGTTCAGGTGTCAGACACCCCTGCATCACCCCACTGTGGGATAGTCTGCTAGAGATGATCATTTAGGCTGATACAAAAAGAACGGGGAGAATTTTCTCCCCGCCAGGCGGGCCGGGCTGATTGCCACCTACGATCGGCTGTGCGCCGCCATTTTACGTGGGCGGGCCAATTAAGGCCTACCAGCATGACGCGCGCCCGGTAGCGCTCAGTGCTACCTGCGCGTGCAGGGGGAGGAGGGACCTCCTGCGAAAGAGCGCAGAAATCTCCCTGAGGCACGGAGCTGCCTCAGGGAGATTAAATTCAAAACAAAAAAAGGTAAAAATCATTTACACATGTCCGCTCATGTGACAATGTCGCATGAACTGGGACATGTTTATCAAATGTTTAAAAAATACTTATTAATTTAATAAACTCTTCATGAAACCTCATCCCGCCCATGGATGAGGTTTCTTGAAAAATGCGAAGGCCACCTAGGCTCTTCGTCTGACTGTCAACCTTAAGGTTGGATGGGCATCCCTGTCAAAGTGGTTAATCAATTTATCAATGGCTTTAACAGGCCTTTGACAGTTCGGCGGGCGCGCAGCCAACTCCGGTGCGTGCCCACCGAACGAAAGATCAGAATGACACACGGTGACATCGGAACACATGCTCGGCGTCGCCATGCATCATTTTACGCATCAGCGTGCCGCACGCCAAGTGGAAAATCCTGGCCAATGGGATTTTTAGGAGAGGCGTCAATACTTTGGTTACCATACGCAAACAGGAGCCACCAGCACTGAGGGAGGGAGGAATAAACAAGAAGCAAAAGTAGCTAAAGAGAATTTATTCCTGCAGTTCGTTTAGACTTTTCTCCTTTTCTTGTGAGAGTTTTAAGAATACACATGAATACTGAAACTATTCCCTTTAATAAAGAATGTTGGCATGTTACATTGAGTAGATTTGGGTTCTCTATAAAACTATGTTAGCTTCAAAAGTCTGCGTTGCACTAAAAGTGCAGCATAGGACCATTGGAACAGGGGTAGGCCATTCAGCCACTCAAGCCTGTTCTGCCATTCAATGAGATCGGCAGCTCTGACTGAAGCAAGCGGGAACGTCTGCCTTCTGCTCAGCTCTTGCTGTAACAGTGTCCCAAATCCTGGAGCAGGCTCATACAATTAAAAAGGGAGGGTCCCTGGCCCATGGAAGCTGTGGCAATGTGGAGCAGCAAGAGGCCACATGGGTCAAAGGTTTAAAGGCTTTTTTCTTCTTCCTCTGCATGGCAGGCCCCTGTAGCAATGGCAGTTTTTCTTTCTAGGGTCAAATTGCCTTTTATCTTTTCAACTTCAGGCCTCTACCAGCTCTCAGTCCATTCGGCCTATCAAGCATTTTTGATAGGATTTTGAGGTAACTTGAGCCCACCCCCAGATATGCTGCAAAATACCTGCAGATCATTTATTGGTTGCTCAGGATTTACGTTGAAAACATTCAATCTGCCGCATTGTTCAATTCCCCCTTCCAAGGTTCAAACCCCCGCCCCAATGTCTGATCCATCTCCCTGTCATTGAATCAAAATATGATTGCAGCACAGGAGTAGGCCATTCGGCCCGTCGTATCTGTGCCACTCCCCGGTTTTTCCCCCATAGCCCTTCAAGCATTTTCTCTTCAGATAATTATACAATTCTCTTCTGAAAGCCGCAGTTGAATCTGCCTCCATCGCACTCTCAGGCCATGCACTCCAGATGCTAAACACTCGTTACAAAAAGAAGTTTTTCCTCCTGCTTCCATTGCTTCTTTTGCCAATCACCTTAAATCGGTGTCCTCTTGTTCTCGATCCTTCCACCAATGGAAACAGGTTCTCCCAAGCGAGTTTGTTCAGATCCCTCATGATTTTAAACTGATCCCTATGCCTGATCCACCCACGATATGGGACTTAACTCTCTCTCTATTCCCTGTCTACTGCCCTGAATCTAGCTGTCAGGAAGGAAACCGTTGAGGTAATTTAAATCAGGCCCTGCCATTAAATGTAGCGAAATCTGCAGGAAAACTTCACCTGCACAAATCCACCCCCCAGGCTCCCAAGTTATCACTAGGCCCAATATGCCATGAAGGATGCCAAAAGTTTGGATTAGACTTCAGACTGTGGTAGTGTTTTGTATTTTGCTTTTGTATTTTTGCAAAAACTCTAACCATGAAGTTACAATAACTTCTGACACTGTCACAGATTGATCTCCTGACTACCTATCTTATCAATCTAAGTTTTTCGGGTCTAGTAGAAATATGAATATACGAACTATCATGGACAAAAAAAAGACCCTTTGGCCCATCCAAGCAGTGTCCCACACTTTGTAATACATCCACACTCCATTTCACCCAAATGCTTTGTGATCTCTTGCAAATGGTGAAAAAAACAGATAAAACCCAAGGCCGAGGGGGCGAAGTCTGAGAAAGTCCTTTCCCGCCCCCCTCCTCGGCAATCAAACCTAGTCCAGGCTATGATGCCGGACCTGACAATGCTATGCGGTACCTACCTTTTGTACCAGGTGATCTCTGCACCAGTCACAAGCAGGTCGAGCTCCCGCTTGAAAGGGATTAATCCGTGGAAAATTATTTTGGTAAGCATTTTGAAAACCATTTATTCTGGATGACCAGAAGAGACTTAATTGCACTGGCATAAAATTGTAATGCTTAGGACATTCTTATGGCATTTTCTTTCGTGAATTGGTGCAAATTCCTGGTGATGTTCTATTCAGTTCCACAAGTTGCACTGGATGGTGTATTCTGAAAGTGGCGATTTTTAGCTGTGTGGTTAGATAAAAAATAAGCAGGAGAGGTTATTGATTAAATTTAGAATGTTCCAGGCACCATGAAATGGCTTCATGCTGGATGCCTGAGCTCCTCAATCAATTTCTAGTCAGTAGCCTATTATCACAAAAATTTAACAAATAGGATGTGAAAGAGCTGCAGCTGTCAATTTCATCAGGCAGACATAGCTTTGACAGAAATACAGTATTATGCACAGCTTTGGGAGCACAGTCACTGCCAGATATTGCAATGCTTCAATTGGAATCCAAGTCATGCTGTTATTCCGACAGTGAACAGTCCAGAATACAGCAAAATGCCAAAAAAACTTACAAAGAAAACTCGAGCTTTTGCAACAGAGAAGCTAACGAGGCAGAAATGCCCCAGGAAAAGGTGGGATCAAAAGGTTGGAAATTCAGTACATCAAGTGGGCCAGCAAAATATGTTCATTATTCATCAGTCCATCAGTGCTCCTCCCTGCTCTCGACCAAACTGGAAAATTTCATCAGCTTTGCTTCCAATTTCCACCCTTCTCCTACCTTCACATGGCCCCCCTCCAACTCTTCCCCACCCTTCCTCAACTTCTCTCCATTTTTGGGGTAGGCCACAAACCAATATTTACTATAACACCACTGAGTCCCACAACTGCTTCAACTACATTTCCTCCCACTCCACTTCTTGTAAGGACCTCATTTCGTTCTCCCAATTTCCTCCATCTCCGTCACAAATATTCAAACGATGCAACCTTCCAAATCACCACTTCTGAAATGTCTTCCTTTCTCCTCAATCGTGTGAGTCCCATTTTACCCACTTCTACTCTCGCCCCTTCTTGCCCCCCTGAACCATGTTAGGATTCCTGTTGTCCTGACCTTACAGTCCACCAGGCTCATTATTCAATGGATTATGTTTTGCCATTTCTGCCACCACCACTGTGATGCCGCCACCAAACACATCTTCCCTTGCCTCCCCTTTCAACACCATGGTCCACTCCTCAATCACACCCAACACTTCCTCATCTTCCGATGGTACCTTCCCATGCAAGCACGGGAAATACAACACCAGCCTTTTTGCCTCTTTCTTCTCACTGTCCAAGGCCCCAAACACTCCTTCCAGGTGAAACAACAATTTACTTCTAGTATTGCTGAGACGTGTCAAAACTTTTCGTCTTGCACTCAGTGGGCACGTCACAAGAATACCAGTGTAAGGGGAAAACAACAATTTATACTGTATGAGAAGAGAGTGCTGATTGGTTGGCAAATGGATGGTGAGAAAAAGGCTCGGGCCTTATTTACAAGGTTACCGATAAGACCAATCAAGGCTGCCGTGGGATCTCCTTTAGGCCCAGCTCTCACAAACACCTTTGTTGGGTTCCATGAGAAACATGCCTTCGATGAAATGGAACCTAACCTCCTACCCCTCGCACGCTTCCGATATGTGGATGAAACGTTCATTATATTTAAATCCACAGCTGCGTGTAATAATTTCCTTACATGTCCTAATGGTTCCATCCTGCACTCAAATTCACCTTTGAAATGGAGCAGTCAAATGAACTCCCCTTCCTTGATGTACTAGTTGAGCAATCTGCCAGGGGATGCTCTACCATGGTCTACCCCAAGCCTACCTTCACTGGTCAATATATGCATTAGGATTCCTACAGTTTCATGCGCTATAAGAATTATCTTATCAGCAACCTTGTAAATAGGGCCTGAGCCATTTGCTTACCATGCAAGCTTGATGTTGAAATAGGGCGAATCAAAGGCATCCTGCAGGATGATGGCTACCCTGATCAGGTCATTTTGCGCTATATATCACACAAACCCATGAACGGGCCTAAGGCTGTCACTTTCAGCCCTAAAAAGTACCCAGTCTACCTCAGATTACCCTGGAAGGGCAACGGTATCTCAAAATTTGACCAACAGGTGAAACTAGCTGTTTCACGCTGCTAGTATGCAGTAGTATGTTTGCCACTAACAGGATGCTGCCATCAAGCCAAAAAGACATTCTGTCTATTATATAAATGAGTAATGTGGTATATGAATTTCAGTGCCAGTGTGATGCGAGGTATGTAGGTCATATGTCCCAAAGACTGGTGGATCGTATCCACACTGTTCGCAGTAGGCAAGGTACAGACCTTATCCAACCAACCCATGCTTGCAAAATTCAAAACGTGATGTCCAACATTAGATGTGATTCCGCGATTGGACAACATTTGCTAAATAATCCTCACTGTGCTAAGAATTACGCTGACAACCAATTTAATATTGTCAGTTGGGCTTGCAGTGTGGTGCATTTTTGTGTACTAGAAGCTACATAAATTAATACACAGGTCCCTGTTCTATGCAGACAGAAAGAACATGTACACACATTGCTCCTGTTTCAGCTAAACTAATTAAGTGACGGCCATTCACTGACTCATTCCTCAGGACAATGCCTTGACCAATCAGGGTCCACTTGTCAACCAATCAGCACTCTTTTCACATGCAGCATAAATTGTTGCTTCCCTTATGTTCATATTTTTGCGAAATGTCCTGATGAGTGAAAGACGAAAAGCTTTGTCATGTCCCTTTTTTCAGCAATACTCAAGTTATGTACTCCCAAACAACAATTTACTTCTACTTCTTTCAATTTAATATACTGTATTTACTACTCACAATGCCTTCCATTCTGCACTGGGGAAACCAAAAGCAGATGGAGGACCACTGTGCCGAGGAGAGAGAGGTCAGACTGGAAACAAGGCGGAGAATTAAAATGACAGGCAACTGGAAGCTCAGGGTCATGCTTGTGGACTGAACAGGGGTGTTCCGCAAAGCGGTCGCCCAGTCTGCATTTGGTCTTCCCAGTGTAGAGGAGACCACATTGCGAAAAGCAATGTCATTTTAATTCTCCACCTTGCTCCCACTCTAATCTTCTTCTGTGATTCGAGCCATCAAAGGTGAGCACATGAAACCAGGGTTAGTCTTCTTAAGTGTGCCAATCAGGGCCCTATGCTAGTTGTAGGACAGTGAACCTGAAATTCAGAATCAAAGGAACAAAGCTTGCAATGCACACACACTGTCTAGTTAAGCACCTTGGGACAGTTTACTATAGTGAAGGTATTGTATAAATGCAAGTTGTAGTTGTAGCAGTCGCAGTGCAACCCAGCCTTCCTAAAGGAGATCAGGCTCTCTGCAGACTTTACATCCATTCTAGCCATAAGTTAAATGTCTACCCTGTAGGTTTTCACATGTGCAAATTAACAACAGACTTAAAGATTGAAAGGAGGGGATAATATAGGGGTAAGCGAGCTCTTTAACTTACCTCTGAGAACTATAAGCTATCAATAAGATATTAATGAGCCTCAAACAATGTGAGATCAGGGGGATAGTAGTTCAGTGTGTAAATGACCTGTGATTTGAGGCCGAGGCCACACAGGTCAATAAGATCTCAGCGTTGATGTGGTCCGTAATGATTTCCATCAGCGTGCATGGATGGGGTTACAGGGCGAACTCAGCATCTCCAAGTTGGGAAAGGGAAAGTAAGTCAGAATTGCTGCGATGGAAAGTAACCATGTTGGGGCAGAAGGGCACACTAGGCTGCGCAGCACACTTCACAGGAAATGCTGCATATTCAGTACTAGGACATAAAATTAGCTACGCACATGTCAGGAATAATCACGGCTTTAACATCACCTCTAAACTGAATCCTGCTGAAAAGAGAAGATTCAAAGAGAAGACTGCAAGTCGCCTGCAACACCTATGCTAACATGGAAAGACTGAAGCATTTTGCTCTGCCCAGGCTCTGATGATCACAGGTTGGAATTTTCCAGGTGACAGAAAAGGATAATTCTACTTGAGATATTTAACAAAAAAGTTATTTCCTTTACCCAGCCGGTGAATAGAGCGTTATACCAAACACAGGCGTTTTAATTACTTATTGATCCTTGATTCCCTAATTTTGGATGATTTTATTTCCACGTGTGAAATTGGCTAAATCGTTGCAATTAAATGCACGCAAAACCTTTGAATCTAATTTTAAAAGCAATAAGCCTCACTCATCTTCTGGAATGTTAATTCATTTCGAATTGAATGTGATTTGCCATCAATTCAGAATACTACATGTTGCTTTGACTGCAAGAGACCAAACATCATGAATAAGAATTAGGGAAATCTTATTGAAAAGTTAGTTTCTGCGATGCCCCCTTTCTTTATTGGTTGAATGAATGAAGCGATCTGTAATGCACCAATTCGAAACTTCCATTGCTCAGTTACAGGAGGAAGTTTTCCACTTTGGAGGTTCAGATCCATGCCAGGACCATTTATGGGAAATGGCATTTTATGGAGATGTAATATCTCAATCTCTGTACCAGGTCTGAGCTCAGTGATACCCAGTGGAGTGATGAAAGAAGCCCAAGGGTGGAATCTTCCATTCCCTCCATCAGCAGGGAATCATGGCGGGCGAGGGAGTAAGGTTTGGCAGGAGGCCAAAAATCAATTCCCCAACATCAGGAAGTTAGTTTGAAATTCTGTTCTCCCGACTTTCATGGTGACTTAAAGGTGGGTCAAGTGTCCCACAGAGCTAAGTGGGAACCCCATTTGCATCTCATGAACGGTCAATAAAAGGCCAACACACCCAGAATCTTGCTCCTCCTCCCTGTTAAGCATCCCACCGCGGGAATTTAAAACGTTCACTTTCATGACTGTACATAAGTAGCGTGCACCTGGTGAGGTAGACTTCTCCCTGGACTTTGTGGTCAGTAGATACTGCTTTTACCTTCCTTTCACACTGTCACTGAGAGATATCAGTTGCATGTTACACACGCTGCTCCAAGGCTGGACACAGGGGAAGGGTGAGACTGAGGCAGGACTGGGCGGGGAGTGAAGGAGCAGAGTGGGAGAATGAATGGCTGTCCGGGTGCCGGTTAAATATGGCGCTCTGACGTTGGAGCATATGAGTTAACCGAAGGGCGGGCTCTTCCTGTCTGCCCTGCCAGGAAGTTCAACATGCTCCTTGCGGACACATAATTAATTAGCTGAATTGAACAAGATCTCACGTGTTCAGCCATCTTGCGGTACAGCGGAAGTCACTCCAACTTCAGACCTAGTCTCCAGAATGGAAGGTCCCACCCTAGAATATGACTCAGTATCCTGCAGAATATGAATAGCTAATCAACTCATATCAAGTGGGCCACTCTGCTACTTTAGCAAAGGATTCATCCCTGTTAAGATAGTGGAGCAAGGAATTCTTTAAGATATTCATACATTAACATTGTTCATGGCAGGACTGATGGTGGCCTGGAAATAGGCTGCCTATTCAATGGACCCAATATTTACAGGGAGGCGGGGAGTGTGCCAGCGTAGCAGGCATGGCAGCGAGGAGAAAATCGGGTCAGGCCGGGAATGTGGAGGTTCTTCAGAATTTAGCAGCAGACTAACTTCTACTTTTCTTCTTTCCTTTTCTGCTCAGCAGCAGGCTGACTGACTGCCCGGTGGGAAAGAAACAGCGTCAAAGACCCTTAGGAACAGCTCCTGCAATTGGGAGGGAGGAAGCCAGAGACTGAGGCCTGTGGGGAGTGTTCAGTGATCGCAACAGGGGTGAGAGAGGGGCCGCAAAGCAGCAGAAGTGAGGTGGGGTGGGTCGAAGGCTTCTTTGAGGGGAACAAAGGAGCTGCTCCTCTTGGCTCACAAGGAGTGCTGTAAAAGGCACTTACCTTACAAAGTCGATAGCCTCATTCTACCTTTCACTCCAAAACCCTGGGTAGCAACTGTTAAAAAAAATTATAATAAGGCTCCAGCTTTTCAATCCCAATTCCATTGGAGGACCCTGACTTAAATGTGTAATTGGTAATAAGCATCCCACTCTCCAAGCATTGGAAAATTATTCCCCAGCTCCCTAAGAGAATCAAACGAGCTCCTGAAGAACAGTATCATCCACGCCAGTGTTTACGCTCCACACAAACCTCCTCCCACCTCTCTGCATCTAATCCTATCAGCTTAATCCTCAATTGATTTCACCATCATGAGTTCATCCAACTTCCTCTTAAATGCAATGATGCTATTCAACTCAATCACTAGACCATAAAATGTTCCTTATCCACTGAGTAAGATTATTTCTTAATAGAGCAAAAATTAAAGAGATACTGAATTCTGGATTGGGCAGCTTATATCTGGAAACCAACCATCGGGAATTGCATTTCACTACAGCGATGATGATAGTGTGATTTTTATGACCAATTTCTTTTTGATTCTTTGTTCTTAAGGAAACCTCCACCTTCTGAGAGTTTGGAAGCTTTTCATGGCCAGAACCACTTCATACCTAGAGCATTCCTAGAGTAAGGATATGACAATATGACGATGTAGCTCTCTTTTTTTTATAAAAAGATGTGAAACTTTTATGAGATAAAGCTCAAGAAACATTTCAGGCTTTTTTTTTCAAAACATGACCTTTTCTACAAGTGTATGTTATTATTTCAAATATGACTTATCCAGAAAGACAGGAAAAACTTGAGCTTATTTGGCCTTGAGGTGAGGTGACCAAGAAGGGAGCTCATTGAGGTATATGATAGTGAGAGAAAAAAGTCCTAAAACCACTTCACATTAAAATGCAAGTGGGACAACAGGGTGGGAAGGGACAGATGACCTGGTTCAAATTTAGGAATGAAGTCAAGACATTCTTCATATAAGTGATCAATGCGATGGGCAGAATTCTGGATAGGGAAACAAAATCCCTGGAATGGTTTAAGGAACAGCGGTGCAGCAATGTGGGGGTGTATGTTACTTCTAGATGGATGAGCCAAGCTGAATATCCTCCCTCATCTACATCTTGCTCATGAGTTATTTAGCATTCTTTCAAGTTGCCTCTCGGGCAATCTCTTCCTAGAGGTAATTCAATGAGGCAATAAAACCTGGCTAGTTAAAGGGGTCACTTATGCAGAGTATCACAGCTAATTGTAATGTAATACTTCCTTCTATGTGCAGCATCTTTACTTCATTCATTATTGCTTCAGCAAAATTAGAAATATTTAAACTCAAGTACCAGAAAATGAAACTAGAAACTGATCTTATTAGGAATCAATGATATACGCACAGCAAGTTGTCTTAAGCTTAGCTTTTAGTAGTTATGTAGCAAGTTAATGTTATGTTCCCAATTATAGATATTCCCTCCATACATAACATTTAATCTAAAGTGTCCAGGGAAATGCATGGCACAATGGGTGAGCACAATGCTTTATTAAACCTTAGGCATTGGGTTTTAATTCAGTCCTGGTTTCAAGTTTTCCCTTTAACAGATGTAAGAGGCTTCTAGAAAATAAGACAGAACATTATCATCCAGGAATGGTGCTCCCTTTCCCCATGCAAAACAAAAAATCAGAAGTACTTCTGCTTCCCTCAGCTTTGGGAGCCAGAGAATTCCAACATAGACAATTGAATAAGAGCAAAACACTGCAGATGCTGGAGATCTGAAATAAAAACAAAGTGCTGGAAAAACTCAGCCGGTCTGGCAGCATCTGTGGGAGAGAGAAACAGTTAATGTTTCGAGTCTAGTACGGCTCTTCTTCGGTTCCACAGGTTTTGTCACAGGGAGACATGGAGGAGCTAGATGTCTCTTCAGCCGAGGAGGATGTTGAGGGAGTTGAATACGAAGAGGGCAGGGATTCAGGCCAGCCATGTCAGGATGCCATTGCATGGGCACAAGGAAGATGTGCCCGTGACAACCACCATAGCTACAAGATTCCAGGAGGAAAGAGGCGAAGACAAGTTGTTACAAGTGCTGTCTCTTCATGCTTCGATGCAGGGGAGACAACAAGACCTTCATTGTCATCTTCAACGTGTCACGAAAGGTCAACAATCTCACAACGATCACAGAGGAAGCATAAGTGACCTTCAACCCTAACAATGGGGTCATCCTTGGAAGGTGCAGTAGCCTAGGGACCATGTGGCCGCTGTGGAATGTGCTTAGCGCTCCTCTGGCGCACCTCCTTATCAACTGCACATAGTGCAGTCCTTTCAACTGTGGCGCCAACAAGTCAGTGGCAATGGAATCCTTCAAGAGTCTGAAATGCTATTGTACACATAGGTGCACTCACGTCTGCGGGACATCAGCTTAGCAAGGTGGCTTCAAGAGGAAAAACATTTGTCAATGGTTAATGCTGGACCGTCAGAAGACGGAGTTACATCCAGACAGCACCACTTGTCCAAGCAGCAGCTCTCAAGTGTGATTAATGCAGAGGCCGCATCTTGAAACTGAGCCCCAAGATGCCATCAGACATCAGGATGCAGTGATCTGTTACACACCAGCATGGATGTAAAGCTGTGAGTTATGTTAACATTATCCTCACAGAGAGTGACTCAGCATGACCATCATGTGATTATTGACAAACACTCATTAACCTGCATTCATGGGAAGCCTGCCAAGTCTACATCCTGCATTTCCTTGACATTTGGGAGAGATGCAGCCCAGTCATTTTTGACATAGCAGTTAATGATAACTTACCCCCTTCACAGATTCTGCTGAGCACTTAGGAGATGTACCGGGGTATCGCTTTCAGACCATTATAGTCCTCGACATTGTCCACCTAACAGAGGCCAATCCTGTCTATGAACCCTAAGTCACTGACTGCGCAGTCAAGCCATGAATTACATGTCGATTTGTGTACTGTGACATCAGAGGGATTCCGTGAAGCAGAAGTTGGTGAAGCATCAGCAGTACCCATGGTTCAGTGCAGAAGAACGCACAGCACTGCCCAATGACACAGCTAGGCAGCCACTCAGGAGCAAACTATGATCCTCACAGGTAAGTGGGCGGGTTCATCAGGATGAGCACACACCTCTGACATCACACACTCATTCCCGCCTAGCAGACATTTCAGATGTCACTGAGTGAAACCAATTTCCATCAATCAGCATCACGCATGGGGAGGGCGGGGACGAATAAAGGAATAACGTTTGGCTTTAAACGTGCAAAAAAAAATCACTTTGCAGGGAGGCATGAAAGGCTATGGTGCTCGCTGATGAACAGAACTTTAACCAAAACCCCACAGTCACAAAATAAATGCCATTGCAAAGCGCAATTAGATGAAAAGACTCCAATGTTGGTCACAACAAATATTTATAACATCCACATACTGCAGACTTCAGTGCAACAGCATCAGGATAATCACTAACCTTGATGAACCATTTTCATGAGGTCACATAATGTCTGCCTGAGATGCAAGGGTTACATGTGCCTTGTCCAGCCAACATTTTCATATAGGAAGTGCTTTTGATCGTGCCACGGATTTGGAAATAAAGGCGAATCACTGCAATGTGATTGAGTGAGACTGATTGAAACTGAGGGACAAGATGAGAGATAATTGGGTGGGATGGTATTCATTTTGTACGCTTGAATGAATGTGGGACCATGCCTCACAGCGATTAGCCATTCAATGCATGAGACTTGGAGAGGGATAAATATGAAATATATTTAGAATAGTGCAGATTATGTACAGTGAACTAATACCTAAGCCACCATTGTGCATTCAAAACTTCTTAATTTTTCTAACTCATCTAGGTGCAATCCCAGCATTCACAGCAGAGGTGGAGGCAGCCTGCTGACTGCTATGCCTTGTTGCCTTTGGTGGGCGTCCTCCAGAGGCCTGAGGCCTTGAGGTCTCCTGCTCTGAGCAGGTGCACCCTCCTTGGCTTGATCTGCTAGAGTCACAGGCAGAGGGGATTTGGAGTGGCAGGACACCCTTAGAGTGTCCTGGGTGGATGCCTCCAGGGTTTCTGGCTGTCAGTCCTCCTATCTTTGGGTGCCCGAGGGCCCTTCCCTGACTCCTTGAGGAGAAGGGACACCTTCTGAAGGGAGGTCAAGGTGTGCAGGTCCGAGTGCAAATCTGGCAGAAACTGCTGGACCTGGGTCTCCAAAACTGCTGCCACCTTTCCCATGGAGACTTCTATGCACTCTCACACCAGAGCCACAACATCAGACAGAATGTGAACGGACCCCTCCATCCTTCATTCCTGTTGGTTGACGGCCTCTGACAACTCTGCCTGATGTTCCCCGGCCTGCCTTTGCATCTCCAACATTTCTCTCAGGGCCAATTGCAGAGGTTCGTCATCAAACTCGGACTCTGCAGGGGCCTGGACTCCAGCAGTCCCCCGAGTGTCAGAGACCTCAGCTGTCACTGCCTCCACCTGCTGTGGTGAGGTGATCACGAGACTGTGACCCCGAGCCTACTCTAGAACTAGAACTCAATGAGGTGTGTGCATTTGTGTTGGTGGAGGGTGCAGGTGAACACACTGGAGGTTCTTCATCAGATGCTTCCTCTGCCCTCCCCATTTGAGGTGCTCTGGGGGCTGGGGCTGAGGGGCTGACTAGAATGCTTCCTCTGCCTTTTCTTGCTGGTGGCTGGAATAAAGAGATTAGTGATTGACTAGGCAGGCTCCTACACTATAGGTCACTCACAGTCACTGTCCACATGTGGACAAAGTATACTGGCTTGTTGGGGGAGGCCAATCTCGCCTTCCATGCAGGAGTGATCCCTATCCTCTCTATGTGAGCTCTGCTGCTTGCTCCTCATTGGAGGAGAGTGCCCTGAGCTCTGAGGTCCCCCCTCAAGTCTTGGCCCGTGGATTGTGGGTAATCTTGTCCTGCATAAAGACAGATGGATTGACCGTGAGCACCAGAGATGAAAGAGCAGTTCAAAAGCACGCATACCTGCTGTGTGCACTAAACCCTCCCCAGTAAGCAATTAAGGCACCATTTGTGCAGGATCTTACATGAGATGGTGAGTTTAAAGTGGCTGGCTGTGATGAAAGTATATTAATTTTCATAATATTTTTCTGGTTTATTGTGAAGTAGGTTTATCGGGGTAAGTATCGTTGGGTCTGTCTGTGTGATTTAATTACATTTGGAGTCAAGTAGACTGCAAGCTTGAAACCATCAAAGTAAGAAAAGTGCTTGACATGCTAAGGAGGAAACATGGGTGCTGGCTTAGCATGTAAGGTGTGAAGGGAATATGCATTTTTAGATAAATGAAGGGATTTGGATTTCAAAGGGATCTTAGTCTGTTTACAACTAGCCAGATAAGCAAGGCTAAGGAATGTGTTTATTTTTCCCAAAGGCTACTGACAATATTGGCAACATGAAAGTTTTATATTACGAGGAAGATACAGTTTCAAAGACATATGGAACAATAGAATTTACATATTAAAAAGAGAGAAACATATATATAGGAGAATGAAAGACGATGTGGAAGAAAGCCATGTAAGATCTAACAGGAGTGTGTGAAATAGCCTTAAAGAAGCCTCCAGCCATTTGTGCATAAATCTGCTATATAACGAAACTGAAGTTGGGGAAATGCCATTTGGAATTCCACTGTAAAGTGGGTATTGTGTTAACTTGCTGGCTCTGTTTTAAATTTAAAATCTATTTTGGACTATTGCCTTACAGGGGGTGTAACTGGGGTTCAGGTTAATTAGGAATTTTAGGAGTTATTATCGTAGTAATTGTAACCTTATGTGCTTGAAATCTTATTTTATTAATAAATATTTTAATTTAATTTTTTAAATCTCTGAAGGTCTTGGTGGACTTATTACTTCTGAGTTCAATATACACATCTTCTCATAATAAATACAAATTGCAAAACCATTGTGATAGCACCACTAAGTTTCCCCTGTGGATTTAGCCCACCCGGCACACATCATCTGCCACATCATAACACTGGCAGACATTCAGTGCTGATTTCCCATCTGCTAGTAGTTTGTGACATCTCTGTGGACTCTAACCCTTAGACTGCCTGATGCCCTTATGAGAGTGTGAGTTTGGAGTGAGTAGATGTTTCACTCACCCTGGTGGAGTGCATCAGATCATTCATTCATTTCCTGCACTGCAGGGCCATTCCTTTTTGGGTGCCATAGGTGCTGATATCCCTGGTGACCTCCTCTCTGGCCGGCATGGTCAGGTGAGAGGACCTCCAGCTCCCATCCCAAGGAAAGAGGACCTCCTGTCTTTCCTGGGAAGCCTGGCGGAGAATCCCCAGGGAGGCCTTGCTGAACCATGGAGCTGAGAGTTTGCTGTATCTGGCTGACTTGATAATGTAGACGTTCAGTCCACATCTGACCTAAAGTAAGTGAATGCTTGTGCAGGTGCCATTTAAATATGGCGCCTGGACCTTTGACCCCATTAGGTAACAATAGGGCAGCCAAATCATGGTCCAACCTGCCATGTGATTTGATGGATAATTTATGAGCTGAAAAGTGGGAAATTAGTCATGAAAATCCAACCCATGCCCAGTGGGAATCACGCTGACTTTCCTGCCCGCCACCTCACTTAGGCCAGAATTTTACGGGCGTGCGGGTGCGCACCTGACATGCCCGAACGTAATACAATGCGTGATGACGACGGGCGTGCGTCCCAATGTCATCACACACTCGCGTGACATTTCATTCGGCGGGCGTGCGCTAGAGTCCACTACTCACCCGCCGATAATTGAAGGCCTATTAAGGCCATTAATGAGCTAATTAGCTTGAAGTTTATGCTGCCCGTCCAACCTAATGGTTGGCGGGCAGGCGAAAAGGCCAAGCGCCCTTTACATTTTTTAGGAAACCTCATCCGCGAGCAGGATGAGGTTTCCTAAAGCTAATACAAATTAAATAAAAACTTTACTTTGAAAATAAAAACATGTGCCATCTCATGTGACACAGTCCGTTCCTCAGGGAGATTGAAGTGCTCTTCCGTGCGCATGCGTGAACTGCGCGCCAGGCCCGTTCTCCCTCCTCCCCCCCAGCCCACACATGTAGTACCCAGCGCTACCGCTCATGATCCACGCAGGGCAGGCCTTAACTGGCCTGCCCGTGTGAAATCACGGAGCGGAGCCGATAGTGGGTAGCTACCCGACTGCCCCCGTCCACTCCCACCGAGCCCGCCCGACGAGAGAGAAATTCAGGCCTTAGTCTCCAGAACGGAAAATTCCACCCATTAACTTTTCTTTTGAGTTAAGCTTACCCAAGAGCCTGCTACACGTTTATTGCTTAAAAAATTACATGACTCAAAAGATTTATATTATTCCCTCTAACACACATCTTGTTGCCGGCAACCTAGAGGTGAGAAGAACAGATTGGGGTCTCGTCCAGAATTTGACACCATTTTACAGTACTTAAATTAGAAGTGGGAAGTTTAAAATTGGTTTAAAAACAAAAGGAAAAAAATCAATCAGCAGGCATTCTTATTGGTTCACTGTACTAAATATCTAAGTTGGCCACATTTGACGCTAAAACCTATGTAGATCAGGGTGAGGTAACTTGGGCTATATTAAAATACTGAAGAACTAAGAGCTGTAGGCAGCAAATAGACTGAAACATAAGACCTAAAGTGAAAAAGGTGACATCACCAAATCCTAGCTAATCACTTTCATATTGAACCAGAAACAGAGGAAGCAAACTTAAAAGCAGAAACTGACAAAATAGTTTTAGCTCTCACCCAAACAGGGAGGGAAAATTGCCACAAGAAAGATGGAATTACAGTTCGAAGAAAGAGCAGCAAGAGGAGAAAGGGGAAAAGTTATCCCATCACCTATTTTAAATCTTCTAAGTGTTGTGATTTTCAATAATAAACACGAAGCAAGCTATCGGGTAAAATCAAATTTTAAAAAAGGATAATGTTTATTCACACAACACCCCTAAATGTGAACACAAAGAAACACACTCACCTTCTCATGTACGTTGACCTACACACAAGTAAAGATGGATTCTAGAGACAAAGCCTGTATTTAGGTTGTTAGCAAAAGAAAAAAAGAAGCCAATCATATGTCCCAAGTTTCAGTCCTTTAAAGATGCGTGCATAGAAGGCCGGGATGGGTTCCCTCTGATGCTTCTTGGATGAACGGAAGTTGGGAGCCCCTGGGTCGCCAGACAAAGTGGTGGCCAAGTTTTGTAGAGTGAAGCTTTGCAGGTGAAAACAAATTAGTTCCTCTCTCACACTGCCTGGGTTGCCTTGTCGTAGGGTAGGCTTCTGTTCTTCTTGCTGGAGGATGGTCCCACTTGTCCTGTTAATTTGCCATCCCTCCCTGGTTCTGGGAGTAAAATCATTTGTGTTCTGAGGTCGGCTTTGGTCATTTGACCCTCCATTATCCACAAAACTGATTCGAATTTAGAAGCCACTGCCACACAATGGGGTTTTGATGGTGGCTGTTCACTCTTTCTTGGGATAACTGGTTTCTTTGCACCTTTCGTTGTCAAGGGTTGACACTGCACCTGGAAGAGCTACTGACGTTGAGCTTCGGTAGATGTCCAGTCACCAGGAAGTGTAAATTCACAAGTGATTTCACATTGTGAACGTCTATTCAAGGGAGGGCATCCCAACCACGGTCATCTACCCTTTACGAACTTTCTGGAAGCATGTTCAGAGTTAATCCTTTGTCTGTGCCGAAATCACAGAAGGTCACCTGACTATTGGTGGCCTTCTTGGGCAGCATTTTGACCACTTTTTAAAGTCAATTTTGAAATGTCCACAGTGACCGAAGGCCTGTATCTTGACTGTCACAACTGATGTTAATCTGCTTATTTTAAACAAATAAAGACTTAAACAAAAGCAGGGCACACACATGTAATATGTGCTACTTATGTATTTGTTCGTAAAGTTTGCTGGTCCCAATTTCTATTAATTGCAAATTTAAATATTTGGCACTGAATTCCTGCAAAATATTCAAATTGGCCCTTTTAACTCTGCCTTCAGGTCATGCTGGCCGTACAAAGGTAGCATAACAGTGTTTCCACCAACAGGTTGCAACACTCCATTTACAGGGTACTCATTACTGGAGTCATAGAAGTAAATTAGTCTCTAACAAATCACTTGCCAACATGTTTAACGTTGTCACTCTAAATTTGTGAGCATTCAGAAAGAATCAATAATATCAAGCTGCAGCAGTCCTGGCTGATTGCCTTCAGTACTGACAGAAGCCAGGTTCAGTCAGCTTGGAAGCCATCTGATCCAGAACCAACGCAAACCATTATCTTGCAAAGTGGTTTGCTTTTGTCCATGCAGGTGCCTGGTAAAATAGTCAGATATCTGTTTTCTTCCTAAATTCCTGTGGTTCTGCTTTCTTCTCAATTATCCCCCTCCTCTCCTAATGGCTGTGATCCTGGCTGAGCTAAGATTTCATGGGTGATGGCAGTCTTATTTTACCTTACCCAAATCATTATTCTGCACGGTGGATGAGCCTAGACATCAAGTGCCAGTGAGCATTTTGACCTCAAAGGATAGGGCGTCACAACCAAATCCCAATTCTGCCCACAAATGACATCCAAACAGATTTTTTTTTTTCAAACAGGGATCACCCGATTGTGTTCACAAGCAAGAACTCAGTCAGCATTTTAAACTGGACAGACCAACACCAAAACCATTGGCAGTGCCTCGTCTGTTACCCAGTTGACTTGTCAGAAAATTCAGCATCAGCCAGAGATTGATGTCATGTCCGTAAGACATATAAGAGATCATAAAGTGTTTAAACCAATCCTTACTTCCTGCTTATCTAAAAATTGTCTTTGCTGGACCAAACACATGGCTGCTACAGTTTTGCAAGATTTTGCAAGTTCTGGAAAGTTCCAACAGCAGTTACAGGACAAATCTCAACACTTATCCTTGTGGAATCTCATGCCTATGATTATGTGGGCCCATTACAATCAATGAAACAAGGGAGTGGTAGACAGTCTGTCTCCCCAGCCTGGACTTATGAAAAAGAGAGAGAGCTACCAAAACTCATTATGCCTGCAGAGGCGCTAATAGCCATTGTCTATCTCCTAAAATGAACAATAGATTTTTGACCAGAGACATAGAAACAGATTGTTAACCTGAAGCTGACTCATCAATGGGTAATACCATATGACCTAAGCTCCTTTGATCTTTGGAAAGTTTTAATGTTACATTTCTGGTCTCCCAGGGCAGTCTGCTGTTAACATCCAGCCTGTTAACACCAAAGCCAGACTTCAGGCTGACAACAAAGCGTGTCTCAAGTCTAAACCTCCTCAAAGCCTGGTTCTCCGGGAAATTCCTGCCAATGCCTGTAGAGTGGACCAAGTCTCTATATACCGTATATTCACATGAACATCCTTTTTTTTTTGTTTTGAGTTATTTCTAGTTGTAAAACTTTCTTTCCTACCTCCTTCTTGTGTGCTTGTGTATGTGTATGTATTTGTGATGGGTTTGAATGTATGAATAAGCAATACTTCTGATTTAGCCCCGCTGCGAGTCTGTAGTAATTATGGTTTTGTTAAATGTTGGACTGTACCTTTAAGAATCTAAGATCACATGGTCTGTGTAAAACAATATGTTAGCAGTGTGGTCTTACCTCTACAGTCAGTGTAGAGATAGAGATGGAGTTGAAAGCACATGTGTAGTTGCTGCTGGCTGTATTGTAAATAAACCTAATGTTTCCACTTAGAAAGTTGTCTGCAGATCAACTCTGTTACAAATAAGCTACTTGACCACTCTACAACTAATTGGTGATGAGGATAAATCAAGATGAATCGGAATTGGTACTGTACCTTGCCCAGCGATTGAGAGTATCAACGTTCGCTTAAAGTAACAGAAGATATACTCACCCAAGATGCCACAATTTGGTAGAATTGATCCCTTTGAGCCAGCCACAAATGATTGGTCTCAGTATACAGAACGCCTCGCGTTCTTCTTTCAAGCGAACAAAATAATGGGGGAAGAGAAGAGGCGAGCGAACCTCTTGAGTACTTGTGGGAGCAAAACCTAGTTTGATTCAAAGATTTACAGCACCCAGTGCCCCAGATTTGAAGAATTTCAGAGAATTAGTGGACCTCGTGAAGGGACATTTTCAAACCAAGCCCTCAGTCACGATGTCGAGGTTCCAATTCAATTTGCGAACAGAGACCTGGGTGAGACAATTGCTAGCTATGGAGCAAATTTGAAGCAACTAACAGAGCATTGTGAGTTTGGTGAGACTCTGAACGACATGCTCAGAGATCATTTAGTGTGTGATGTGAAAGAAGACACAATTCAGAGAAGATTGCTGGCTGAAGAGAATATGGATTTTAAGTTGCCATTAGAAATAGAACTGGCTATGGAACGCACTGTAAGAGATTCATAAGCAATATAAGGGGCGCAAAATGGCGCCGTACTCTAAATCAGGTGGGAACAGTCAGCCGAAAGTGGCGTGAAAAAGCAAGACCCTGCCACAAAGCGGGAAACAGCCCCCACTAACTGAAAAATAAGAATAAGAAATAATTCAGCAACTAAATCAAAGAACAACTTTAATCGAGGTGGACAGAATCAGTCTTTTAGCGATTGGCAGTTTAAAAAGTAGAATGTTACTTTTGCCACAGAAGTGGACATATAATGAGACAGTGCAAAGAGAGATTTAAACAGGTTTGCAAACAACAGAAGAAGCCCAATGAAATCTACAGTGTAGAAGAGCCTGAAACAACAAATCCTGACATTTATTCACTGTTTAACATGAAAGTTTGGAAGACAGAGCCAATATTTATTACAGTGCAAGTGAATGGTAAACCAGTAAAAGTGGAAGTAGTCACGGGAGCTTCCACTACTGTAACTGGAGAACATACTTTCAGATATTTAAATAATGGTGCACATCAATTAAATTTGGAACAAACATCTGCCAAGCTAAAAACGTACACAGGTGAAGAAATCCAAGTAAAAGGTATCAGCAGAGTAACTGTCCATTATAGAAACCAATCAGCACAGGTACAGCACAGTGATAGCATTAAGAGGCAGAGGACCAAGCCTCCTAAGGCGATACTGGTAAGGGAAATCAACCTTGATTGGCCAGTGAAATTTCAAAAGGAAGCTGGAAGAATTCATGTCTTGAAAAAGGAACAAGGCAAAGTATGGCAGAAAGAGCCTGGAGAGTTCAAGGACCACAACAGGATGAAAAAGGAATGTGTAAGGACTCAACAACCTGAAGAAATGCAGTCCATCTCAAACAAAAACATAGAAGAACAACAGAAGAAACTCAAGGAGACCCTGCAAAATGACAGAGTTCAAGACGAAGTGACTAACCTTCGCAAGGAAAAGGAAAACCTGTTTAAAAACCTTCATACATGACAAGATTCCCCCCTGGTCACCAACAGTGAAGTCGAAATGAAGGTCGACGCTAAACCCTGTGGTAGAAAGAAGAAGACAAAAAGGAAGAAGTTTCCGAAAAGACAATAAAAAGGTAGCAATAAACAGACTATCTAACCGTGCCTACTTCGATATTATTCCAGTCCCTCACAATGTTTTGCTGGATGATGACACTGAAGATAAAATCAAAGAGGTACGAGTTACTCCCTAGGTTTTATCTGGAAAGAATTCTAGTTGCCGTAGACAAATATGAATAAGTTAAAGGTGATTCATTGGAGAGCAAGCTTGCTTGCTTTCTTTATCACTACAGAACGATCCCCCACATGTCAACAGGAGCAATATCCTCAGAATTGTTGATGTGATGCCGTCTTGGGACAAGACTGAGCCTAATATTTCCAAATTTGGAGGGGAAGGCAGAAAAAGCAAAAAGCTGCTCATGACTTGCATAGTCGTGAGAGACAATATACTGTTGGAGAAGCTTTATATGTAAAAAATTTTGGTGGAGGGCTGAAGTGGTTACTGGGTAAAATAAGTTGTGACTGGACTATTATCATACAATGTGGAAGTGGAAGGCCAGATCTCCCATAAGCATGTGGACCATTTAAGAAAAAGAGAGATACCACAACAAGATATAGTTCTACCTGTAACCATTACTGAACCAGTGTTTCCTGTTGAAGATGCTCAGCCAAGGATTGAGACGCCTGATGTTTCTATCAGAGCAGGAGACACTGAACTGCAAGTCCCCACTGAGGTACCTGATGTTCATGCAGTTCCAGAGAATGTGGTTCCTGAAAAATAAACTGAAGTTGTGGAGCTGCGACATTCCACATGAATCGGGAAACCACCTGAAAGACTGAACTTGTAAATTTCATGACCTGTGTAAATATTATATTGTCATGAGATAAATATACTTGTAAATACAATATGTACAGCAAAGTTAAAGGAGGAGGAATGCAATAATTATGGTTTTGCTAAATGTTGGACTGTACCTTTAAGAATAGTCCTGTGATGTAAGATCACATGATCTGTGTAAACCAATGTGTTAGCAGCACGGGCTTCCTCCACAGTCAGCGCAGAGATAGAGATGGAGTTGAAAGCACATGTGTAGTTGCTGCTGGCTGTATTGTAAATAAGCCTAGGGCAGAATATTGTGCTCATTGGGCGGGCACGCGCCCGACCTAAATGAGCGTAAAATGACGCGCGATGACTTCGGGCGAGCGTCCTGACATCATCGCCCACTCGCGCTATATTTCGGTTGACGGGCGCTCACGGGAGTGGGCAGTGCGCCCCCTGACAATTAACAGGCCTATTAAGGCCATTAAAGAGCAAATGAAATGAAATGTTTCACTGCCCATTCAACCTTCCAGCTGGTGGGCAGATGAAAAGGCCAAGTGGATTTTTTGCGCAACCTCATCCATGGGTGAGTCTGTCCCATTAACATTTTACATGTCACATTAAAATGAACATTTTAAAATTCTTTACTTTTTATTTTCAAAAACCTTCAGCTCCCTGAGGCAGCTCTGTGCCTCAGGGAACTTTTGCTGCACGCACTTGCACGCATGTGTGAAGTTGCGCGCTCACCCTCCTCCCCTCCCCCAAAACAAGCAGGGCCGCTAATTGGCCAGACAGCGTGAAATGGCAGTCGTGGCCCTATCGCGGGCGCCACTCCTGCTCACCCCCACCAAGCCCACCCGACAGCCAGAAAATCCTGGCCCTAATGTTTCCACTTCGGAAGCTGCCTGCAGATCAACTCTATTACAAATAGGCAACTCGGCCACTCTACAACAGAGTCACTTTAAAATTGACTTTGCAAACAGAGGGTTTAGGGAAACGTGCCACAGTCTATTTCAAAAATTAAAGCACTTCTGCTTACAGACTGTGAGAAAATAAAGGAGTTCAGTTTGCCAATGTCTGTAACATTGAATTTAAGGCATTGGCTTTGAGTCTTTAACCACAGAAAGCAAAGATTTATTTTTATAAATATAGTGCAAACATGGTAATGGAAAAAGGACAACTCAACTATAGTGGGGAAGAATATAGCTATTTAATTCATTTATGAATTTAACCAACAGCAGCTTGTAGTGTCGTAGCATCAAGCTAATTAATATTGATGGCACCACAACACTGGCTTTTTAATTAAAGAGTTGATCAAAACTGTCGTGCACTATCTATATATCAACATATGTCTGCATAAACTGTTGCGTAGCTCATGCAGAGTCATTTCAATTTTTAAACAACCAATATGGCAATTTTTAAAAAGTGAGATGCCATTCTGAAGAGAAAAAATATATTCAGTATCAAAATATTTGTCCGGACAGGGTATCATTCAGTTCCAAGCATCCCCAGGTATTGGCATTTCATCCATTGAATAATGAACAAAAATATTAGCTGTTAAGTAACTTATAACCTGCTTAGTCCACACTGAGCTCTGCCTCCCTTTTCAAACACACTAACTGGTTTTCTTGGATTTTCTCAAAGAATCCACCCATTTTTGGATGGTCCCAGAGTGATGCAGAAAGGAAAGCAAGGCTAGTGGCCTGCTGCCAAATTTTGTGCTGTAGTTTCTAGGATTTGATGAGTATCATTCCTGACCTTTATCTTGCCAAGAGTTGCCATGAAATACACCAATATAAAAACATGAAACACAGTACTGTTAACAACTGGAAAAAGATAACTGGTTAAGACAGGTCCATTGTCAGAATTGTTTCCTGTGGTCAGATTTCCAGCATTTTCAGTTTTATTTTATGTTTAAGAAAGGTAAGAAATTGCGGTTTACCAAGTATTTGGGTACTTTGCGATTTAAACAGCCCGCCTCCGCACTCGGCAGCCCCTGTGGCTGCCTCCCCACTTCTTTCTGGGTCAGCTGGCCCGACTCCAGCTCGCACCCAGTACCCAGCAATGAAGATCCCCCCTTGGCAGGCATCTTCTGCCAAGGCGGGCAGGCCAAACCGGGGGTTTTCCCAGCTCCCCCTACCTGCCTCGAGGATGAAAATCCAGGCCTGGGTGTCAGAGTCTTAGAACAAGGGGCTCGCCATTTAGTAAATGAGGGAAAAAGGTTTCACTCAAAAGGCTGTGAATCTGGAATTTGAAAATTAGAACATTCCATCCCAGAGAGCTGTGGATGTTCAGTTACTGAGCATATTCGACATAGAGATTGACAGATTTTTGGACACTTAGGGATTCAAAGGGGCATGAGTTGCAGCAGAAGATTGACCATGACTGGCCATGGGGCAGGTTGGAAGGGCTGAATGGCCTACTCCTGCTCCTGTTCCATATGTTCTTATATGCCAGCAAAATTAATCAATATCTTTTATTGCGCAATAGACGGCAGTTTCACCAACTACCTATGAGCATATTGAAATTTTTCAGGAAGACCTGTGTTTTTTTAAAGAAATACAAGTAAAGATACTGATCAAAAGATAGCTGATACTGCAAAGTGACCACTTTCTGGAAAATTCCTATGTGGATTATACTGATAGACCTGTCCTGAGGACATGGAATTTCGCACCTGAGGAGGTGTCAAGGTCCACTTCAAACAGAGACACTTGAAAGAAAGGTATGAAAAATGCAGAGGGCTGGAATTTAATCTCTGGTGTTTGGGGAGACAATGGAGATTGTTTCCTACATATCATCGGACATTCAAAAACCCATCTCCTGTTTATTTGTGTCTCAGAATGTGTAAAAAATGCCCTGAGATGAAAGCAAAATGGACTGTGGATGCAAGACATGCATATTTCCCCTCTCCCAGTAATATACAGAGAAAATGGGTTAAAAACTGGCTGAAGACCAGTGAGAACAGAGGAACAAAGAAGCAACAAGAACAACAACAGGCCATCTCTCTCTCTCTCTCTCTCTCTTTTTCTCTCTCTCTCTCTCTCTCTCTCATTTTCTTGCTGGAGGCAATTTGTCTAGGAGGCAGTAAGCAGAAAGAAACAGGACAGCCTCTTCAGTTTTCCCTGCAGGGACAACCAGGCCGCCTCTCCCCCTGGGAACAAACAAGGCAACAAATGTCTCCAACAGACTGCAAAGTTGTCAAGGTCAGCTCTACCCAAATCAACCAACTTAACAGCCGCAATGTACCCTCATCTACGCCTCACAGACAAGCCAAAGACTGATTTGTATATTCTTTTTAAACTTTTATTTGGATTCTAAACTTCTCTTCTCATTTCTGACGTGTGTGTGTGTGTGTGTGTTTGTGTGGAGCAACTTTATTATTTTCCCTTGGGTTTTAGTAACATTATAAACTTACTCTTTCCTTGACTCAAGAAAGCCTGGTTAAAAATGGCTCCTTATAAAAAGTAAATATATTTGGATTGGGAAAAGTTATCCACGGGTAAAGAATTTTAAGCAAACCTTTGTTGTGACCAACCGGGGAGGTTGGAAAAGAGGAGAGCCAGCTTTCCTCATAACACTTTGGAAAAGGAGGATGAGGGGAGTAAATTGGCAGAGAAGTATTGCTCAACGTGGTTCTTGACCTTCGAGCCTCAGTGTTATACATATAACTTTCCACTGAATATATTTTTCGTGCACACCTCCTAGAATCAATACAATATCATAACCTTTTCAGTGAGGTATGAAGTGGTTAATGGAGTTGTTAATGGAGTTTGTGCAATTTTACTTGAAAGTGAAATTCACCCATATATGATCAAAGCTTCAATGGTGGCTAGTAGATGCAATGTCATTGTGATATTATGGAGCCACGGAAGATTTGAAGTTGAGAAATATTTTATTTTAACACATGAGCAGCCTTTGAGTTTCTAGACTATATAAACGTAGCCACAGGACTGAATTTGATGATTTTCAAAATTTTGCCACTTTGCTCACCCACTTTAATCGGTCTTTGCACCGATTAAAACCTTTCTCACCGTCTTGCTGAATTCCATAGATAAAGGAGGGAAAGACATGCCAATGGACAAATGTTGTGACCATTTTTCTGATCCAAGCTTAATAAAGCTATAAAGATTCGAGGCACATTGGTCAGACAGAGGCCAGATAAAAGCATTGAAACATCATCGCCTTCAGCTTTGCCATTTATCCAAATACAGTAAACTTTTAATAACTCAAGTGCTTGTATCCAATGTGTTTTATTATTTAGAGCTCATGTGTCACTACTGAAATGTAATGTATTTCTGTCATTTTCCAACCCACAATGGGCTCTGTGAGCTGGCAACCATTAGAGTTTCACAGTTGTAAATCAACAGTCCTAGCTCATTAAAATTTTATGTTAATTCAAAAAGGAAAGGATGACTTTCATCTTAATACATATGGCTGCATGCTGTTCACTGTAAGACTAAAATGGATTAGAAGGTAATGATCGATGTTACTTCCCTGTACAATCACTGTGTTATTTAACAGCTTTTATTCAGATCCTGATTTGCATGAGTGAAACCTATTTTCATGCAGAGAAGTAATCTGAGAAGATGAACAGCTCTGATACTGACAATTTATAAATCATTCTGGTGCCCCTGGCCAATCAGGAGTGTCGTCTTGAGGCTTCAATAGCACACTTTTGACAAGCAGTGCATTCTGTGGAAAAATGCTCTGAGCCAGAGAGTGTTGTGTTCTCATGCCACGTTTCTAGAATGTTCTTTGAGCTGATTTGTAATCTTCGAGCAGCGGGTTGGAGCTTGTGTGTCTCGCTAAATGTTGGGATGGAGGTCTGGGTGCCACGATTTCTCTCATCAATCTTGGCCATGCCACTGCACAAAAGTGCCAAATAGGTTTCCAAAGAGGAGGGCAAAAAAGAATCAAGAGGATGAATGACACCTATTCATTGTGGCACACCTTCTTTGCTGCTGATTTCAGGGTGACAATGGCAAAGACAGGGAGCCGGTCACTGGCCTGCTCTCCCAGCAAAGAATGATGCAACATGGGAGAACCGAGGAAAAATCGTTTTTTATAACATTTGCAACGATATACTGAAAAGGCCTTTCTGAAATTCCCCCTTACACTTCCAGGAATATCATAGAATTGCAGTTTGTGATTGACAGCGCAACAGAAGGATTATAAATGCTACAGACAGGTTGAAATATTGTTTTAAGAAAGAGTTGGCTAGCCTGAATAAAATGTAAAGTGTAAAGCTGCAATTAGTATTCAGACCCAGAACTTAAGGCCCTGCATCAAAAAACACCAGTTTCCTGAACCCACATCACACCCTTCCCGCCCAGGGGAAACAGCCACTTATTGGGGTTTTCATGAAGGCATCCCTTAATTGATACATTCAATTAATGTTAGGGCAGCAGACTGGCTCTCAAAGCTGGAGGGCCAATTGGAAGCCTTCTAGCTTGAGAGGAGCTGTAGGCTGTAATGGTAGGTAAGTAACAGAGAGAGTGTTTCAAAATGGAGGCACCCTGTCACCAACTTTAAATTAATAAAAAAAAGTTTTGCAGCCAGGTCACCACTGTGATAGGGAGGGTGAGGGAAAATCAGGCTTATGTCAGTCAGCACCAGTATTTTCAGGCCAATATGTTCCTGCCCCTGCCTGAGCCCAAATATTTAGCCCAAAATATTTCAAAACCTAACTGGCTTCAAGTGGCTTCCTCCGCCACAACTTTCATCTCAATTTCTATTTTGTCAACACTTTTCGGCCCAACCAGTCCCTGACAGTGCTCCTGCACCATATGATTAAATAGTTGTAAATCATATTTTGTTAAAGCAACAAAGAGAGAAAGGAAAACTTTTCTAGAATGCAGTTGGGACTGCTTGCTAAACCTGTGTATTTATAAAGAGCAGGCAGAGCTATATTTAGCTGTAAAGACTTATGTGGAGCAATTAGAGGTAATATTAGGGTAGGTAAGCATTTAGGAAATAGTAACTATAACATGCTGGCTTGGCTAGGCATTAGAGCCTTGTCTCAACTGTCAAAATGATCAGCAGTTGCCACTGTTACATGTGAATAGAAAACCCTACCAGAAATAGTGGTGGGAGGAGAATCTACAATAACTTTTACAAAAGTAATGATCTAAGTTTAAAGTAAATGAAGCTAAAAGTACATGCAGAGGGAGCAGAGGCATGGGACTAAGTGGATCTTTTGTTTTTGAGCGTAGGTGTTTAATGAATGGGTCGATTGATCCATTGCTTTACTGTAGGGTTGTATGATCAAAGACACCATTGTGTCTCATGATCTTCTTCCATTTGATCACCTAGTTCTAGCCTCTGAGACCTTGATTGTGGAAATAAGGTGATGATGGTTGGTGTTTCTGCACTTATCAGTATTCAAGTCAGCCACTTGTGAAAAACAAAGACAGCAAAAACATTAAAGTGGAAAAAAAGTATAGTCAACCACAACGGGGTGGGGAGGGGGGTGAAGAGAAGGGAGGGGGTGCTGTCGGGTGGTGGGGCGAAGACTGGAGCAGATACAAGAACAAAGAAAATCAAGTGAAATGTGAGAAATCAGGAAGATCAAGAGAAAGACATTGTACAATACTACAAAGCCAGAAAAAAACTAATTTGATTTCCAAGCTTTACACACTCCTCACTGCACAACATCCACAACTGATGGAAAACTAACTCTCTTAAGTCATCTGAAGGGAGTATCCATACATGCATTTGATCTGCAACTAAAACCTCATTTCCAGCAGAAAATTCTGATAGGGATTCACTGTACACAACCAACGTGAACTAAGTTCATTGTCAGAGACCCTAGAATTGATTATTTCAGTCAAAGCTCTCAAGGTTGGCAATGAGAAAGGTTAAAGTGATCAGGGGTGCTGAATGATATTGATTGGAAAAAACACTTTCCTGCACACGTTCATTCTTCTATTGCTATTGAGGCATATTTTAAAAGAGAGTCACAAACAATTGTAACAAACATAAATCCCAGGTAAAATTGGCTCCAAGGGTTGCTCAAAGTACAGAACCCACAGCAACCTTAACAACACACCAGCCCCCTGGCCCCAAACCTTCCTCATTCCTTGAAGTGAATTATAACCCTAACCCTTTCTTGAGGGCTAGCCCAGATCAGGAGCACTCGCTCAATAATCACCCCCACTTAAGTCCAAAACAGCCACTCCCTACAGACACTTGTTTTTGGGTTTGAGCAAGTGAACCAGTTTCCACCCCCACCCCCCAGCTAAAGGAAGATGACAATCAAGAGATATTACCTTCTTCCAGATAGCCTTTGAAATAAGTTAGGTTATGATTACATGGATATTATACGGGTCTGGGGATCTCTCTTCAAAAAATTGTATTTCCCCACTTTAGGAAATACAGAGAGGTCATTTCTTAAGTTTCAAACAGAAAACTACATGAGACGTATTTTACTAGCTTATTTGCAAGTTTTTATAGGAACCAATTAACAAACAAAACACTCAAAAGTGGATAAGTGCACCACAACACTAAAGACTGTAGAAAGATGGAAAACATAGTCTTAGTTCTAATACAGAATCCAGTAAAAGAGACTTTAAAAAATAATCCTACAGACTAAAGATTCTTTTTAGGATATCCATCAAATACTTAAAGCAAAGTATTACCTTAAATCTCCAAGTTGTTTCAGCTGTCTGACCAGCAAGACACGTAAAACTGATGTTTAAAGTGTCCAACTTTTAGACAACTTGAGAAGCATTGATTTAAGGTTTTCTTCTTGAACCCTTCTTCAATACTTCTAATTTTTTGAGAAAAAGCCTGTATCTATATACCCTTCTAAACCAAAATACGTCAGCTCTAGCAGCTCTAGGGGAGGCAGTGGTGTATTGTTATCGATGGTCTAATAATCTAAAGATCCATGGTCATGCTCCCTGGACTGGGGTTAAAATCCCACCTTGTAGCTGATGGAATTTGAATGCAATAAAAATCTGAAATTAAAAGTCTAATGATGACTATGGAACCATTGTTGTAAAAACCCATCTGGTTCACTAATGCCCTTAAGGGAAGGAGCTCTGCCATCTGTACCTGGTCTGGCCTGCATGTGATTCCAGACCCATAGTAAATAACCTAGCAAGCCACTCAGTGGTATAAATCGCTACTAAGCCTTTTTTAAAAATTCATTCATGGGATGTGGGCTTCGCTGGCTGGGGCAGTATTTATTGCCCATCCCTAGATGCGCTTAAGAAGGTGGCGGTGAGCTGCCTTCTTGAACCACTGCGGTCCACCTGGTGTAGGTATATCCACAGTGCTGTTAGGAAGCGAGTTCCAGGATTTTGACCCAGCAACAGTGTAGGAATGGTGATGTATTTCCAAGTCAGGATGGTGAGTGACTTGGAGGGGAAATTCCAGGTGGTGGTGTTCCCATGTATCTGCTGCCCTAGTCCTTCTAGATGGTAGTGGTCATGGGTTTGAAAGGTGCTGTCGAAGGAGCCTTTGTGAATTCCTGCAGTGCATCTTGTAGATGGTATACACTGCTGCTACTCTGCACCAGTGGTGGAGAGAGTGAATGTTTGTGGATGTGGTGCCAATCAAGCGGGCTGCTTTGTCCTGGATGGTGTCAAGCTCCTTGAGTGTTGTGGGAGCTGCTCTCATCCAGGCAACTGGGGAGCCTATAAGGAAAGAAACCAGATGGACCTCTTGGCATCGACTTAGGCACCAGAAATGACAATGGCAAACTAAGCCCTGTCGACCCTGCAAAGCCCTCCTTAATAACATCTGAGGGCTTGTGCCAAAATTGGGAGAGCTGCACTTAGGGAATCATATCTTACAGATAATGCCCCAAACACCACCATCACCATCTCATGGCAGGTCAGACCCAACAGAGATGGTGGCATAATGCTACACAATTGGGAGGGAGTTACCCTGGGAGTCCTCAACATTGGCGCTGGACCCCATGAAGTCTCATAGCATCAGGACAAACACGAGCAAGGAAACCTCCTGCTGATTACCTCATACGGCATCCCCCACCCCTCCCCCCGCTGCCGCAGCTGATGAATCAGTGCTCCTCCATGTTGAACACCACTTGGAGGAAGCACTGAGGGTGACAACGGTGCGGAATGTACTCTGGGTGGGGTAACTTCAATGTCCTTCACTAAGTGTGGCTCGGTAGCACAGCCACTGACCAAACTGGCCGAACCCTAAAGGACATAGTTGCTAGACCGGGCCTGGGGCAGTTGGTGAGGGAACCAACAAGAGGGAAAAACATTCTTGACCTCATCCTCACCAACCTGCCTGCTGCAGATCCATCTATCCATGACAGTACTGGTAGGAGAGACCACCACACAGTCATTGTGGAGAGGAAGTCCCATCTTCACGTTGAGGATACCCTCCATCGTGTTATGTGGCACCAGTACTGTCCTAAATGGGATAGACTTTGAACAGATCTAGCAACTGAAGACTGGGCATCCATGAGACGCTGTGGGCCATCAGCAGCAGCAGAATTGTACTCATCCACAATCTGTAACCTCAAGACCCGGCATATCCCCAACCATTACCACCAAGCCAGGGATTAACCCTGGTTCAATGAAGAGTGCAGGAGAGCATGCCAAGAGCAGCATGAGGCATACCTAAAAATGAGGTGTCAACCTGATGAAGCTAAAACTCAGGACTACTTGTGTGCCAAACAGCTTAAGTAGTATGTGATAGACAGGGCTAAACAATTCCACAACCAATGGATCAGATCTAAGCTCTGCAGTCCTGCCACATCCAGTCATGAATGGTGGTGGACAATTAAACAACCCACTAGAGGAGGAGGCTCCACAAATATCCACATCCTCAATAATGGGGGAGCCCAGCACATCAGTGCAAAAGATGAGGCTGAAGCATTTGCTACAATCTTCAGCCAGAAGTGCCAAGTGGATGATCCAGCTCAACCTCCTCCAGAGGTCCCAGCATCACAGATGCCAGTCTTCAGACATTTTGATTAATTCCACATGATAACAGGAAATGGCTGAAGGCACTGGATACTGCAAAGGCTGTGGGTCCTGACAACATTTCGGCAATAGTACTGAAGACTTGTGCTCCCGAACTTGCTGCGCCCCTAGCCAAGCTGTTCCAGTACAGCCACAACACTGGCATCTACGCGGCTATGTGGAAAATTACCCAGGTGTATTCTGTACACAAAAAGCAGAATAAATCCAACCCGGCCAATTACAGACCCATCAGTCTAACCGCTGTCATCAGTAAAATAATGAAAGGGTTCATCAACAGTGCTATCAAGCAGCACTTGCCTAGCAATAACCTGCTCACTGATGCTCAGTTTGGATTCTACGAGAGTCACTCATTACAGCCTTGGTTCAAACATGGACAAAAGAGCTGAACTCCTGAGGTGAGGTGAGAGTGACTGCCCTTGACATCAAGACAACACTTGACCAAGTGTGGCATCAAGGAGCCCTAGCAAAACTGGAGATAATGGGGATCAAGGGGAAAACTCTATGCTGGTTGGAGTCATACCTAGCACAAAGGAAGATGGTTGTGGTTGTTGGAGGTCAATCATCTCAGTTCCTGGACATCACTGCAGGAGTTCCTCAGGGCAGAGACCTTGGGCCAACCATCTTCAGCAGCTTCATCGACGACCGTCCTTCCAACATAAGTTCCAAAGTGGGGATGTTTGCTGATGATTACATAATGTTCAGCACCATTCGCAACTTTTCAGGTGCTGAAGCAGTCCATTTCCAAATGCAGCAAGACCTGGACAATATTCAGGGTTGGGCTACCAAGTGGCAAGTAACATTCCCACCATACAAGTGCAGGCAACGACCAACTGCAACAAGTGAGAATCTAACCATCACCCCTTGACATTCAATGGCATTACCATTGCTGAATCCCCCACTATTAACATCCTGGGGTTACCACTGGCTAGAAACTGAAATAAACTAGCAATATAAATACTGTGGCGACAACAGCAGGTCAGAGGTTAGGAATCCTACGGCATGTAGTACTGCTCCTGACTCCCCAAAGCCTGTCCACTATCTACAAGGAACAAGTCAAGAGTGTGATGGAATACTCTCCACTTGCCTGGATGAGTGCAGCTCCCACAACACTCAAGAAGCTTGACACTATCCAGGACAAAGCAGCTCACTTGATTGACACTCCATCCACAAATATTCACTCCCTCCACCAATGACACACAGTGGCAGCAGTGCGTACCATCTACAAGAAGCACTGCAGCAACTCACCAACACTCCTAAGACAGCACCTTCCAAACCCACAACCACTACTGACTAGAAGGACAAAGGCAGCTGACACATGGGAACACCACCACCTGGAAGCTCCCCTTCAAGTCACTCACCAACTTGACTTGGAAATATATCGCCGTTCCTTCAATGTCATTGGGTCAAAACCCTGGAACTCCCCCCCTAACAGCACCGTGTGTGTACCTACACCACATTGGCTGCAGCGGTTCAAAAAGGCAGTTCACCACCCACCTTCTCAAGGGCAATTAGGGATGGGCAATAAATGCTGGCCTAGCCAGCAATGCCTGCATCCCATGAGTGAATAATAAAGAGCTATTGGTGCTGCCTCCTTGATTAAACTCCTCCCTTTTGATTATCCTCTATAATTCACTATTATTTAATTGTTGATAATGGCCTTATTATGTGAACACTGTGAGCATGTATCCGGTCAATGTGTCTTTGTGATATACTTTAATATCAATCCTAACCAACTTCACTTGTTTCTATATTTTCATAAGGTGATTCTTAAAATTTGTTCTCCTCTAGTTCAATAAATACTGTATTCTCACAGAATCTATGTTGGAACCGGGTGTCTGATCATGTTCAATTCTGACTTTCAGAAGCCACTAGGCTTTCATGATACCCAAGTTAACTTTTAAGTATACCTTCTTAATAGGTAATGACTCTAAATTCCTGACTGAACTATCATTAATGTGTGTTAACACCTTTTTAAAAATTCCTTTGGTAGTGAAACAATAGTCCTTATCGATAGCTACTTCCAAAAAAGGCTAGAAATCCAGTCAATATTATCAATATGAAGTAATGTTGTCTATCTTTAATTAAACTCAGAGCTGTTTTTAATTAAGTTCCGTGTTGCCCATGTATGTGTGTGAAAAGATGTCTGGGTAAAATGCCTATCTATTAGCCTATAACCATTTCTCAATTCCAAAGTATAATGTCCTAATTATACGTGAACTCTACCCAATATTTACATTTTACCTAACTATTCATGTAAACCATCTCACCCTCACATTGCATTTACATTAGCATGCCCAGAACCAATCCCAATAACTTTCTATGGACTACTATATGTGGAAACAAGCTTGGTTCAGCAATGCAATGCAAATATGCCAAGTGTGATGACTCATGAGAGACAATCATCCTTTATAGTTTTAAAGTAACTTATTTCAATTTCTGAAAAGTATTTTAACATATTTAGAACCAAAAATGTCATTCCAATTAGTCGATGGTAAATTGATTGATTTTGCTGCAATGTTGAATGGTAGCTACATAATTGTGACAGATTAGAAAATAAAATTTGAGAAAAGATTGGTCTGATGCCTGTTGCCCATGTCTTAACTCATATCAAATCCCATTCCCCTATCACCCCTGTGCTTGCTGACCTACACTGGCTTCTGCTCAAGCGACATCTGGATTTTAAAATTCTCACCCATTTTTTCAAATCCCTCCATGGCCTCACCTATCTCTCTAATCTCCTCCAGTCCCATAACCCTCCAAAATTTCTGCACTCCTCTAATTCTGGCCTCTTGTGCAAACCCAATTTAAATTCCTCCACCACTGGTGACTTTGAGTTGCCTTGGCCCCAAGCTCTGGAACACTCTCCCTACACCACTCTACCTCGTTACCTCACTTTCCTCCTTCACTCCTTAAAGATTACCTCTTTCATCAAGCTTTTGGTCAACTGGCTGAATATTTCCTTCCGGAGCTCAGTGTCATACTTTGTTTTGCAATGATCCTGTGAAGTGCCTCGGGATGTTTCATGGTGCTAGATGCAGGATATAAATATAAGTTGTTGCTGTTGTTGTAGTTGATGTCTAGGAATCTTTCAGTGTGTCATTATCAGTTGGTACAATTGCTGATGGGAGTCAAACCCAGAGGAGAACATTATTTTCCATTGTGAGCAGTATAATTCTATTAAATTTCAAAATTTCTAGCAAACTGCAGTAAGTTCTAAATATTTTAAGAAGGAACAGGAAAAGATATCTCCATGTTGCATGGCCCTTGAGGTCTGGTGATCAATTTGAGTTTAGAAACATGCAGCTTTGAAACAGCTGCAATTATTCAGGGCAATGTTCATAAATGGAAGTCACATTAATTGAAGGAAACTAATCCTACAATGGCACTGAGTGACATCAATATTTTGATCATTTTAATTTTGATTTTTTTTCAGTTCATTACCCTCCTGATATGTCATTTATCAAAGTTTGCTCCATCTCTTATACAATATTGCTGCAGACCAGATATTGCAGTGCCTCGGAAATGTCACAGCTGATCTGTGTCAGAAATCTCGTTGAACTAAGTTCATGAAAGACCGGCGATGGTCCCCTCCTGGTAATTGGTGCTGGAACAATCTTTTCTTTGGGATGTCACAAGCATTAAATATCATGACAGGAGAGGCTTGTTAAAAACAGTTGATGTCAACTTGATTTTTTTTTACTGAAGAAGCCAGTTTCTCATTAATCAGGAAGACTTGTATTTAAAATCCCAATTTTCATTTTGATGCCCCACATATATTACACTCAGCAGCTACCAAAAAAGGGCAAATCGCTTCAATACTTTACTCATCATTGTCTCCTAAATTAGTTCATGCTTTTAACTGTACAATTCCTATGACAGCTGTACAGACTAAAGAAGTCATATGTTCAATCCTCAGTCTGTGCTGAGTTAACTGATACCAGTTTGCACATTTGACTTCAGCAGGGTATGTTATTTCTGCTGCTTGCTGTCCAGCCACATTTTCTGAGAGTGCATCTGTTCAGATGTTGGGTGAATAAAAGATCAAGCTTAGCTGTGCATCTTTTCAGTGGAATAGGCAGATGGAAATGATGGGCGAGGAATCAGAGCACTTGTGTGGAATTAAAGCCCTGCGCTAGAAGCACACAGCAAGTGAGAGGGTGATAACGAGTAAATATGTTGCTCAAAGTACTGGAGGATCATTTCAGTTGACTTTGAATCTGCATTGAGTTTTATCTGAAGACTTGGGGTTTCTGAAGAAGTGTCTTCATAGGAGCAGTACAGGCCATTCAGCCCATTTTGCCAGGCTCCAAAATAGAACACGCAGATTACTATCTATAGATTCCCCTGTTTCTTGTCAAATGTTTGTCTATCCTTCTATGAATTAATAATGTCATCATCCTCGACTCCTTCCCTGGGCAGTCCACCACAATCATGTAATGTGCTCAATGTGATATCGTTCATGATTTAGATGCCTTTGTAGTTTGTGCCCAGAATGCCTCATCATAATGGGCCCGCTGAGGGGCAGATGGTGGCACAATGGCTATGCCACTAGACTAGTAATCCAGAGGCCCAGGTTAATCCTCTAGGAGAATGGGTTCAAATCCCACCAGGGCAGTTGGTGGAATTTAAATTCAATTAATAAAATTGGAATTGAAAGCTAGTCTTAGCAATGGTGACTATGAAAGCTATCTTCAATTGTTGTAAAAATCCATTTAGTTCACTTAATGCCCTGTAGGGAAGGAAATCTGCCACCCTTACCTGGTCTGAATGATATGTGACTCCAGACCCACAGCAATGTGGTTGATTCTTAACTGCCCTCCTGAAACTGCCTAGCAAATCATGCAGTTCAAGGGCAATTAGGGATGGGCAGCAAATGCTGACCTTGCCAGCGATGCCCACATCCCATGAAAGAACAATTTTTTAAAAAGATAACTTTGGAGCCAATAGCACAATACCACATAGTTGAACCCATATAGCTGTAAATTGTGCACCAAAATAATGGGCTGGATTTACATCCGAGAAGCGGGTAGTGGAGTCAGAAAATTTTCTGGTTTGGCATGCCCGCCTTGGGAGACAGTGCCTGAAAAGGCGGGATTTTCATTCCGGGGTGTGGGTGATAACAGGAGTCAGAACCACTACCCCTGGTAACAGTGCACAGGCAGCCGCAGAGTGCTGAGGCGGGTTGCTCAAAAGGCCCACATTGGTGATCGGGGACTTCGTCCCAGTTACAATAAAAACAATAAAACAGAAAACAGCCCTCGAGCCCTCAGCCCCCACATACTCATCATGCCCTCTCCATGCCAACTCATGCTACCTCATACCCCATCAACACATAATGGCCCTCATACCTTCCATGCCACATTATGGCCTGCCACCCATCCCCAATGGCCCTTCATACCTTCCATGCCAACCTATGGCACTTAACTGCCCATTTACCCAGTATACACTCTGTAAAGGACCAATAGTAACAATGTCATGTGTGAAAAAGCTTTAGAAAAACAATCATTCACAACTTTCTCACAATAAACTCCTTTTACTACAGACATATAAAAGTGGCAATAAACCAGCCCTTTAAAGTATCAATAGCAGAAACTGCAAGCACTTGACACCTCTTTATCTTGTATAAATAAACATTGAGCAATCAAGAAATAGATCTTAGAGGCAAAGCTGTCAGTCAAGCAATGTTTTCCCTTGGGTGCAGCCATTTCAACAAACTAATGGACGCCTGGGCTCTCAGCCAAGAATGCATAATGAGTCTCCCTGACTCTGTGAAAATCCAGCCCAATAACTTTCTTGAACAGTTAGGCTTATATTAATAAATATAGCCACACATCCTCCTTTCTGTCCCAATATAATCTGAATAGATCACTCACGACCTTTAAGTTGGAGTCCTGACCTATCATTATCATCCAGCCATATCTCAGAAATACCTATAGTGTCCAGTATCTCTGTTGTTGGAACTGACCTTCAATCTAACATTGTATTTCTGATAATTCTGGCATTAACATAAAAGAATTCCAAAACTCAATGTCAGTACTTTTTTGAGGGCTGTAACCCATTTCTTATAATCTTACATTTAGCCTAAGGTAGAGCAATTGCGAGTGTTATACTCTAACTCTCTGGCCTAAATGAACAGGTTTCGTTCCAGACTCAACTGAGGACCTTGTTGCATCAATTTTCCGGGTGGAAAATAGGGACACAGAGGTACAATTTAGATTCCAACATCTCAAGTCAGAACAGAGGGTGGGATCATGTCCAGTGCCATATTGGTTTGATCACTGTGGATACAAGTCTGGCGTCAGCCTCGAACAGATGTTAGGCCCCTTGAGTGTACTAATTAGCACCCCATCACCATTGACCCATTCCGGAGAATTGTACACCCTGAGTGCAGCTCTGCTCCTAACAGTTCTGCAACCTAACCAATGCTCCTTAAAGTGCCACCAAAAGGTAATTTTTTTAAAATAATGACTTAGTTTAATATGAAGCCAACTCCTTAGTATTACAGTAGACCACTGTCAACCCCGCTTTGGTCCTCTCCTAATTGTTTCATTCCTTTCCAGAGCATACTTGTATATCATAGGGGCCCTATATTAACCATTGTATCACCTATCTATATCTCACTCATTTTATTAAATAAAGCCCCTAGTCCCAATGTCATTCGAGCCTACTTATTCCAGGGCTAGGAATGATCCCCGTGACACATTCATGATGGCCTTCCAGTGCGAATCAATTACTGTCCAATGTGTTAACTCTGGATCAGTGGTAGCACTCTCACCTCTGGGTCAGACGGTTGTGGGTTCAAGTCCCACTCTGGAATTTTGGAATGCGCTAGTCGCTGAACTTAGTCCACAGGGCATTCTGCGGTACCAAAACAACCTCCATGTGAGAGGCCTGGATTTTCACTGAGTCGGGTTGACTCAAGAGCCCTTTAAAAATGGCAGGCAGGTCACAATTCTGGGGTTGATGACCCCATTCCTGGGCTATCTAGTTTTCAGGTGTGCCTTTAAAGGGTGCGGGATAAGACCATAAGACCTAAGAGCAGAAATTAGGCCATTCGGCCCATCGAGTCTGCTCCGCCATTCAATCATGGCTGATAAGTTTCTCAACCCTTGTTTCCTTTCAGAAGCCTGCATTTGGCACTCCCGACCTGGCTGGCTCTATTGTGGAGATAGGTATCTCCTACTCCTCCACAATTTTCATGGAGTTGTGCCAGGTTTTTAAAGAGTTGTGGTTCATGGCCCTTTAGAGGAATCATGAACCCTAGTGTGCATGAGGGAACCTTTTCAAAGGCAAGTTCAAAAGGTCCCCTCATGCACCTACGTCATGTTACACCCCCCACCCAACCTCTATGTCCCCTCATGACCCCTATGCCAATCTCTGCACCCCCACCCAAATCCTTTATCCCCTAATGCACCCTATTTCAGGCTTTTCCCTTCCACCCACCCCATCAGGCCTCTTGTGCCCACTATAAGAGGTTCTGCTTTACACCCACTCCTCAGGCTTCTCATGCCCGCTGTGCCAGGCTTTTACAGCTTTTGGTACTCACAGAGGTGTGCTTCAGTACTGCAGAATGCCCTATGGAATAAGTTCAGCACCTAACGCATTCCAAAAGATTGTTCCTTCAGTCCTTTCAGACTTTGAGGGAATGCTTAACCTGCTTGATAATGTCATTGAGCATGGAAGGAACAAAGTAGAACATGATCAGTGGTTATCAGCGGTGCTCACTCAACTTTCACAACACATTTTAACACTTGACACTCGGCAGGGACAAATGCACATTCACGGCACCTGAGATTGACTTTCTAGAGTGCAGAGTATCAGCAGCTGGAGTAAAAGGGTCAAAATCCTGGAGCTCCCTCCCTAACAGCACTGTGGGTGTACCTACACCACATGGACTGCAGCGGTTCAAGAAGGCAGCTCACCACAATCTTCCCAAGGGCATCAAGGGATGGGCAATAAATGCTGGCCCAGCCAGCGAAGCTCACATCACGTGAATGATTAAAAAGAATACATGACAACGACAACACCGTACATACGCTTCCTATCCTGTCTAACATGAAAAAATTGGCATCACACCTCGGTATTACCAACCTTTACCACAGATTTGTTCCTAGTTGCGCAAAGGTAGCAGAGCCTCTTCGAAAGCTACTCTGCGAGGATACACAATGGGAATAGACAATCGCACAGCAAACAGCGTTTGACATATTAAAGGTGAATATTGCATCTCTGCCAGTCCTCGTGCATTTCAACTCACATGTGGAAATGTATGTCATAACAGATGTGTCAGGAAATGTGATTGGTGCTGTACTCTCACAGTACATTGAAGGAAGCAAATGACCAATTGCTTATGCATCACCCCCGTTGTCAGAAACTGAACACAAGTACTCCACTGGAGAGCAGGAAGCACTAGCCTACATCTTTCTCTTTTTATTTGTTCGTGGGATGGGGGCATCACTGACTAGCCCAACATTTATTGCCCATCCCTAATTGCCCATCAGAACTGAGTAGCTTGCTAGACCATTTCAGAGGGCATTTAAGAATCAACCACATTGCTGTGGATCTGGAGTCACATGTAGCCCAGAACAGGGAAGGATGGCAGATTTCCTAAAAGAAATTAGTTAACCAGATGGGTTTTTACAACAATCGACAATGGTTTCATGACCATCATTTGAATTTTTAATAACAGATTTTTTTTATTGAATTCAAATTTCACCATCTGACGTGGTGAGATTCCAACCCCAGTCCCCAGAGCATTACCCTGGGTCTCTGGATTACTAGCCCAGTGACAATACCACTACGCCATCGCCTCTATGCTTATGAACAATGACACATGTATCTATACAGTAGACAGTTTACTCTCCACACCGATCACCTAGTGCTAACCACATTGTTAGCCACGTCAGGATCTGGTCATCGAGCTCTACACATCTACAGATAATCAGATCGTCTTCATCAGTACAACTTCAAGCTTCAGCATCTCTCAAGTTCACATATTTGAGCAGCTGACATGCTGAGCTTACTAGTACCATAGACAGCGTTAGCGACAGTGAAGTGACTTGCAACATTGAAGACTACGTGATCGTGGTGATTTCCCACGTGACTGTGAATCTTGTTTCGCAATAATTGTTGAAGGTAGGGTCGGTGACAGACAGCATACTGTAGAAAGTCAGTCAGTACCTAAAAGCTGAGTGGCCTCAGGAAATAGAGGAAGCATTGGTCCTGTGCTACAGAGTACACAATGAACTTTCAATGTTTGATGATAACTGTATCACATGCGGAATTCAATCGCTTAAACCAAAAGCATTACAGTAAAGTGCATTGCTTCTTACCCATGAAGGACATCTGGGTGTTGTTAAGAGGCAGCAATGATCCCATGAAGCAATCTGGTGGCCAGCAATAAATTGCTGCATATAAGAGTTCATTAGAAACTTTTAGCTTGTATGCTCAGTGGAAAATCTGTTAAACTATGTCCCACGCCTTTACAATCGACCCCCAGGCCAACAAAGCCGTGGCAACAACTTCAGGTTGATATTTTTGGAGAATTGCAAGCAGCCTCTGAGAGTCAATATTTTCTGCTTGTTGTTCATGACCTACAAAGCAAATGGCCAAAAGTGGCTACAACAAATTCCATAAAAACCACTTCAGTCATTGACATTCTAGACAAGTTGTTTACAAGATGGACTTTCCAGAGATTGTTTGTTTTCAGTCAATTCACAGAGTTCTTAGAAAGCTACGGAATTCACCACTATCTGACATCATGATGCAACCCGCAATCAAATGATTTCTAATTGTCTAACAGGGTCACTTGTGATCAAGGTCAGTCTGAGAGCTAGCATGTCAGAGGGAAAAACCTTTGAACAATCCATTTATATCCTACTTCACACATATTCCACCCCACACTCTCTGACTGGAAAGATACCGGCCAAACCAATGGCTGGGCATAATCTTTGCTTGCCGCTGACCATTCTTAAGCCATCACTGCTTTCCAACGAGAATGACAGAGCAAAAGCAGATGAAATCGCGAAGTGACAAGGTAAAGTAAGAGTGTACTTCAGGAAGCGAACACATGCAAGGAGATTACGATTTGAAGTTGGAGACTGAGTTTGCGTCTAACAACCAAATTGTGACCACAAACTCACAACATCTCTATCAAGACCAAGGTAGATCAAGTGGTTGCCCAGTACCAATGCTTATCTGTTGGATGATAACCCAAAGTGGAATGCGAGACGTTTGACAGCAAGCAGACCAGGATATCTCGAGGACAGTGATTATGAGGATACATTTTCTCTTTCAATGAGCGACTGCGATGTTGATCATCTGCCTCATTGAGACAGTCTCACAGAAAAACAATCTCAAGTTCGTAGATCTCAGCGCCATCATCAGTGACCTTCATATCTCAAAGACTATTTCTGTACTTTGAGAAAATGGACACGTATGAACTCTAGGAAGTGACTAAATGTACATTTGTTTTTTGTTTAGGATGATCTTTTAGTGTTACAAGGGGGAAATATTAAGTATTCAATTGTTTGGTGTTTGATTATGTGTGTCTGTGGACTCTTCTCTGTTCTGTGTGCCGTTAGTCAAGCCTGGTTGTGGTTACTGAGAAAGAGAAACTAAACTGAAACAAGAAGTTGGAAACATGAGAGCAGACATTTTAAAAGCATTATAAATGAAACTCCTGTTCAGACATAGAAACTGGTGTCATCTCTGCATATCTCCGAGGCATAAAACATAAGTTCCCAGTACCACTTTCAATTGCTACACTCGCCAATGGCAAAATGTGCAGCAAATTTTTGAAGGCCTTTCAAATGAGGTAGTTTGGGTCTTGATCTCCTTCTCCAAAATTAGAAACTTGGCTTTCAAATACAAAATTCATTCTAAGACCTGTCAGAACAGTCCATCTGACATTTGTCTGCATTCACTAAAAGCCAGGTAAGCATTAAATATTCCTTGGACACCTGTCATGAACTTATGAAGAGCCATCTGTTGCACCAAACAATATGGATAACAGTGGAGATGTTCAGTTAAGGAAGGTTAACTGATTGACAGGCACTTCACAAAAATACAGGGTACTGATGCAATTCTAAATGGATGGAATTTCTCACAGCTTCCTTGAGAGGAAATCTGTCTGTAGATACACGAAAATAAATATCTATAAGGTACGTCATTACGGATAATGATAGCTGTCTTTGGCCATTTCAATGATTTGCAGTAGAGTAATCATGTTAAATTTTTCCATTCTGAGCTTTTCTTCAAAATTTTACAGGTTCAATATCAAACTGGAACTTTTTAACAGTGCAAACAATCTTTTAAAGATTAGTTTTCCTTGTTTCTAATTTGTTGAAAATACAAAGACCACATAAGAATGCAAGAGTATGGTAATGTAGTGGACTAGTCACTTGGCTCATAAACTCAGAGACCTAGGCTAATAATAAAAATTTGAATTCAAATCCCACCACAGCAGTTTGAGAATTTGAAAAATTTTAAAAACCTGGTCTCAGCTGTCAGATTGTTGTAAAAATCCAAATTGGTTCACTCATGTCCTTTAGGAAAGACAATCTGCTGTCCTTACTCAGTCTGGCCTATATGTGTCTCTTGATCCACAACAACAGGGTTGACACTTAACTGCCCTCTGAAATGGCCTAGCAAGCCATTCCATTTAAGGATGGGTGATTAATCTGGCCTTGTCAATGATTGCCACATCATGAGAATGAATTAAACAGGCTATTTGATTTCTGAATACTTAAACTACCTGAATGGTTTTATACTTCTCCAGATTTGGGGAACTCTGTCTCGAATGGAAAAGAACTGTTCAGTCACATTGTTCTTCCCATGCTGATTCATAGATATTTCCAATTAAGTGGCCCTGTTGATACAGGTAGAACATTCAAATGAAATAAGTCACTGCTGGGAGATACCAACAGTGGGAGGGCTCCATCGTTGTTGAATATTTGACGTGCTACTTTTATCAGCTTGCAATTCCTTCAGAAAACTGACAGGGTTGATTTCAATACCAGCCCAATCCCTCCCCAGAATGAAAGAAAACCAAAGACAAGGGGCAGAATCTTTCCCTTGTCGGGTGGGCGCACGCCCGGCTCGAACACGAGTAAAATAGTGTGCAGCGACGTCGGGCGAGCACGCTCGCGATCTTTCGCTTGGCGGGAATGTGCAGGTGCCGGAGAGGTGTCCACCGTTAATCATCAGGCCACTTAAGGCCCTTAACAATGCAATTGTCTGAGAGTTTTCGTTGCCCTGTGATTTTCTGCTAGTTGCACGGGCAAAACGGGCAGACAGTCAGCCAATATTTCCTCAAACCTCAACCAAGGGCAGGATAAAAAGGGTCATCAGCATTGCCAGTGTGAGTGGTGAGGAGTTTGGAGATAGTTTGCAGCTGGTTGCTTATTATTTGGCAGCTCCATCTCTGTTCGGGGCTTCATTCTTGGCATTTCCAGGCCTCATTTCAGGACTCATTGCTGCCTCCCAGGCCCCTGGAGGATTCAAACCATGTGGACCCTTCCAGGTATCAGGCAGCCTTCCTTTACCCTGGTAATGGGAATTGTGGTCTCCGCTGGAGGCACCTCCTCTGGGGAAGAGAGGGGCCGAAGGAAGAGGGGAGGGACCTATGGGAGGAGAGGCACAAGCACAGGGGGCACAGGGGGCGCAGGGCCAGCAGGAAGTCCAAGGCGGAAGAGGCCGCAGAAGATGCCGCTATCCTGCTGCCGGAGTTTACAGGCAGCAATGCAGCTACCTCAATATGTCTGAGGTGCAATGTTGAAGGAGGCTCCGCCTCTCCAGGGAGACCATCACCTCCATTTGCCAGACATCCTGCTCGAAGCAGGAGAGCAGCAGCAGGGTGGGCGGGCCTCCGCCTGTATGTGACCTTTCTGCTTGGTTATGGCTTGTCTTCTCCTGAAAGAACAGAGGACCATTAATTAATCCACTCTCTATCTGCAGCGCCATTGCAGCCTGGCCAACCCCAGCTAAAGAACACCTCACAGGGCACATCTGAGTCGTGGCCCTCAAGCCACAAGGCAACCAGTCCAATCAGCCAGGGCTCACCCCCTTGGACAGCTCCAGTGTGATTGACAGTTGTCACTCAGACTATAGCACCCGTGAGGTCCACGGTGGGGGGGGCAGCCACACCTTACCACTAATGCACACTGACCCATGCCAACATGGTACTCACCCTTCCTGAGCGCAGCAGGTCACTGAAGTGCTTCCAGCACTGCAAACATATGCAACATCACGGCTGCTCACCCGGGCTGCCACTTCCTCCTGTACCCTCTTGGTGAGGTGTGGTGGCCTCCTCCTCCCATCTCTGGGGACAAGGGTGTCCCTCCTGGCAGCCACCTCCTCCAGCAAGACGGCAAGACACTCACTGGAAAAACGGGGGACCGAGTGCCCGCCCGACCTGCCCTCCTGCCTGGCATTTGCTGCTGCACTCAAATGCATCATCCAATCAGACATCCTTCCCTGGCAGCCTTTCTGGGCTCGCCTGGGCCTTCTTTATACAGGCCACCGGGTTGCCATTGGACCCGGCGGCTAACAGACCCCGGCCCCTGCTTGGCCCTTCCTGGCCAGTGATGAGCCACATGAAATCGCGGTCAGGACCCGATAACGGGCGACGGCCAGTTTTGCGGCCACTCCCAGGCCTGCCCGCCGCACCCACCAAACGAGGGCAAAATTCAGCCCTAAAGAGCTTTTACAAACCAGGACTCCTGATCCACACAATACTCTGATGTTTGGCATTTCTACATAAGCTGCCAATTTCAGAGCGGCATCAGATATATTAATACAATTATTCCTTATCCAATTTTCCCCCTTGTAATGAAAGAAAGTGACCAAGGGATTGTGTAATTGCTCTGAAGTCTAGTTATTGAAGAATTAATGGAAATAATCTGTTGGTATTATGACCACGTCCGCTACAAAATGCAATAAATAGATTCCACATGCAGGAAGCTTTTGTCTTTTTGGCACTGGCAAACAAACAATAAAAGGCAAAAAAATAATAGTTATATCAAAAATTATTCGGTGAACTGCAGTGATTTTCAACTAATGAAGCCAAATTACTATAATTATTGCAGAATTTACATGACCTCAGTCCTTAGTGATCACATTATCTTTTACTTCAGAATATTGCTTGCACTGAATTTTTTTGAATCCCATGCTTGTAATTCATTAACACTTTGAGTTCTGTTTTTTCTAAGAATCTGAATCTAGAAATAGTGAGAAAGGTCAATGTGTTTGCAAGACATTCTTTTGACAGTATTTAAATAGAATCATTAACTGGTTTGTTTCAAATGGGCTAATGCCAACAATAATATAGCAGACTGAGGAATCTCATATGAAAACATAATACTGTTTGGCCACTAGTATTGCCAAGACTCAATTTTTGGCAATATTTTCTGTCCACCAGTTGTTCGTTCATAGGCTTATGGTGTTTTTCTTTGTACTTTATTGTTATGGCACACATAAATTCCTACCTGAACCGTTCTAACATAAGCGGCTGCTTATTTATTTTAACCAGAATAATGACCAGTTAACATAGGCTGGGCAAAAGTTTACATGTGTGCTTTAGCCACTGTGCCAAAATTAGTTCAATTTGGGGAACTGGGGTTGGACTTTCGATCAGGGGTCGGGCTTGGGCGTGCATTGGAAATCAAGCCCTCAGGGTTCGGACACCTCCGGGACACTGTGATTTTTAAACACAGGGCCGGTACAGTGGTGGGTACAGTAGGCGGGCAACCCGCACGCCTCCGATTAACTTGTTGTTAAACCTGTTGAGCAGCTTGTTAACAGGCTGGAGAGAGAATCAAATTTTCAATGTTAATAGCAGGAAGAGCGGGCTAGTGACACGTTAATGCACAACTATCGAGAGCACAGTGGGGGGACATTAATCATCGTGGCTGCTGATGAACAATCGCGTATAAACAAGGAATAGTCAAGCTGAGGTGCTTAAGCAGCAGCACAAAAAGTTGCCCTCATTTGAGCAGAGTGATTTGTGTATTTGAGGAGTGGGTGTTTGGGCACTTGTGTAAACCATGTGACTACTAGCCCTCTGCTCTCCTGCCTGCTCTAGACCAGGGCCAGTAATTGGCTGCTGTTTGCTTTTTAGAATCTCCCTCCGGCAACAGATCCTGCCTCCAGGTTGCTCTTGGCACTACTAATACAGCGCCAAACTTGCCTCCGAACCAATTAGGGCCTTTAAAAATCATGTCACAACACTGATGCTGACGCAGCGTGGGGTTGGGACTCAGAAATGATATGGTTATCGAGTTCCGGACTCCGGAACAAAAATCCAGCCCATGAGCCTCTCTATTGAGTTTCAATATTCCCATTTATTACAAATGTATTTTTTTTTTAATATTTCCTCCTCTCCCAAGGGCAGTGACTCACATGGTGATGACTCTTGGCACCTTGCTCATCTCTTGCCTCATTAGACATATGTGAACCCAGGCAGCAACAGCAGATTGAGGGAGAGTCACGACCAAGGCCAAATCCATCCTTATCATAGAAGCAGCCACCAAGACGCTAGGACTAATAATAATGGTAATATTTACAGAGGGTCAGTTTTACAATTGTAGAAACACACATGCACATACACATATGCTTCCTTTTAAAATACAAGCACCACCTTTGAAAGATTAAAATAACGTATCAAGAGCTCGCTTCTCGCTGGCTTATTCATCCTTCATTAACACTTCTAAACCCAGTTTTATTTTGATTCCTTAACAGAGAGACAAAAGGATTTGTTCATCCATCTGTGCAAGGCTGATTCATGCTCAAGATCTAAGAACACAATTTCAGCGTAACCACCCAAGGCACCCAGGTATCCAGAGTTTAGCTTGATGTGAACATTTTGTAGCTGCCTCTGAAATGGAAATATCTTCCTTTCATTTAAATGGAGTGACAGACCAGTAGAGGACCGCACTTTTACATGAAATTTCTCCCTCCACGCAGATACGAACGTGTAAAATGGTTCTAAAGCTTGTCAGACTGGAATATTGATGAGAAATAATTACAATTCAGGATGATACCAGAACTTGTTATAATTCAGCTCCAAAACTCAAAGTCAAAAGAAAGGCCAACATTATCAACTAAAATAGAAATTAAATTAAGATCCATCAACACAATGGGCAGCAGATAATATTAACTCAGGGTGTATTCATGTTAGCATTCAATCTCCTTCCTTCTATAGCTCACAACACAATTTGAGTCAGCATGAGACACCTTTTCATTCATCTGATGTGAACATCGCTGTTAAGGCCAGCATTTGTTGCCAATCCCTAAGTGGTGGTGAGCCACCTACTTGAACACATGATGCTGTTAGGATTTTGACCCAACGAGGGTGAAGAAATGGCGATATAGTTCCAAGTCAGGATGATATGTGGGTTGGAGAGAAAATTGCAGCAGATGGTGTTCCCAGACATCTCCTGCCTTGTCCTTCTAGGTCACAGGTTTGCAAGGTGCTATCGAAGGAGTATGGTCATGACTCTCTCATCTGTTGCCCCAGTGCCCATTATGCTTATAATAACCCAAGAATCAAGTCATGTTTAAACAATTTATTGGAGTTCTTTGAAGGAGCAACATGCGCTGTGGATAAAGGGGAGCCTGTAGACGTGCTGTACTTGGATTAGCAGCAGGCATTTGATAAGGTGCCACATCAAAGGTTATTGTGGAAAATAAAAGCTCATGGTGTAGGTGGTAACATATTAGCATGGATAGAAGATTGGCTGGCTGGCAGAAAACAGAGTATGCATAAATGGGTCTTTTTCTGATTAGCAGGATGTAATGAATGGAGTCCCGCAGGGGTCTATGCTGGGGTCTCAACTTTTTACAATTTATAACAATGACTTAGATGAGGGGAGTGAAGGCATGGTAGCTACATTTGCAGGTGACACAAAGAGAGGTAGGAAAGTATATCGTGAAGAAGACATAAGGAGATTGCAGACAGATATGGATAGGTTGAGTGAGTAGACAAAAATCTGGCAGATGGAGTTGTTATGAGCACAGCAGATGTTAATTGCTGAGCAAACCAAATCCAAAATGGAAACTTGGGTTACGGGCCATACCCTATTTTTTGTATTGTGAAAACGAGAAGAAAACATTCTGATCTCAGCAACAAGAAGTCCAGTAACATGTTTGGGATTTTTAAAATTAAAAATAAAAGTTTTATTAACAAGAAGAAAAGAAAACTTAAATATATAATATTATAGTTACACAGTTAAAATTAGTCTTACAAAACATTCCCCCAAAAGACTCCCTACTTAGTCAAACCCACAAGTAAACATCTTCCAGGCAACATTCCCTTATAGATATTTAACTATAAAAATCCAGTAGTACTATCAAAGGCAAACTGCTGTAGCTTTAATAAGGGCATACCACATCACCTCTTAAACTCTCTTCCACACTGCTGTGGAAATCCAAAACTTCAGAGAAAGACTGCTTTTTGCAACCTAAAACTTTTCTGGCTTGACTGGATGGCTAACTCAAACTGCATCTTTTCCCAGCATAGAGATATTTCCAGGAGATCTTCCTCACACCGCCAACAGCCATTCACTAAGCTCTCCTCAATAACTCTAAATTATTTTTTCCCCTTTTCATCTCGGGTTCCATTGTTCTCATGCCTCTTTGAAATTCAAATTCTTCCAAATATAAAATCTTTCATGTTTCTATTTTGTCTCTGCTTTCAGGTCAATAAAACGTAATATATCCTCTTCTAATTTACCCATGGATCTCCTGTAAGGTGCAAAAATATTTCTTGTCGCTCAGACTTCCCTTTGAAATTCAAACAAACTTTCAACTTATCTAAAAATATAAATGTTAGATTCAACCTATTTACCTCAAATTCCCCATAATATTTCATTATAAATGTACAAACCTAACGCCTCTATCCTTTCATGTCTTAAACCTCCCAGATCTTATTGAAACGTACAAGATACTGAGGGCGCTTGGGAGGGTAGATGTTGAGAAGATGTTTCCACTAGTGGGGCAATCTCAAACTAGGGGACATAGTTACAAAATAAGGGGACAGTCATTTAAAACTGAGATGCGAAGGAATTTCTTCTGTCAGAGTGTAGTGAATGTCTGGAATTCTACACCCCAAAGAGTTGTGGAGGCTAGATCACTGAAAAGAGGAGGTAGATAGATTTTTGAAATATCAGGGAGTTGAGGGCTATGAGGAGCTGGCGTGAAAGAGGAGTTGAGGCCTGAGGCAGATCAGCCATGATCTTATTGAATGGTGGGGCAGGCTTGAGGGGCTGAATGGCCTACTCCTGCCCTTATTTCTTGTTATGTTCTTATTAGATAACCTATCTCTACTAACCTTTCTCCAGCTTAATTAAATCATTTATACACACACATACACACAAACACACAGCTTTCTTCATAGAATAACACAACATTCCCCAAAAATAGTTTTTAAAAATCCATCCATTCACACAGAGTATAAGGTGGGAAAATGTGAATTTGTTCACTTTGACAAGAAGAATAAAACAGCAAAGCATTACTTAAAAAGGAGAATGACTACAGGATTCTGAGGTGCAGAGGGATCTAGGAGTTCTAGTGCATGTGTCACAAAAAGTTAGTATGCAGGTACAGCAAGTAATTAAGAAGATTAATGGAATGCTATCCTTTCTTACAAGAGGAATTGAACATAAAAGTAAGGATGTTCTGCTTCAGTTTACAGCGCATTGGACAGACCACATCTCGAATATTGGGTGCAGTTTTGGTCTCCTTACTTATGGAGGTGGTTCAGAGGAAGTTTACCAGATTAATACCTGAAATGAGTGGGTTGTCTTATGAGGAAAGGTTAGACAGACTGGGCTTGTTTTCACTGGAGTTTAGAAGAGCGAGGGGTGACTTGATTGAAGTATATGAGATCTTGAACAATATTGATAACGTGGACATGGAAAGGATGTTCCCTCTTGTGGGTAAGTCCAGAACAAAGGGGCACTGTTTTAAAATTAGGGGTCGCCCTTTTAGGACAAAGATGAGGAGAAATTTTCTCTCTCAGAGGGTTGTGTGACTTTTGAACTCTCTGCCTTAGAAAATGGAGGCGGGGTCATTGAATATTCTTAAGGCAGAGGTAGATAGATTCTTGTCAGGCAAGGGAATCAAAGGTTATCAGAGGTAGAAAGGAATGTGGAATTTGAAACACCAACAGATCAGCCATGATCTTATTGAATGGCAGAACAGGCTTGAGGGGCTGAATGGCCTGCTTCTGCTCCTCTCTTGTATGTTTGTGTGAGCCTTGGTGAGTTACTGCAGTGCATCTTGTAGATGATATACACTGCCGTAATTATGTGCAGGTAGAAAGAGAGCGAATTTTTAAGGTGGTGGATAAGCAGGCTGCTTTGCCCTGGATGACTTCGAGCCTCTTGATTGTTGTTGGAGCTGTACTCCACCAGGCAAGTGGAGAGTGTTCCACCACATTCCTGGATTGTGCCTTGAAGATGGTGGACAGGCTTTGGGGAGTCGGGAGGTGAGTCACTCGCCACAGAAATCCCAGCTTCTGTGCTCTTGTCGCCACAGTATTTGCATGGCTGTTCCACTTCAGTTTCTTATAACCCCCAGGATGTTGATAGTGGGGGTTTCAGTGATAGTCATGCCATTGAACATCAAGAAGAGATTGTTAGATTCTCTTTTGTTGGAAATGGTCTTTGCCTGGCACTTGTATGGCACAAACGTTACTTGTCACTTACAAGTTGGAACGTTGTCCAGGTCTTGCTTGCTTGCGGCACGGACTGCTTCTGTATCTGAGGAGTTGCGCTATCATTAGCAGACATCCCCCCCTTCTTACCTTATGATGAGGGGGAAGGTCATTGATGAAGCAGCTGAAGATGGTTGGGCCTAGGACACTACCCTGAGGAACTCCTGCAGTGATGTTCTGGGGCTGAGATGCTTGATCTCCAACAATCTCAACCATCATCCTTTGCGAGAGGCATGGCTTCAATCAGTAAAGACTTTTCCCCGATTCCCATTGAATTCAATTTTACTAGGGCTCCCTGATGCCACACTCAGTCAAATGCTGCCTTGATGTCAAGGACACTCACTCTCATCTCACTTCTGGAATATAGCTCTTTTGCCTGTGTTTGAATGACTGTAATGAGATCTGGAGCTGAGTGGCCCTGATGAAACCCAAACTAAGCGTCAGTGAGCAGGTTATTGCTGAGTAAGTGTTGCTTGATAGTGCTCTCAATGGCACTATCCATCACTTTGCTGATGATTGAGAGTAGACTGACTGGGTGGTACTTGGTCGAATTGGACTTGTCCTGGTTTTTGTGAACCAGGGCATACCTTGGAAATTTTCCACATTGCTGGGTAGATGCCAATGTTGTAGCTGTTCTGGAACAGTTTGTCTGGGGCACAGCTAGTTTTGGAGCACAAGACCTCAGAACTATAGCCGGGATCTTGTCAGAGCCCATAGCCTTTGCAGTATCCAGTGCCTTCAGCTGTTTCTTGATGTCACATGGAGTGAAGCAAATTGGCTAAAGACTGTCATCTATGATGCTGGGGACCTCAGGAGGAGGCTGAGATGGATCATCCACTCGGCACTTCTGGCTGAAGATCATTGCAAATGCTTCAGCCCTGTCTTTTGCGCTCGTGTGCTGGACTCCCCCATCATTGAGGATGGGGATGTCTTTGAAGCCTTCTCATCTGCTTAGTTGTTTTTAATTGTCCACCATCACCACCATAGAACTTTGTCTGACCCATTGTGGGATCACTTAGCTCTGACTATTGAATGCTGCTTCCAATGTTTAGCATCCATGTAGTTCTGTGTTGTAGCTTCACCATGTTGACACCTCATTTTTAGGTATGCCTGGTGCTGCTCCTGGCATGCCCCATTACACTCTTCATTGAACCAGGAATTGATCCCTTGGCTTGATGGTAATGATAGAATGGGGAATAGGTGGTTACAGATTGTGGTTGAATGTAATGCAGTTGCTGATGATGACCCACAGTGCCTCATGGAGCCCAGTTTTAAACTGTTTGCTCTGTCCAGAATCTTTCACATTTAGCACAGTTGTGGTGCTACTCAACACGATGGAGGATATCCTCTGTGTGAAGACAGGACTTGGGAGTAAATTTATGACCTGCTGGAGTCGTGTTTAGAGGTGGAGGTCTTTAATTGGATGAGAGGGTGCAGTGTGAGGACTCTGCCACCTTCCTGCCTCTGCCCAATTAAGAGTGGGGGGAAGGCCCATCTGGACGCCAATTGAGGCCCTTAAGTGAACAATTAATGCCCACTGAAGGGCTTTATTCTGCCTCTGCTGCTCTTCAACCAGCAGCAAACAAGGGGGTTGCCATGCAGGAAGCCCGAAAGTCTCCCGAGGGGTCCCCCATCCAAAGGCAGGCAGGGCTTGATCAAGGGAACCGGTTTCAGGAAGGTGGGATCTGCAGAAGGCCACTCCCGTTCCCTTGCCTCCAACACAACTCCCCCTTCTCCTGCGACCCCCTACTCTGTTCTCACTCACCTTTGGCCTAGGCCCCTTCATTGATCCTGAGCCTTTAGTAGGTGCATCACCAGCAGCTACCACCGCTCCCGATGCTGACAGCAATTGAGAGCTACTGGCCTCTGATTGGTCGGCAGTTCTCGGGCAGTAGGATCCTTAATCCGGTAGAAGGCATGACACCACTTTGGGCCCTTATGGTGTGCCTTCCCCAACAAAGGCAACATGGAGCTCCTGCCAGTTCTCCAGCCAGTGAGCAAGACCCCTATGGTAAACATTAAATTCCACCCTTGGTCACCATCAAGACAATGCATTGGATGCATTTGTGACATGTTGATATTATAAAATGAATTAATTTCAATTAACCCAAAGAGAGCCAATGTGATTTTGTTTGGGTACAGCTTTAAACATAATGACATAAAAATCATTTGGAAGAGCAGTATAATTCAAGCGATTCAATTCAACATCTTTCGACTGCGAGATAAGTGAGATTATGAAAATCAGCATGTACTCTTACAATTATAATTGGAAGATAGCTATACAAATAGAAATAAAATTGGCATGGCATCTGTAACATTATTATAATACACACAAGTCATGATCTACCTTTGCACCATCCAGCTGAGTCCTGATATCACTGCTTATTAAATCACAGAATCACGGAAATCGCAGTCCATCAGCAAAAGGTAGGAAACAGGAATCAATGATTCAAGGCAGCAGCTAGCTGTTAGGTTTATACATGTTGTAGAAGAATAACATACTCTGCAGTTCATTCCAAAGCAGTGGGGTTGAGATGACATTGATAAGCCATTGGAATTTTGATCCTGTGATTTATAATGAAAATATTACAATTCCTCAATGTTTTACTGCTTTGAAACACTCTGCAAATTCACATGGTCCTCTATATCTCAGTAATGTTCAACATATTATCTTAAGAGAGAGCAGAAGTTATTTGTTTTTTTAAATTATGGTTGTAAAAACTAGAGTACTCATTGTTATGTGTTGATGAAAACAGCTAAAAAGAAGATCCTTAAACTATCTGACTCGTGCCAGGACTGCACACTCCCCTAACTTCCTTTATCTGAATCGCCGTGTCTGGACTGAAGAGTATTTATAGAAAAAAAAAAGTACACTAGAACAAAAGAAAACCTGCTGTTCTCCTCAAACTTCCATTACTGGTCAAGTTAGACAGCTGAAAGGCTTTGACACCAATCCACACAAATCAGCTGTTTATTTATGGGATGGGATGGGTGGGGGTTGGGTCAGGGAAGCGGCACGCTTTAGCGACGCCTTGTATAAAGTGGCCATTCCTCTGCAGCTGAGACGGTTCAGGCGCAGCCACATTGCTATGATTGAAATCGGGCCTCTAATTTATCTGCTCAATCAAACAACACAGAGGCTTCAGAGAGGCACCAAGTGCTCCAGAGATTTTCACCCCTCAGGCACAGACTGCAAAGTAATGAGCATTTTATTGGACTGCAGAACAGTTGGATGACTGGGCACATTGTACAATCTACTTGCTAAAGCTGACCATGGAGCAGTCACTGGTGGAGACGCTCACAGCCCCTTGCAATGTCAGCATCCCAGTTTGGACCAGTCTTCCCCACAGTTCAAGCTAACAGCGCAGCCTTGCAGTGCGGGTTAGGAGAATGCCTGTGCCTGAGCTGATAGCACAACGTGCAGTCCAATGGGCAAAGCTGCCGCCAGTCAGTCATGTGGACTGGGGCAGAGGAAGGTAGGGTTTCGGGCAGCCATGCAGTGCACTAATATCTGGCCATCCAAGTGGTGGCCACCACTCTCGGGGATACGTTAAGGGGCCTTCAGACTTAACCAAGAGAGGTTCTTAGTACACCTGTGTTCTTAGTACACCTGTGCTAACCCTCGCAACTCTCTCTTTCACCCTGCAGGAGGAGTACATCAGGATCATGGAGCCTGGCGAATTAGCTGTATGCCTCGTGGTTTACAGAGAGCAAAGACAATGGAGAAGAGAGTGACTGAGGCACCTGGCTGTGCAGAGGGAGGTGCAGCACCTTCTGGAAGAAAGCGCAGCTGGGGCTCCCACACACGCCGCCAAAGAGCCACAGCAAGCCATCGCTGTCAGCACCTAGCTAGACCCAGGGTCTATAGATGCCACCTTTATTATGATGTGGCAGGTGCCAGGTAGATCAAATCCACCAGGCAAACTTGGCCACATTATCACAATGGTCTTGCAATTTGTATTTATTACGAGAAGATTTGTGCATTAAATTCAGAAGTAGTGAGTCTACTAATACCTTCAGTGATTTAAAAAATTAAATTAAAACATTTATTAACCAAAGAAAATAATTCAAAACAGACATAAGATTACAGTTATTAATATTATAACAAATACCAGAATGCCTAATTAACCTGACTCCCAACTACACACCCCCTTTAAGGCAACAGTCCGAAATAGATTTTAAATTTAAATAAGCAATCCAGCAAGTTACCACAGCACCCACTCGACATTCCAAAGGCTTTTCCAGCTTTGGTTGCTAGACACAGCAAGCTTCTTCTATGGAAATGGATAGAGGCTTTTCCCAAGGCTGCTCCATGCAATGTCCTTTCAGATCTTACATGGCCACACCCCCACATACCATTCCATCCTTCTTTAGATATGTTTCTCTCTTTTTCATGTGTAAAATCCCATTGTTAAACATGTCTTCGGAAATTTATTTTTCCCATAATATAAATATCTTTCATGTTGTCAATATGGCCTCTTTCCTTTTGGGAAAAATAAACATAATAACGTTGCCCTATTTATGTTGTTAGTTGTAAACATCCTAACATCCCTTTGAAATTCAAACAACCCCTTCACTTATCTAAAAAATGCAAATTTCATTCACATCTTACCTGTGGAACAATCATCCTAGCTTCTCCATTTCCATTTTAAAAGTCTGCTTCACACCTAACTTTTTTGATAATTTCAAACTTGCAGTCAATCTGACTCTAATTCAATTAAATCAGTCACACAGACAGAACCATCCACATTCACATCCATAAGCCTTAAATAGTATTATGAAAAATATTATAGTTTTGTGCCACTTTCATTCCTGCAGATGATGAAGAAGCAGTGTCACCACAGACTGCGCATGTCTAGGGAACTGGTTGGTCACATCTGTCAGCTATTGCAGGATTTGGCACCATGGGGACATAGAGAGCATCCACTGCCAGTGGCCATGAAAGTGACAGCAGTGCTCAATTTCTACACCAATGGTTCTGTTCAGGGCTCAACTGTGGGTGACCTCTGTGGGATATCACAAGCTTCCACCCACAAATGCATCCTGAGGTCATGGATGCCATCTTCGCGAAGGGACACAACTTTGTGCATGTCGCCTGGGACCAGGGGAGTCATGATGCAAGAGCAATTGGATTTGTCCAGACCTCGGGTTTCTCACAGGTGCAGGATGCCATTAACTGCATGTGGCACTCAGATCTCCATCGTAACACGCGGTCAACTATGTCAACTGCAAGGGATTCCATTCGTTGAATGTGCAACTGGTGCGCGACCAACACCTGCATCCTGCAGATCTGCGCAGAGTTTCCAATGAGTGTGCATGACTCCTACATTCTTAGTTGGTCACAGATCCCTGACGTCTTCCGGGGTCCACAGAGGCTAGAGGAATGGCTCCTTGAGGACATGGGCTACCCGCAGAGGACATGGCTGATGACACCCGTGCAGCGGCCTCAGACTGCATCAGAGCGAAGGTATAAAGAGGCTCATGCTGCAACTTGCAACTTGGTGGAGCAACCCATTGGGATGCTGAAAATGAGGCTCCAGTGCCTGGGCCAGTCTGGTGGAGACCTGCAATATAGTCCACAAAGGATGTCACGCATCGTCATCACCTGCCGCGCCCTTTACAACCTGGCGCTACAATGGGGAGAGGAGCTGGCTGAGGAGAAGATGGAGGAGCTGGAGGTCTCCTCCAATGAGGAGGACATCGACAGTGATGAGGGTGAGGAGGTCCTTGAAAGCGATGACGACAGCGATGAGGCCCTCGCACTGGCCAGACGAGGCAGGCGCACTCGGGAGGCCCTCATAGCTGCTAGATTTGTGGAGGATGATGATGACTTGCAGTGAGGAGACACCATGGGTCCTCACATTGCATCTATGAACGACTGACTGCTGTCTGGCTTATGGCAGCGCACATACCCTCTGTAGTAATGTTCCTTTCATGGAGACGCAGTGGAGGCCCTAATAGTCATTTGATTGCAGGAGGATGATGATGACATGTAGTGAGGACACTCCATAGATCTTCACATAGCCACTGAGAATGTCCGACTCCTGCCTGGTCGAGGGCAGCTCGCTTGCGCTCTGTGATCAGGGTCATATCATAGAGACGCAGCCATGAAACTTTAAAAGCACTTGATCCTTTATCCGCCTTCAGCACCTGAGCCCTTCAGGAGCACAGAGTCACTGGTCACAGATGCTGAAGAGATGGGGGGCCAGCTCCACCTTAAAGGTGCTGAGAGCACACAGAGAGAATGACGTAACTCTGTGACACCTGCCCTTGACATTCTGGCAGCAATGACAAGCACCATCGACGTGCAGACATCACGAATGTGTCCCGTGAGTGTGAGGCTGGACCATCACTTTGGTCTGAAGGCTGCACAGGGCACAGGGAAGAGGCCCTGGACTGATACACCTGCCTTTATCTTGTGCAGAAAGGTTTCACATCTGAGTGACATGAACATTGCTCATTAGAACAAGGAGCCATAGGCAGGGAGACATCCTTGGGAGTTTATTGACAATAGTGAACATTATGTACAAGTGATTAACACCCATGCCCAGGCTATGCGACTACATCTTCTTAACCTTCCTAACCCTGCCACAATATCTTGGTGTTCCCAAGACATCTGCAGCAGAGGTGGAGGCAGCCTGCTGACTGTGACACCCTGTCTGTGCTGATCTTGGTGGACATCCTTTGGAGGGCCGAGACCTGGGGGCCCTCGGCCTGCTTTTGGAGTCCTGCTGTGTGACAATGGCACCCTCCTCGAGCTGTGGAGCTGGAGCTGCTGGGGTCAGAGGAGGAGCGGATTCAGATGGGCTAAACACTCTCGGAGTCACCTGGGTGGATGTCCCCAGAGGGTGCACCTGCTGATCCTCCTCCCTTTGGGTGCCCAAGGGCCCCTGGTTCGTTCATTGAGAGGAAGGGGTAGCTGGAGTGAGACCGAGTTGCCCCGCACCCCTCTCATGTACACACTGTTGTAGGGCACCTGTGGCATCAGTGATGTAGTTCAGCCCATGCAGCAGTGCAGGAACAATGTCCTGGACCAAGGTCTCCATGGAGACCGCCATCCTACCAGTGTTGATCTCAGTGCATTGGTATCACAACACTATCACCTCAGCCTGAAGGCACTTGGATCCCTCCAACATGTCGTGCAATCTGAAGAGCGCAGCGGACATCCCTTCATGATGTTCCCAAGCTTGCCTTTGCAGCTCCAGCAACTATGACATGACCAAGTCCAGAGGCTTGTTATCTGACTCGGACTCGGCAAATTTCTGCCTCCAGCAGCCTTCCAAGTGCTGGACACCTGGGAAGTCCCTGCTGCTGCCTGCTGTGGATCAGAAAGTGCGATGTGCTCACCAGGTTGTAATCCCGAGACTACTCTAAAGCTAGGTCCCACCCAGATTTGTGTCTGTGCTGGTGGAGGGTGTGGGTGAGCGCTGTAGTGGGAGTTCAAAGAAGGTGCCTCCAGATTCCTCTTTAGAGGTTTCTTCAGGGCTTGATTGGAGGCTCTGGGTCGTGGACTCCATTGGCTGTTTCCCAGAAGGGCCTTTGAAAGCAAGGAAAGGTAATCAGTGCATGGCAGGGGCCTGTGAAAGAGGACACATCACTCGCGGCACGGTTGTCTGATGGATGTTGCACTGCTGGATCCTCACTTGGTAGAGCACCGCTGACCTCACCGTCAGCACAGGAATGGCCCAGATCCTCACCAGTCAGCTGAATGGCTCTGTTTTCAAAGTTTTTGAGGACCTTGATTTCGGGCATTCCACCACCGGTCTGCTACCTCTCCCTCCTGTTGTGTGCCAGCTTGTCCTGCATAAAGAGAGATGGAGAGAGTGTAAGCAGGATGCCTGCCAAGCCAGATGATAAGCATGCCTGGTGTGCGGGTGGTGAGTGGTCCCATGGACGGAATGAGGACAATGAAGGTGTGTGTGAGAGAATGAATGGTGATGTCCCTTGAACCAGCAGTGAGTGAGGGCCATGTGCATGTGTGATATGCTTGTGAGTTTGTGAGTTTAGAGTGATGAGAAGAGTGACTTACTCTTGAGTAAGAGTGAAACAAAAGAGATCATTCATCCTTTTGCAGCACTGGGTGGCTGTCCTTTTTTGCAGGGCATTGGCGCTGACCACCACTGCCACCACCGGATTAGTGAGGTTGCTGCCCATCCTGCAGCCAGAGCAGGGGTAGGGGACCACGGCGAGTCTCCACTGCAAGGCGCTCGAGGGACACATCATTGATCCTGGGGGCTGCAGTCATTTTGCCTTTCAGGGGCATATCTTCTTTGCAGCAGTCGTGGTCTGGAAGCACTGAGATGTGTGCGCAGCTGGACTTTAAATACGCTGCCCGGCATGATGAAGCGGCGAGGTGATGGTGTGGCGGGTGAATGATACCCGTCTGCCATGGTAATGGTGTGTTTCCCGGGAATGTATAATTAATGCAGCGGGTTTGGGTGACACGGCGTGAAAAGCCAGCAAGTGGCCGGAGGGTAAAATGTTGTTTTATGCACCCATTACGCACAGTGAAAATGTGGGATGATTCCGCCCATTGAAATCTTCGTTCACAGCGGCGGGACTGGAAGATCCTGCCGGTGTGAGGGGCTGGAAAATTCCGGCCAAGTCACTTCACCTGACAAACGGCAGTGTCAGCATTTCAGGTGAACCTGGTTGAATTGATCAGAATGACTTTGGGTTTCCGCCAAAAATTGTCTACTTCACGAATGTATCCTACCCAAACCAACTGAAAAAACAGGAGCTGGAAACGTCCCTTTTATTACTCGATCTGGCAGAAAGGCATTGGTTGGCTCAGTCTCTGATTTTCATAAACTTTGGTCAATTTACACTGAATTAGATTGTGGAGCCATTTCGTTCACCCTTGTTTCATTTACCAGGATCATAACAGACATGTCAGATGTCAATCATTTTGAGAGACAGCAGCTCCAATTATCCTATGGTCATTTGGCCACTTGACTTGCAAAAATTGGGCTCAATCTATCGCAGTACTAGTGGAGAGATTAAGCCTGAAACTTGCCTTCATTTTGTCTCCATATACAATGACACAAGCTGCATGTGGAGGTTGAGAGACTTGCCTGGGGATGGGCAAGTGCGACAGAGCATGTGCGAAGTTCACACTCGTCCCGTTCTCTCTCCTCTCCCCTCCCCCCCACCCCGCACAGTCAGCGCTGCCGCTCGTGTTTCACACTGGGTGGGCCTTAATTGGCCCACCAGCATGAAATTGCGGTCCGGCCCTGATCACGGGCGGCAGTCAGCTCCCCGACCGCCACTGCGCCCCCCTGCTGATCCCGCCCGCCAAGGTCAAAATTCTGCCCCCGGCCATTTAGCGACGGGACTGCTCAGGGAGGAGGAAGAGGTCCTGCCCTGTGTATTAGTCACTGGGCCTCAGTAGGTGAGGGAGGAAGGAAGTGGATGTCAAGGGAAGGAAGGGAATGCATAGCCTGGAAAAACAGAGGTGGAATGCGAGGGGAGGAGCGGGGCAGAATGCATGAAAATGGGAAAATGGAAGGGAGGGAAGAGGGGAATGAATAGACAGAAGAATTGGGGGGAGTGGGTGGAATCAATGATAATTAAAGTGGAGGGCAATGAATGGAAATAGAGGGAATGCGGAGTTAGATTGTCATGAGGGAGGCAGAAAGGTGCATTGGCTCGAAGTGGTGTTTTGGGGGAAAGGAGGGAGAGTTTCAGAATTAAGCCTGAGGACAAGAGTGCAAGCATGAGATGGGGTGGGGGAGGGCAAACAGTATCAGCAAGATTTCTGGGAATGGGGGAAAGAGCAGGAGTTCGAGATGGGGGGGGGGTGCAGTGGAAGTAAATTACCAACTTAACTAGGTTAGAGGGGGAGAATTTTTGGGGAAGCCTCATCCATGGGCGGATGAGGTTTCTGATGTTAATTAAAAATAACATTAAAATGTTTAAATCTCATTTATTACACGTCCCTGTTCATGTGACAAGTCACATAATAAAAATGTTTTTTTTTGTATGATAAACCCATTTTCAGCTGTATTCATAAAGCTTCACCAGGCAACCACTCTTAAATAAATAGATCAAGGAATACTTTTTAATGGGGAATGGAAAATCAAGGCTGTACAGGTAAATATGAGTGATAGGCAAGTCGGTCTTTTCCTGTTCAATACAATAGAATAACTGTCGCTGTTAAGCAAACATCCCATCATTTGTTCAAAAACGATTGTGCCATATCATGAGACCTTTTTATTTATAGGAAGGTGTATTAATTATGAAAACTGATGATAATTCTAATTATGTTTGGATTAGCCGCAGGCAAGCAATATAAAATATTGCAGAGCCAAATGCCACCATCCCTAATTGTTTCTGATTTTCCATCTTTTTGGTGTTAACATTAACGAGAGAAGATTGAGGTAGCTCTTCACACTACACCAGCAATTCATCCTCACCTTCACAGATCTGGTTAGCAGTCAGATACTCGGTGGGGTAGAACTCTGGTTGTTCATTTAAATGACATTCACTTCAAACAAAAAAAAAAGACTCGCCAATTCTCACCTGAGGCAGTAAATGAAACTGTTTAGTCGCTAAGCTAAACAGTTACACTCAAAGTATAAGAAAATTCAACTGAGCGGTAACCAAATTAGCCAACATGCCACTGATGAGAAATAACCACTTTACAACAATAGGGATAAATTAAGGTGATAGTTAGTGGTTATGACAATCAAAGATCCAGCTTGACTGCAGTCCTAACAAACCTCATGGTCATGTTTGAACATTATCAATTACTGGTCATTCCATTCATTCATTGCTTATGGGACCATGCTATGTGAAAACTGACTGCTGGCTTTGTCTGCAAAACATTGACTACATTTCAAAGGTAACCAAGCATCCTTAGGATCTGATAGGGTGTTTTATGAACGCTAGTTTTTTCATGGATAGGTCCTGTGGAAAAGTGGCTGAAGCAAAGGCCGCTGTAGGATTCTTCAATTTTCAGTATTTTTTTTTCATTAAATTCCCCAGGATATTTCAGTTTCCACTAAAAGAATACATTTCTCTGTAAAGATGTGGGACAAAGTGAAATAGAACAATTAATATTACTTTTGTAAAACTGATAAATCAGGAGGAAAATTACAATACCACAAGATATCTGGACAAAGCAGATTCAGTCATTTCTATTACCAGTTAGAGACTTTTCAAAAAATATCTGGTTTTACAGCATTTGCACCATGTATTTGGATCTTCACTGATCAATAAACAAAAACTGTGGCCAACACCAAAAAGTATCTCCACATTCAGATGAACTGATTCCAGCAGAAAACAGCAGAACCATGAACAGTGCTTGAGGCAACTATTTCCATTCAGGATTTCATCAGAGTCCAACATGGTCTCAGTAATACATCCCTTTCCCTATGCCAATTATCCCTGTCTCCTGATCCCTGCTCGATCAGAAGTCAGCACTTGGTCCAAAGGACCATAGGAGCAGGAGTAGACCATTCAGCCCATCGAGCCTATTCCACCATTCTATATGATCATGGCCAATCATGCACTTCAATACCTTTTTCCCACACTATCCCCATATCCCTCATGTCATTGGTATTTAGAAATCTGTCAATCTCTGCTTTAAACATTCTCAATAACTGAGCTTCCAAGGCCCTCTGGGGTAAAAAATTCCAAAGATTCATAATTTCTTCTCACCTTGGTCCCAATTGGCTTCCCCCTTATCTTGAAATTGTGTCACCTGGTTCTAGACTCCCCAACCAGGGAAAACATCAAACCTGCATCTACCCTGTATTAAGAAGTTTGTACATTTCAATGAGATAACCTCCCATTCTTTAAAACTCTAGAGAATACAGGCCCAGTTTCCCCAATCTCTCTTCATATGACAGTCCCGCCTTCCCAGGAACAAGTCTGGTGAACCTTTGTTGCAGTCCCTCTGTGGCAACAATATCCTTCCTAAGGTAAGGGAACCAAAACTGTACACAGTACTCCAGGTGTAGTCTAACCAAAGTTCTATACAATTGAAGCAAGACTTCGCTATTCCTGTATTCAAATCCTCTTATGATAAAGGCTAACATACCATTAGCCTTCCTAATTGCTTGCTGCACCTGCATGTTAGCTTTCAGTGACTAACTGATGAGGACACCCAGGTCCCTTTGTACATCTACACTTTCTAATCTCTTACCATTTAAGGAATACTCTGCACAACTGTTCTTCCAACTGAAGTGGATAACCTCACATTTTTCCACATTACATTCCATCTGCCATGTTCTTGCCCACTCACTAAGTCTGTCCAAATCCTCTTGAAGCTGTTTTTCCATCTTCCTTGGAACACACATTCCCACCTAGCTTTGTGTCATCCACAAACTTGGAAATATTACATTTGATCCCCGCATCTAAGTCATTGAGATATATTGTGAACAGCTGGGACCCAAGTACTGATCCTTGCGGAACCCATAGTCAAAGCTTGCCAACACAAGAATGACTTGTTTATTCCCACTCTGTGTTTTCTGCCTGTTAGCCAATCCTTAATCCATGCCAGTATATTACCTCCTCTCCCATGTGCTTTAATTTTGCTAATCAACCTCCTGTGGAGGAGTTTATAAAAAGCCTCCTGAAAATCCAAGTATGCCACATCCACTGACTCCGCAGTACCACAGGAGATCACTAGTAATACATTAAAAACCTATGTTCTCTTCCTGTCAACTTTTTCCAGTATGAATTTCTGTCCACATTTATTATGGTAATTTCTAATCAATTAACAACATCCTGACAACAGTGTCCCTGTAGTGCGAAAGCAAAATACTTCGGATGCTGGAAATCTGAAATAAAAACAAAAAATGCTGGAATGACTCAGCAGATCAGGCAGCATCAGTGGAAAGAAACAGAGTTAACATTTCAGGCTGTGATGATCTTTCATCACCAGCTGCCCAAGGCCATTTAGGGATGGCCAATAAATGGTGGCCCTGCCAATGACATCCACGTCCAATCAGCAAAAAAATATTAAAAGAAAAACAATTCTACTCCTTTTGTTTTCAAATTTGCCACGTGCTTGTGATATCTGTAATTGTAAATAAGGAATGAGAATACTACAAAAATAAGGGTATAATGTATAATTTTTAAAAAGAGGACTGAATTATGTCTGCACGTATTTTTCAAATCATTCTCCATGCTCTGTTTCATCTGAAGACTGCTCCTTACTCCCACACCTCAACAAGTCATTTAGTTTGTTCCTCTTACCTCAGAGCAAAATTTTAACCCCCAAAGAGTTAAAATAAGCCACCAAGGATTATAAGTGTGAGCATTTTAAAAAGTAACCTTTGTTCTTATGAGAAACAAAAAGTAATTTTCGATTATTAGTGCAGCTATGCAAACTATTCAGAGCAACTACTCAAGTAGCCAATGTGTTATTGGAGTTTCACTAAGTGGCTACAAATCTCTGCCTTTCCTGCATTTTATATAATATTAAGTATTAGTTACATTAGAGAGTAGTAAATAGTCAGTGTTTCCACATAATGAAGCATGAAGCTTCAAATAATTTCCTTTTTTATTGCCTTGCTGTGATATATCTCTCCCATGTAGCCACTTTTAAGTTACGCTAATAATACTTATGAATGCTTATGATTACAACGCTGGATAAAATCTCACACACTGCATTATTTTAGATTATTTTTAAACTTTATAAGTGGAGACAATCCCAGTTTCACCGCATTTTACTATTTAATTGGCTGTAGAGACAATCAGTAAAACAGGTCTCTACGTAACAAGATAATTTCCTTTCCTCATCTTAATATTTAACGGGGTTTATTCTGAAATATAAAGTTTGAGATCCAAGTTTTAGAAATATTGGTTTTGTAAGGCTTGCAAGTCCAAAAAAAAATCAAAGGCGTTCTATTGCAACAGAAAAATTTAGTTCATGCATATAAAAGCTGTAAAAAGTGAAATGAGCTGTCAGCAAATTCTCACTGCGCTCTGAACAATGGATTGTTCCATCAAACATAGAGAGAGAAAGTAAGTTCAATAAAATAAAGCCTTTATATTTTAAACTGAAAGGCACCTTTTAATTGCTTATACATAACTTGATTAAGCAATTTTGGGTGATTTATAAAAAAGACAATTAAAAATCACATGGAGGCACTTACCTTTTTGTTAGGAATGTGTTTTCTCAACTTCTTTATGCATAACAGAGCCGCCTGGTTAACAATGAGCAGTCCAAGACTTTGACTGAGAGTCTTAAGCAGATAAGTTGCTCCAAACGCGATCATCATAAAGTTATGGAATACAGCCAGATGAGGATTTATTTCAGAGAAGGCAGGCACGAGTCATTGTCCTAGAAATTTGGAAGTGCATCACCCATTTTTCGGGGACTATATGGTCTCCTGGGCTCATAACGTAAGCAGGAAGCACACGCTCATTATGAGCCCAGGGATGTGTCCACCACCATAATGGCACATGCCAAAAGAATCAGCATGCAGTGCCCATGTCCGAAACAGGCGCTAGGTCATTTGTTTATGCAAATAGGGGGACTAGCACCTGTTTGAGGTTCCTTCTTCAAGATATTGGTTTGTCCTTTGGCAGCTGACACCAGTTCTAGCATTGGACACACTGAGGGAAACCAGGTCTATGTTATGGCCTAACAGACAGACCTTAAGGGCCCAAACAATAGACCACAGTCAAAGTAAGACTTTAAAATATAGTTAGCTGAATGTGGAGCTCGGGGGAGAAGGAGTTCTCCCTGTCCGAGATTCAAATCACGCAGACCACTGCTGTGCAGCTGTGGCACTCCACCCCTCCCCTGTCCCCTCTCTGATCACCACAGCATAGGCTCCTGGTTCCACAGCATAGCCTGAGGTGGAGCAGTGAATGACAGACTGCAACTTCAGGATCTCCACATTAATCTACACTTGTGCTAATTCCTGAAGTTGTGCTCAGTTTCAGAGGGTTAATGATGGTTGGTGAACTCTGACTATTTGCCATCTAAATTGCCCACCCCCCCACCATCGCCATTAATTTTGAGGAAGGAAACCATAAAATAATTAGTTAGTTATGTGTTAAAGGTATTGGTTCCAAGGTTTAATCCGATAATACATTGCACAAAGGCAATCTAAATATTCCCTCATATCTGCTGAATTGGGACATTGTTCACTCTTTCAAGTGCAATGTTACTTATTTCCCTTTCACGTGCTGAACAACATATCGCCTATTTTATGTTTCTTCAATATTCACAATTTCTCTTTTATATATAGAGCCAAAGTTTTTGCTTAACCTCTGTGGCTGTTCACCAAAATCTGCAGTGGGCAACCAAAACCCTAGAGTGAAGACCAAACAGTTTCAGTAGGACAAAATGGCCAATGTTTGATTGATCAGCCAGAGAGCATGACCAGAAACTAAAGAAAGTTGCAAGCTGCTACATACCAGTGATTGGATGTCTCAGACTCTCTCCTCTGGCCTGATTAACTGAAGCAGAATTGTATTGATTCGAGCTGACTATGTGGTCATAAACATCTGTGCCCACCCTTAGCAGGAATGAGAAAATAATGAGTGTACCTTGGAACCAGTAGGCTTTTTAGAGCTTCATTTCTTGTGAAGTATCTGGGAAAGTTGAAATATAACCAGTTATGCACAAAAAATAAGTATTTGTATCATTAACCATCTTGCACCTGTTATTTCCAATTGCTAGATATCATTATTACAAATTGTTGGGAAATATGGTGCAATTCTTCTCACAAGAAACGAATCTCAGCAGTTTACCAGCTCTGTCTAACTAGGGAGGAGGTTATGTTAACACCAGAGAACATGTTTGCTGTATCAGAGAATGTAACAATATTATTATACTTACATACTGGTTTGGGTGAAATGTGGAAATATTTCAATTTTTGTTTAATTGCTTGAACTAAACTCACTGGCAAGAGGAAAGGGCATTACAATCCCAGGATGACAGGCTATTGGGTGCTTTAACAGATCTACTTCTCCTTCAGTTCTCTGCTCAAAGGCAGGTCCGAGCCACAGTGCCACAATCTCCACCAGGCGTAGGGCAAGGAGGCAGGTCCCAAATCCATCCCAGCCGGAACAGGGATCAAACCCCATGCTACACTGGCCAGCCAGCTAAATGGCCCCCTGCCAAGGAGTCTGAGTAGCTGTGGCAACATACTCTTTTACATGTATGTTGTAGCCTGAAGCTATGGATAGTGATGATAGAGGCTCTAATTTCTTTCCATCGTGTGGCTGACCAGGAATCTCTCCCACTCTTACCGACTGCCATTGACGTGAGTTAGAAGAATTTACAAATTGATACTCAACCTGTTTTGCCACGTTATGAATGCACCTTCCTTTGCCATCAAGTCCTGGACTGGGACTTGAACCCAGAACTTGTGGCTCAGAGACAGGGCATTACCCACTGCACCAATGGACATCCTCTTTAACAGGTTTAGGTCACTTCTTATCTACAGGAGTGCCTGAATGCAGGTAGTTAAACATAAAAGAGATCTATATCAGAATTGTTAATGTCAAGGGGGTTAATGGCCACCAATTACTGTAGGCCCCAAATTCCATAAAGTCTCAGCCACCACGAATAACAAGTACAGAAATGTACTTCTGATAATTCTGATTTACATACGTCTTTCTACGAAAAGGCAAGAACATAGGATTATATGGCTTTCTAAAAGGCCATGGATATTGGGTCAGTTGAAAATCTCAAGACTGAGATTGACAGTTTTTTAATTTGGGAAGGTATCAAAGGCTATGAATCAAAGGCGGATAGATGGAGCTGAGGGGCAGAAACAAGAAGAGGAGTAGACCTATTCCAGCCATTCAGGTCTACTCCTCTTCTTGTTTCTGCCCTTTCTGCCAATATTCACTCACTCTCCCTTACCAGCTACTTCACTCTTAGCAGCAGACTGCTACACTAGAATGTCTGCCACAGAAAACCTTCTCCCTCTTCAATGCTGTAGAGTGTGTCCGGTTGATTCTCAAGCTGTGCAATCTTTTGCACAAGGGTACATCTTTGCACATACACGTACTGTCCTCCTGGATGGTATGTTTATACTTTCGTATATACACACACACCCCTCCTGAATGGTATGTGTATACCTTTGTACATATGTGTACAAACCCCCTGAATGGTGTGTGTATACCTTCGTACATACATGTACACTCCTCCTGGATGGTACGTGCATCCAAGCAGGTCCACATGGATACTTCATCTATCACTTTTCTTTAATTCATTCACGGGATGTGGGCTTCGCTAGCTGTGTCAGCATTTATTGCCCATCCCTAATTGCTCTTGAGAAGGTGGTGGTGAGATTCCTTCTTGAGCCGCTGCAGAACATGTGGTGTAGGTACACCCACAGTGCTGTTAGGGAGGGAGTTCCAGGATTTTGACCCAGCAACAGTGAAGGAATGGTGATATATTTCCAAGTCAGGATGGTGAGTGACTTGAAGGGGAACTTCCAGCTGGTGGTGTTCCTATCTATCTGCTGTCCTTGTCCTTCTAGATGGTAGCGGTCATGGATTTGGAAGGTGCTGTCTAAGGAGCCTTGGTGAGTTTCTGCAGTGCATCTAGTAGATGGTACACAGTGCTGCCACTGTGCGTCAGTGGTGGAGGGGGTGAATGTTTGTGGATGTGGTGCCAATCAAGCGGGCTGCTATGTCCTGGACGGTGTCGAGCTTCTTGAGTGTTGTGGGAGCTACACTCACCCAGGCAAGTGGAGAGTATCCCACCACACTCCTGACTTGTGCCTTGTAGATGGTGGACAGGCTTTGGGTAACAGATTCTGATCCTGCCAAACCTATTTAGATATTGAACCCAACAGGTTTTTTTTAAATTATTCTTGATTGAATTATTTGTATTTACTGACTTTTATTTTTTTTTTAACTTAATACGTTTCAAAGAGAATTTCTATCCCACACGTAGGCCTAAATAGAGTGGACACGAAGGATCTATTTCATTTAGCAGAGAGATCAATGGCCGGGAGTCTAAAATTGACACCAACTGGCAGAAGGATTAGAGGAGAGTTGAGGAAGAATTTTTTCAGAAGAGGTTGGTGAGAGTCTGGAACTCATTTTCTGAAAGAGTGGAGAGGCAGAAACCCTCATTGCATTTAAAGACTTCACTTGAAGTACTGTAACCAATGGACCAAGAGTGAGAAAGTGGGGTTAGACTGGACTGGGTTTTTTTTGGCTAGCACATAGGATTATAACCAAATGGCCCCCTTCTATGCTGTATTAAAAAAATATATATTTCTACACCCTAAAGGCATTATATATAAAAGCAGACTTGTCCAACCCGAGGCCCACGAAGTCCCTCCATGGAGTCTCCGGACCGTTTGCTGAAAATGCCGGTAGAACAGGTCGGTGAGTTTGAAGATTACTGCAGGGGGCTGCTCCTCCAATCACAGCCTGTTTCTCTCCCATATTTGCTGCTGATAAAGCTCATTATTGAACATATCATCAGCAAACGCAGTAGAGAAACAGGCTGCGTTTGGAGGAGCAGCCAAAGCTGGCAACTCTGGAGCACGCAGAGCCTCAGCTCACCATGCTTCCCCCCACCCACCCCGGCTTGTAGTGCTTTGGCCCAGCTCCGGCCACGTTTCTCCGGTCCTCCCGCGTTCCTCCAGTTCCTCCCCCCATTTAACCAGCTCTCCGCGCTTTCCTGGGTGGGCACCCGCATTCAAAGGCCGCCAGGCCTCAGGCCTCACTCCAGGCCACTTTTTTGCTCTCGTCCTCTGCCCCCGCAGCTGATTTGGTGAGTGAGGGTAAGTAAGTGGGATGGGTGAATGAGTGAGGATGAGTGGGTGAGGGTGGGTGAATGAGGGAGGATGGGTGGGTGAGGGTGGGTGGGTGAGGGTGGGTGACTGAGTGAGGGTGGGTGAATGAGTGAGGGTGGGTAAATGAGTGAGAGTGGGTGGCTGAGAGTGGGTGACTGAGGGTGGGTGAGTGTGAGGTGAGTGAGTGAGTGGGTGAGCGTGGATGGATGGGTCAGTGGAACTGGATGGGTGTGTGGTTGGCTGAGAGAGAGAGAGCGTGTGTGTGTCCAACATAGAGGGAAAGTGAGCATCTGTATCTGACAGAGAGAGTGTGTGTGTGAGAGAGAGAGAGAGGTTGAGTGTGTGAGAGAGAGAGGTTGAATGTGTGTGTGTGCGTGTGTGTGTATGAGAGAAAGATGGTGAGTTTGTGTGTGAGAGAGAGAGAGGGTGAGCTTGTGTGTGTGTGTGTGTGAGAGGGAGCATGAGTCTATGTCTGTGTATGAGAGAGAGAGGGTATATGTGTGTGTGAGAGAAGATGAGTTTGTGTTTGTGTGTGTGTGAGGGAGAGAGAGAGGGTGTGTGAGAGAGGGTGAGTGAGTGTGTGTGTGTGTGTGAGAGAGAGGGTGAGTGTGTGTGTGAGCGAGAGGGTGAGTGTGTGTGCGTGTGAGAGGGTGAGTGTGTGTGTGTGTGTGAAAGTGAGGGTGGCTGTTTGCATGTGTGAGAGAGTGATGGTGAGTGTGTGTGTGTGAGAGAGAGTGAGGGTGAGTATGTGCATGTGACAGAGAGTGAGAGCGAGCGTGTGTGAGAGAGAGAGTGTGTGTGTGCCTGAAAGAGAGGGTGAGTGTGTGTGTGAGAGAGAGAGGGTGAGTGTGCATGTTTGTCTGAGAGAGAGGGTGTGTGTGTGTGTTTATGTGTGTGAGAGAGAGGGTGAGTGTGTGAGTGTGTGTGAGAGAGAGGGTATGTTTTTCTGTGAGAGGGTGAGTTTGTGTGTGTGTAACAGAGGGGGTGAATGTGTATATGTTTGTGTGTGTGAGAGAGAGAGAGGGTGATTATGTGTCTGTGTGAGAGACAGAGAGAGAGGTTGAGTTTGTATGTGAGAGAGAGAGGTTGAGTTTGTGTGTGTGAGTGTGTATGTGTGAGAGAGAGAGAGGTTGAGTTTGTGTGTGTGGGTGTGTATGTGTGAGAGAGAGAGAGGTTGAGTTTGTGTGTGTGGGTGTGTATGTGTGAGAGAGAGAGGTTGAGTTTGTGTGTGTGAGTGTGTATGTGTGAGAGAGAGAGAGGTTGAGTTTGTGTGTGTGGGTGTGTATGTGTGAGAGAGAGAGAGGTTGAGTTTGTGTGTGTGGGTGTGTATGTGTGAGAGAGAGAGAGGATGAGTTTGTGTGTGTGGGTGTGTATGTGTGAGAGAGAGAGAGGTTGAGTTTGTGTGGGTGTGTGTGTGAGAGAGAGAGGTTGAGTTTGTGTGTGTGGGTGTGTATGTGTGAGAGAGAGAGAGAGAGGTTGAGTTTGTGTGTGTGTGTGCGTGTGTGTGAGAGAGAGGTTGAGTTTGTGTGTGTGGGTGGGTGAGAGGGAGAGAGAGAGGTTGATTTTGTATGTGTGGGTGTGTATGTGTGTGAGAGAGAGAGAGGTTGAGTTTGTGTTTGTGAGTGTGTATCTGTGAGAGAGAGAGAGGTTGAGTTTGTGTGTGTGGGTGTGTATGTGTGAGAGAGAGAGCGAGGTTGAGTTTGTGTGTGTGTGTATGTGTGTGAGAGAGAGAGAGAGGTTGAGATTGTGTGTGTGGGTGTGTATGTGTGAGAGAGAGAGAGGTTGAGTTTGTGTGAGTGTATGTGTGAGAGAGAGAGGTTGAGTTTGTGTGTGGGTGTGTATGTGTGTGAGAGAGAGAGAGAGCGGTTGAGTTTGTGTGTGTGTGAGTGTGTGTGTGTATGTGTGAGAGAGAGAGAGGTTGAGTTTGTGTGTGTGGGTGTGTATGTGAGAGAGAGAGGTTGAGTTTGTGTGTGTGTGTGTGTATGTGTGAGAGAGAGAGAGGTTGAGTTTGTGTGAGTGTGTGTGTGTGTGTGTATGTGTGTGAGAGAGAGAGAGGTTGAGTTTGTGTGTGTGGGTGTGTATGTGTGAGAGAGAGAGAGGTTGAGTTTGTGTGTGTGTGTATGTGTGTGAGAGAGAGAGAGAGGTTGAGTTTGTGTGTGTGGGTGTGTATGTGTGAGAGAGAGAGAGGTTGAGTTTGTGTGAGTGTATGTGTGAGAGAGAGAGGTTGAGTTTGTGTGTGTGGGTGTGTATGTGAGAGAGAGAGAGGTTGAGTTTATGTGAGTGTGTGTGTGTGTGTGTATGTGTGAGAGAGAGAGAGGTTGAGTTTGTGTGTGTGGGTGTGTATGTGAGAGAGAGAGAGAGTTGAGTTTGTGTGTGTGTGTGTGTATGTGTGAGAGAGAGAGAGGTTGAGTTTGTGTGAGTGTGTGTGTGTGTGTGTATGTGTGTGAGAGAGAGAGAGGTTGAGTTTGTGTGTGTGGGTGTGTATGTGTGAGAGAGAGAGAGGTTGAGTTTGTGTGTGTGGGTGTGTATGTGTGAGAGAGAGAGAGGTTGAGTTTGTGTGTGTGTGTGTGTGTATGTGTGAGAGAGAGAGAGGTTGAGTTTGTGTTTGTGAGTGTGTATGTGTGAGAGAGAGAGAGGTTGAGTTTGTGTGTGTGGGTGTGTATGTGTGAGAGAGAGAGCGAGGTTGAGTTTGTGTGTGTGTGTATGTGTGTGAGAGAGAGAGAGAGGTTGAGTTTGTGTGTGTGGGTGTGTATGTGTGAGAGAGAGAGGTTGAGTTTGTGTGTGTGTGTGTGTATGTGTGAGAGAGAGAGAGGTTGAGTTTGTGTGAGTGTGTGTGTGTGTGAGAGAGAGAGGTTGAGTTTGTGTGTGTGGGTGTGTGCATGTGTGAGAGAGAGAGGTTGAGTTTGTGTGTGTGGGTGTGTATGTGTGAGAGAGAGAGGTTGAGTTTGTGTGTGTGAGTGTGTATGTGTGAGAGAGAGAGAGGTTGAGTTTGTGTGTGTGGGTGTGTATGTGTGAGAGAGAGAGAGAGGTTGAGTTTGTGTGTGTGGGTGTGAATGTGTGAGAGAGAGAGAGGTTGAGTTTGTGTGTGTGGGTGTGTATGTGTGTGAGAGAGAGGGAGGTTGAGTTTGTGTGTGTGGGTGCGTATGTGTGTGAGAGAGAAAGAGGTTGAGTTTGTGTGTGTGGGTGCGTGCATGTGTGAGAGAGAGAGGTTGAGTTTGTGTGTGTGGGTGTGTATGTGTGAGAGAGAGAGGTTGAGTTTGTGTGTGTGAGTGTGTATGTGTGTGAGAGAGAGAGAGGTTGAGTTTGTGTGTGTGGGTGTGTATGTGTGAGAGAGAGAGGTTGAGTTTGTGTGTGTGGGTGTGTATGTGTGTGAGAGAGAGAGAGAGGTTGAGTTTGTGTGAGTGGGTGTGTATGTGTGAGAGAGAGGTTGAGTTTGTGTGTGGGTGTGTGAGAAAGAGAGAGAGGTTGAGTTTGTGTGTGTGGGTGTGAGAGAGAAGAGGTTGAGTTTGTGTGTGTGTGTGTGTGTGTATATATGTGTGGGAGAGAGAGAGGTTGAGTTTGTGTGTGTGGGTGTGTATGTGTGTGAGAGAGAGAGAGGTTAAGTTTGTGTGTGTGGGTGTGTATGTGTGAGAGAGAGTGTGAGAGAGAGGTTGAGTTTGTGTGTGTGTATGTGTGCGAGAGAGAGGTTGAGTTTGTGTGTGTGTGGGTGTATGCATGTGAGAGAGAGGTTGAGTTTGTGTGTGTGGGTGTGTATGTGTGAGAGAGAGAGAGGTTGAGTTTGTGTGTGTGGGTGTGTATGTGAGAGAGAGAGTGAGAGTGGTTGAGTTTGTGTGTGTGGGTGTGTATGTGTGTGAGAGAGAGAGAGGTTGAGTTTGTGTGTGTGGGTGTGTATGTGTGAGAGAGAGAGAGAGAGAGGTTGAGTTTGTGTGTGTGGGTGTGTATGTGAGAGAGAGAGAGGTTGAGTTTGTGTGTGTGTGTGTATGTGTGAGAGAGAGAGAGGTTGAGTTTGTGTGAGTGTGTGTGTGTGTCTGAGAGAGAGAGAGAGGTTAGACTTTATGTGTGTGAGAGAGACAGAGTTTGAGTTTGTGTGTGTGGGTGTGTATGTGTGAGAGAGAGAGAGAGGTTGAGTTTGTGTGTGCGGGTGTGTGTGTGAGAGAGAGAGAGGTTGAGTTTATATGTGTGTGTGTGTGTGTGTGTATGGAGTGAGAGAGAGAGAGGGTGAGTTTGTGTGTGTGGGTGTATGTGTGAGAGAGAGAGAGGTTGAGTTTATATGGGTGTGTGTGTGTGTGTGTATGGTGGGGAGAGAGAGAGGCTGAGTTTGTGTGTGGGTGTGTATGTGTGAGAGAGAGAGAGGTTGAGTTTATGTGTGTGTGTGAGAGAGAGAGAGAGAGGTTGAGTTTGTGTGTGTGGGTGTGGATGTGTGTACCCG